>NW_027532617.1:323876-510450 GCF_008692635.1 Crocuta crocuta | reverse complement strand
CCGCTGCCGCCGTGCGGCTCCCGCCCGCCTGCCCGCCCGCCGCCCCTGCGCTCCTCCTCTGAGTCTGGCAGGTCCTCTAGGGCCAAATGCAGATGAGGTGATCGTGTTGTGGTTGAGCCAGTTCCCAAGGAGTGGAAAGGAGAGACAGAATGGGAAGCAGCGGGAATGCACACACTCAGAAGTAAATAATGGCAAATAATGAGCAGTCTCCTTCCGTTCACACCCAGTGACCTGGTATTGATTCCAGATTCAGCTAGATGCTGGACGGCAGGAGGGAGGGAAAGTACTAGGTCTTGCCTGAGGACCAAGAGAGGCCATCTAATGGCCAGGGGCAACGGGAAGGCTCTTAGGAGAGTGCAGTGACAGCCTGGGGTGAGGAGGTGGGAAGAAGGGACAACAGAGGAGCCTCAGGGGGCTCTGGGTGGAGCCATTGTATACTAATGATATCCACCCACCACCCATCATCTACCCAGCCAGCCAGCCAGCCATCTATCCACCATCCACCCACCCACCCATCCATCCACCCACATACCCATCTATCGGCGCACCAATCCACCCCTCCATCTATCCAAGTGTTCCTTCACAGCCTACTTGTTTGCAAAGGCTCTGGCCCTTGGGAGATACTCAGCATTAGGGGAATGTTTGAACCAGATAGTGTTTGATTCAGGGATGGGCACATGGGCCTTTGGAGCCTGCCCTGGGAATGATAGTCACCATTGCTGGGATTGCTGAAACCAGAGGACACGAACGGGAGAATTCTGGAGGACCATCTTGCCTGTCACATGGAGAGCCTGCGAATGAAGAATGAAGCCAACGGGACACAAAAGGAGCTAGCTGGGATCCGCCAAGGAAGCTTGAGCCCTAATAACATGGTTTGACCTCTGGGATTCTGCACTTTTGCCTTTGCCAGATAGGAACAAGTAAAACCCTCTCTCGACTGAGAGAATTTAAGTTAGATTTCAATGACATAGAATTGAGACAGTCCTGACTGACACAAGTGGTCTTCTTGACATTTTTCTGTTTTCTTTATGCACATGTGGGGATTTAGGAATTGCTTGTATTTGTTTATTCGTCAAACTTTTATCAAATCTGCCTTCAAACCGGGCAATGTGCTAGGCTCTGCAGCTCCTAAAAATGAATAACTCGTGGCTCCTAGTCCCGAGAAATTCGCAAACTAGTGGAGACCAAATGATCCAAATTGAGAAAGGCATCCAGGTGTGAGGGCTTTCTGCTGAGGCCAAGGTGAGGGGAAACTGGCTGTTTTGCTCACTGCTGTAGACCTGGCACAGAGTAGGTGCTTAATAACTATTTGTTAAATGAGTATATGAACGAGAAAAACTGAAGTCTGAGAAATTTACGAGAGAAGAAAGAATATCATGAGATCAAGAGCTGATAAAGTCTAGACTGACCCAATGATGCTGTGAGTTTATATCCCCGCTCTGTCATCCACCAGCTCTCCAGCCATGGAGAAGTGATCAAGTCTCTGGACCTCTGAAGGGATTGGACTGTGCCAGAAACGGTCAACCCTGTCCGCACATTAGAAATAAAGCACCAAGGGGCACCTGGGTGGCTCAGTCAGTTAAGTGTCCAACATTGGCTCAGGGTATGATCTCACAGTTCTTGAGTTCAAGCCCTGCATCAGGCACTGTGCTGACAGCTCAGATCCTGGAGCCTGCTTCAGATTCTGTGTCTCCCTCTCTCTCTGACCCTCCCCCGCTCGCTTTCCATCTCTCAAAAATACATAAACATTAAAAAATTAAAAATAAATGAATAAATAAGGCGTCAGGGCCTGGGTGTCCCTCCAGTTCAATTGAATCAGATTTTCAGGGCAGCATGGGCGTGGGAGCTGGGCATTAGTGTTTTTCTAAAACTCTCTGAGTAATTCTTATGTGCAGCCAGGGTTGAAAACCACTGCTCTGGATTAGTTAAAAGCTTCTTGTGGTCAGGTTTGATGGCACTTAGAACTAAGTTTATCAGATCCTTTCTTTAGAATAGGATTGCATACAGGGGAGCAGGAAGATAACATGAGTCCATTTCAGCCGTGATTATATTTATCATTTCATTTTCTCTCTCTTTCTTCCTTTCTTCCTCTCTCTCTTTCTTTGAACAAATATCAATTAAGTGCCTATAAGATCCCAGGCATGGCACCAGTCTGGTTGAGGCAGAGAAGGAGTGGGAAAGAAGACTGGAAAAGTAGATTGGGTCTAACACTTGAAGGGCTGATACACGAAATACTAAGGGTGCTTGTTTTTGCTAAAAGGGTGTAATTCAAGAGTCACACCTAATCTGATATACTGGCTTGTTCTTTGCCATCTTTGGCATATCCTACAGCAATTACGTATTTGGTAAGTCTTGTCACCAACCATCCACTTTGGAAAAAAATCAACACTCACCAGTGCTTATTTTCTCAAAACCTTGGGAGGCATTTTTCACTTCTAAGAGAAACGAATCGTGTGTGTTTACAGCGTCCAAGGTTATGACAGACATATAGCCCCATACAGTTCTCGGTTTTGAGGACAGTCCTGATTTTACATATGCTCTTCCAGTGTTCCCGTAAGCACATAAGAATTTGTGAGGCAATATATCCTGGTGTTTGGTTCTGGAAAGTTGATCACTGCATTCACATGATCTGTAACCTCTTGCTTCTTTGGTCTGTCTTGAAAATATGCTTATTGTTTACTATGATGGACGTTATTATGGTGCCAGTTAGGTGGCTGGACTGGGAGGGGACCGAATGCTACAATATGGAAGACCTGTACAAGCTCTGTTGAAGTTGGTTCCTTGGAGCTGGGTTTTTATGGTGCCGTATAGTGTATGTGGATGGTTTGGTCCAAACGCCCTGTCCCATAGAGTGTAGTCTCTATGACCTGCATTCCCAATGAGCTTAAGGGTGAGTGCCAATGCTTATTCTCTTTTTCTTTTTTTAATTCATTTTTCCCCTTAAGTATATGTATTGAAAGAGAGAGAAAGAGTGTGTGCACGCGTAGGAGAAGGAAGGGCAGAGGCTGAGGGAGAGAGAGCACCCCAAGCAGGCTCCCCACTGTCAGTGCAGAGCCCACTTAGGGGCGAGACTACGGCCTGAGCGGAAACCAACTCTACCGCTCAAGCTCAACCAACGAGTCTATTCTTTTTTATCCTGAATTTAAAAATTCCAATTGCAATGGTAATAGAGAGACGGGGGACACACTGCATAAGGACTCCCATTCTGGAGTCAGATAGACCCAGGAAAAACCCAGCTCTTCCACTCCTAGCTGTGTAACCTTAGGCAAACATTTATTTAACATTTCTTCACAGTGGTTTCCTTAGCTGTAAAATGGGATTTCAGTATTCCTACTTACTGGTGCTGCTGTGAAGGTCACTAAGACACAGGTGTGAAGGGGGATCACTGCATAGAAAACCCTGGATCTTTTTTCAGTGTCCAGATTATTAGTGCCTTGCATAATAGGTGCTCAGTAATTGAATAAACTTCCCTGTGGTATTCGTTCTTTTTAGGCTTGGGCTCAAAGATTATACTTCTAAAGCATAGAGACCATTTATTCTAGATCTTCTATGGGTTATCCTTTCCAACACAGTGTTGAGCACGTAAAAGATGTTCAATAGATATACAGTGGGGGGCAATGTGGTGGATGGCAAAAGTCTAACTTGAATTCTGGTCTTAGCTGTTCCATTATGGAAGTGACGTAATATCTCTGGGTCTCAGTTTCTTCATCAGTAAAAATGGGGTATTAGGCATTGGGTACACGTCCTGGAGCAGATAGAACGTGCTTGATCTCAGAATGTGGTCTGCAGATCTTCAGTCAAGCCTAACAAAACAAACATGAAAATTAGAAAGACAAATAAATAAACCGGTTTTCCTGAGCTGGCTGGCATTTATGAGGGGGTTGGCTCACAGGGTCTGACGTTACAGTTATGTGCCTGGATGGCTGGACATCCCATGGACAAGACGGGCCCTGAGCTGTTCAAGTCTAATTTCAATAAAAGTCAATGAAAGCATCACGGAGGCAGGGCACTATGAAGGAGTCCTGCCAAGGAAAAATAGGTGTGAGACCAAAGTTTATGAATCATATTTTAAAAATCACAAGTTATCACTGTACTTGGTAACAATTACTGAGAACCGTGTGCCACACCACATTTTCTGATCTCGTGGGCCATTACGGAAGTCACTGGTTGGCATAGGGGCAGTTTGCTCCAGTAGAGAAGAGCACTTTATTACTGACCTTGTTTCCAAGGCCAGTGCCTGGTGATAATTAAAACTTTGAGATGGGTCTTACTCTTACTTTTTCATTCTCTTCAGACGCTGAACTTTCTCATTGCATCAGGGGCCAGTTACTGGTTCCTGGTTCGCCATGGATTGAAAACATTTGGGTGCCCTTGGACAACACCTCTCTGGTTCCTTACACCCCGAACATCCTTCTCATCACCTAGTTCTCAGCACAAACACAGTCATTGTCCCATGTTTTCAAACCACCTTTACTGAAGTTTCATTAACGTGCAGGAAACTGCATCCATTGAAAGTGTGCAGTGTGATGAGTTGTATTATGTGGATACATCCATGAAACAACTACCATAAGCAAAATACAGAGTATTTCCATTGCTCTAGACGTTCCTCTGTGCGGCCGGTCCTCTCTGCCCTAAGCCCCAGGCAGCCAGTGGATTGTTTCTGTTATGACAGATTCACTTGCCTTCTCTGGAATGTTCTGTAAACTGACTTATACAGCATGTAGTGTTGTTTTGTTTTTTTTTTTTATCAAGCACCATTTTGAGATCTATCCTGTTGTTGTATACATCAGTATTTCATTTCCTGTCTACAGTTTGTGTACTCATTCACCTGTTGATGAGCATTTGGGTTATTTTCAGGGGTTTTTTTGTTGTTGTTGTTTTGCCAGGCATCAATCTGTTTTACTGTCTTCGGTGCATAATCACTATTTTATATTATCTTGTAATTTTATTTGGCTGTTTTTGTGACTCTCCTCCTGAGCTAAAACAAAAAGTAACTTAATCTCTTGTCCTTTATTTTATCTGTAGTGGGGACACATGATAAGAGGCCATGAATGAATTAATTCCAGGAATTTCAATGTTGGGCTGTACTTGGAACGTTCCTGAGTTCAAATACCAACTCTGGCACCATTAGGTTTGTGACCTTGAGCAAATCGCCTCACCTCTCTGAGTATCAGTTATTGCCTCTGTAAACTGAGTCTGAATCATACTGTCTCGTAAGGTTGTTGTGAAGGTACAAGTAGATTACTAATAACTGAAAGTCAGTGCTGGACTAATTGTCTTATAAGTAATAACTCACTTAATCATTTAATCAATTAATCACTCCCATGCAGAAAATACTATATCATTCTACCCATTTCACAGACGATAAAGTTGAGGCACAGGGTTAGTAAGTGCCAGAGCTTTACTTGCACTTGGGCTGTTAGGCTTATGAGAGTGTTCTCCCCATTACTCTGTCATTCTGCTTCTCTATGGTATTAAATGACATAATATGTGAAGTGCTCAGCACAGTACCTGACATGGACTAGCTTTGCAATAAATATTAGTTTCCCTCTTTCTTAGGTATAAAGTCACAGAGAAAGGTGCCAACCAAACATCCTACCATTTACCTGTAATTCCAGAACGATAGGTGCAAAGTTGCAGCATGTAACAGTCAATGGAATTTTATAGACCGGATGCACTGCATTATTGTTAACCTACTGACATTTTAGTTTCTTAGTCTATGACACAATTATAAGTACTGAGAAGGCTGATAAGTTTGTCAAGTAAATCAGTGTTACTATATTTTTCCAGTAAATTGATTGTGAACCCTCATCGGTACGTGTGGTCTCCAGACTCCTGGGAGTCCTTTAAGGCAATGTGAGGTCTGACCCGAGAGTGGGGGTCTGCCCCAGAGAGGGTCCAAGTTAGCACTGTCAGCAACTTATAAACAACCACAAGGGGACCAATCAATGTCACGTGATCAGTGTGGGAGAAGTACTAACCTTCAGGGATGGGTCGGCTATTTTCTGATCTGGACCATAAAGCACTTTACAAAGAATAACTGTTTAGGAATATTCTTAGATCTACCATCTGTGAACTCTGTTTATAGCCTGTTATCTGAGGAGCCAATCTGGGAGAGGCCTTCAGATGCAGGAAGAGGCTGGGGCGAGGGGGAGGGGAGAACTGGCTGTTGGGGCTCACCGCAGCTTAGCTCTCCCTTGGTGGAGCGTTAGCCCAGCGGAGGTAGGTGTGGGACAGGTGACTCAGGCATGGGCCCACTCCTGATGTTGGGGGACGTATCCAAGCCATGCCCTGTCTCCTATGAGAACTGGTTGCGGGGAAATAACAAAGGAATCACTCTTCCTGCTCTCTGGCCGCTCCCAGTCTCACGGAGGCAGAGGGGCTAACAAGGCCAATGCTTTGTAGGACAATGTGTTACGGAGCTTTAGGCACAGAGTACTCCTGATGAGGGAGCCTATGCAAGCTGAGAGCAAGGGAGGGAGGATATGCGTGATATTCCGGCTGCCCAAGGACAAAGGAAAGGTCAGAAAACAAATGTTTAAACTGATAGAGTCTCCAAATATCTTAGTACAATGACAAGGAAAGGACAATCTTATCAATAGCCTAATGTCCAGGAACTCCCTACTGTTTCAATGTTAATGCTCTGCTAGAGGGAAAAACAACCTTAGCCCTGACAATAGCTAGGCCTCCAGGAATCTGTGGGACGTTAGCATATGGAAATCCCTTTAAGAAACTTCCTCTCAACTTTGCTTCCCCCCAGAGTATATAACCAGTCACTCCTCACAACCCCAGTGCAGCTCTTTCTGCCCATGGGTCCTGTCCCTGTGCTTTAATAAAGTCACCTTTTTGCACCAAAGACATCTCGAGAAAATTATTTCTTGGTCATCAGCTCCGAACCATCATACCAAAAACCTTCATCGCTCCTATGCTAAGGGGATGAGAGTTTGGTCAGGGTAACCAAATGTGGTTTCTTGGAGTAGGTAAGTCTTGACTGACAAATCTGTCCTTGGGCTGACTTCATGGGTGTGTAACCCACCCTCAGAGAACCTCACACTCTTGGATTAAAACTCTGCTGTCACCATCTCGAAATTCTTAACAATTTTTGAATAAAGCGCCCCACATTTTCATTTTGTACTGCGTCCCACAAATTATGTCCTGATCATCCCTACCAGGTTATTTCCACCATTTATTATTTTTCCTCCCAAATACGCTTCCCCTTTTTAGCTTCCTCATTTCACCAAAACACACCAGCTTCTTCCTGGTCCTCTGGACTTGAAACCTCAAGGCAGCTGTTACCCTTGCCTCATCCTCCACACCCAGATAATTGCCATAATTGTCTTGGCATCCTGATGCCCTGCATTCTTGTGCTTCTCACTAATTCCAGAGCCATACATGTAGTCCAGTCCCTCTTGGCTTTTGCCTGAAGTCCCTACACCCTTGCTCCTTTGGGTGGTCTAGGGATCATCAGCATCAGCATAAAGTGGACCTTGATGGACATGCATAACCTTGGGCCCCACCCTATATCTACCTTTTGACAAAAACTTAGGTAATTCTAATGCATTTGAAAGTTTGAGAAGTCCAGTCAGCAAACTCTGGTTATATTTTAGAATCACCTGGGGAGGTTTAAAAACCACCAATGATTGGGTTCTATCTTTAGAGATTTTGATTTAACTAGTTAAGATCAGTATTTTTAAAAAAAATTTTAAATATTTATTTTTTGAGAGAGAGAGACAGAGACAGAGTGTGGATGGGGGAGAGGCAGAGACACAGAATCTGAAGCAGGCTCCAGGCTCCAATCCTGTCGGAGACCAGCTCCGGCCAGGTCCAGGGGTCCCTGAAGGATGGACGGTGTCAGCAAGGGAGGGATGAGAGAGGCCCAAGAGTCCTTCTGGTCACCAGGCAGGCATCTCCACTCTGACTGGGGCTCAGCTTTATTTTGTAAGTGTTTGGGGGACGGCACAGAAGTGGCATTTGCCTTACACAATGATTTCTGATAATAAACTTCTTTGATATGTAAGAATTTCCCAGAACATAGATTTGTGGAAGACTCATGCATAACCTTTATCAATAGCGATTGAGGTAGGGGATTTAGATGCTTATCCTATGGGGAAGTAGGTATCTTTAGCATATCAGACAATGTTTTTAGCATAAAAGGGTGAAGTTACTTCTCTGTGAGCAGGGGTCAAACAGGTCTTTCAGGAGACACCTTTGCTCCCATAATCACAAAAGGAGAAGTTCCTCAATAGGTTCCTCCTCAGGGAGCAATCAGCATATTCAAGGCCAAAATAAGTCACTCCAACTACTTGATAACAAATGCCTTGGGGTGAGGGGCGGCTAGTGCTCCAAGCAGAAACAAATGGGTGGGGGTGGATATCTGCCCTTAACTCTAAATTAGGCTCTTTGTCTCAGGGCTAGACTCAAGTCCCCTTTATTATGTAAGTCTTGGATCTGCAAGGCCCTTAGGAAGAGCCTTTTATCAATCGTCCACAATGTTTTCATCTGAAATCTCTTTGGAAAAGGCAGGGACACGCCTTTCCTTATGAGCAATCTGTATGGGGAATATCGGTCTGATCTGGAATATTGTGAGGCCTGGTCAATACCAGCAGCCTCATTTCCAACATGAGCCAGTAGTAGCAGAAGGAGATACCGGTTTTCGTTTCTCATGGCAGGAGCTGTGCAAACGCTACCATTTCCTCCCTGTGACTGTCATCCAGTGAGGCCAGTGCGGCTCCCAGCACAAACCATCAGCACAGAGCCTGATGCGGGGCTTGAACCCACAAACGGTGAGATCATGACCTGAGCTGAAGTTGGATGCCCAGCCGACTAAGCCACCCAGGTGCCCCAACATCAGTATTTTTTTTTAAGCCCTCTTTCTCACTGGTTTTAGTTCACCTATTGCTGTGTAACAAATTGCCCCAGCACTTAATGGCTTAAACCGACACGTATCTATTACCCCACAAGCTTCTGTGTTCAGGATGCAGACACAGCTTAGCTAGACCCCCTGCTTTAGGGTCTCTCACGAAGTGGCAGTCCCGTTGATGGCCCAGGGTCTCTCAGAAGATGGCAGTCAAGGTCCAACTGCAATAGGATCTGCTTCCAACCTCACTAAGCTCTTTATGGGCCACTGGACCGAGGGTCTCAATTCCTTCTTGGCTGTTGGGGGGAGGCCACTCTCAGTTCCTTGCCACTTGGGCCTCTCCAATATGGAAGCTTGCTTCATTAAAGTCTGTGTGTGAGAGAATATGCTAGCAAGATGGAAGTCACCATCTTTTATAACCCATTCATGGAAACAACATCCCATTACTTTTGCCATGTTCTATTCATCAGAAATAAGTCACTAGGTCCAGCCCACTCTCAGCGGGAGGGGATTTACAAGGGCATGCCTACCAGAGGCAGGAATCACTGCGGCTATCTTGGAAGTCTGCCTACACCACCACCACCAGGATTGAGAACCATTGCTCTAGAACAAGGATGTAAACAAATCTTTCCCTTATCTCCACTCAGATTGAACAGTGATTAAAGGTTTCAAGGCTATATCTGGGCTCTATGGGGACAGTGTGGAAAATTGAATAATGGTGTCTGCCAAGGTCAAGATATGTGTTAAATATGGAATATGCCATCCTTGGTCTAGACTCTGCCAGCCCAAACATAGACTTTTGGGGCGGTTCAGTAACCCTCTCTGGTCTCCAGTCCTCCAACAATAATTTCTAATTTGTTAGCAACATCAATTGTTCTAAGCCCAGTTGTAGGTCTTTCCTCAAACAATCCCGGAAGTAATAGCTAACATACTTTAAGGGCTTCCTAAATGTCAGGTATTGTTCTAAATGTTTTACATTTATGACCCCACTTAACCTCACAGTGGAATGAAGGGAGTTACTATTCATATTGTCACTTCCAATGAGGAAATTAAAGCAGAGAAAGGTTGTGTAACTCGCCTGGGTCACAAAAAACAAGTGGTGAGACAGATTCAAACTGAGATGGTCTAGGCTCTAGGGTCCCTGCTTTTAAACCACTTTTTTAATGTAAAATCTTCAGTATCTACACACTTCCATTTATCTTTGTCACAACATTGCCATTTACAATAGTGAAAACTTGGAAACAATACACCTGTCCAACAACAGGGAAATAGTGAGGTAAATGATGATGCATCTTTATGGTGACCTATTACATTCATTTACAAAAAGACATGCTTTTCAAAGAATTTTAAAGACATGGAAAAATGCACAAAATGATGGTAGGAGAAAAAGAACGGTATGGGACATTCAATCATAATCATGAAAATAGATCTGTATATGAATAGAAGAAGTGGAAATATAGCACTATCTTTCTGTGCATTATGTAATTATGGTTGATTTTTAAAAATGGTCTTTAAAAATAAACGTAATTTATACACAGCAGAATGCCCAGATCTTAAGTGTCCAGGTCAATGAAGTTTGGGAACTATATATTCCTGTGTCACTGCCATCCAAATGATGGACCATTTCTATCGTCTGATGAAGTTACTTCACTCTCTGTCTCCTTGCCAGTCTCATACTATCCCTCTTCTCATTTTCATCACAATAGGTTGGTTTAATGACATGGAAAAATGGCCCACTGTTTTAGAGTCTCACAAAGATGCAGTCAAGGTCAACTGGGGCAATTCGTTTGTTTTTGAATTTTATATAAATGCAATTATATTCTTTTGTGTTTGGCTTCTTCCACTCAACATTTTAGAGATTAATCATTACACTGCATGTTCCTTTTTATTGCTGAATAATATTCCATGGTGTGAATATACCATGATTACTTACCTATTTTCTTATTGATGGACATTCGGGTATTTTCTAGATTTGAGGTATTATGGATAGAGCTGCCATGCATATTCATGTTTTGCTTTTGTGTGATCATAGATTTTCACTTCTCTTGGGTATATACAAAAGAGTGGAATTGTTGGGTCATGGAGCAGATGTATGTCGAATTTTATGAGGAAAGAAAAAGACAGTTTTCCAAAGCGGTTGTAGCATTTTACACTCCCACCAGCAATGTATGAAAGTTCCAGTTGCTTCTACATTCTTGCCAAATTTGGTCAAGTCAAATTTTTAGTCAGTCCTGTGGGTATAAAGTGATATCTTCTGTTATATTTTTGAGGGATGGGGAAAACTCCTTTTAATCTTGGTTTCAAGTCTGTCTGATAGTGTTATGCCCAGATGGCGATCTCCCCAAAATCCCAAGACCACCAAGGAGTCCGAGTTATGTATGCAAAAGCAAAAGGCTTTATTACGGGCTCGAACTCGGGCTCACAGACTTTACCAGTGCAGTGGACCCATGCTGTGAGCCCCGAGCAAAGGCGGAGTAGGGTTTTTATGGGGTTTGAGACGGGGGAGTTACAGAAGTTGTGACATGGGAACAGTGATCCAATCATAATTATTCAACATTATTGACAGCGGGTTTAACCATACACATTGTCTAGAGTATTCGTTACTTTTGGCGGGATCCAATTACAACATTTAGAGTACCTTTAAATTCAACCAATTACAGAGCGAGCTTAGGGTCTTGTTCGGCGACTAACGGGTTAACTTTAACATTAGGTAACAGGGTCCTATCTATAGTTTCTATCTATAGGCCTCTCCCTTAATAATGTGGAGGGTGGTCGCTGGCCTTTCCTGATTGGGTGTTGCAAGGGTGGTTTCTCCTGCCTTGGGCAATGTGTAACTAACTGCCTGATAGTTTCGGGGAAGCTGAAACTCAGGCCTTCTAGTTTAGAGGGGAAACTTAAAGCCTGTCATGGAGTCAATTTGGTTTAGACTTGTGGCCTTACAATAGATAATTTTTTTTTTTTTTTTTTGGTCTGATAGATAATTCAAATGCCTTCCCAGATCCCTCTATGTGTCCTGTGTTCTTTAGAACTGGACTTTTCTTGTCCTCTGAACCATCCATGCTTTCTTGCCCCCAGAATCGTTGCAAATTGAAGGCCAGGAGTTAGGAGTAGAGAACAGGTGAAGCAGAGCACAACACAGAAGGGAAGACAGAGATAGACATATACAGAAGGACAGAAAGAGGCAGAGTGGCAGAGAAATGGAAATCAACCAAGATGAAAGACAGCAGTAGGGAAGGAAGGTAGGTAGGCACGGAACAAAGGAGAAGGACAGCGAGAAAGCAGGAAAAGTGATAAAGAGTAAGAAGAGGTATGTGAGGGGGAGGGGACAAAAATAAAGTGAGAGGGGGACAAGGAAGGGAAGGGAGGAAGAGATGGGAGATGGAGGAAGGGAAGGGACCAATGTGAGGGCAAGAAGCCAAATCCTTCCCATGCGCCCATCTAGCAGGCAGCTTTGGAGCGGCCTGGCACTGGAGGGAAGTGCACTTGCCAGGGAGCTCTGTCTGCTTCTGGTGGGCTGTCACCCAGGAAGCAAAGCTGAACTGTTCGGAGAGCATCCCTCATTAATATCAGACGCCCTAGACAGCCCTAATGGCTCCTGAGCCTCTGGGCTGCCAAGGGACTGGAGTGCGAACATAATGGTTGGGCGCATGCCAGGCTGTGCTCACAGAGACGGCATCGCCTTGGGCCATCTTGGGGTCTGATGCCAGGCTAGAGACTGCTGAGTCATCCGGAGGGCAAGGAGTGGTTTGTTTGGGGTGATGGAAACATGATGAGCATGTTTCCCTCTCCTGGGCCTGACCAGGGTGACAGGAAGCCCCCATGAGTATAGCTAGTGGTCAGAGAAGCAGCTCATAGCAGCCGTGTTATTGAAGACATGGTCAGTCCTTTGGGTCCATTTGATCAGTCAACAGACACTGAACCTTGCCTGGACCTTGAGGGTGTTATGCTGAGCGAAATAAGTCAGGCAGAGAAGGACAAATGTCATATGTTTGCACGTATAGGAGGATTAGGAGGAACTTGACGGAGGAACAAGGGGGAGAAGAAGGGCGGAAATGGTGGGGGAAAGGGAGAGAGGCAAACCATGAGAGACTCTTGAATGCTGACAAAAACTGAGGACTGATGGATGTGGGGGGGAGGGGGGGATGGGCATGGAGGAGGGCACTTTGGGGATGAGCACTGAGTGTTATGTGGAAACTAATTTGACAATAAACTATTTGTAAAAAAATAAATAAAAAAATAAAAGCTGGAATGGGAGAGGGGAAAAAAAAAAGATCACAGTCTAATCAGTAGGAGGTGACAGTCCACTAAATTACTAATAAGACTGAAATCTGTCCTATAAGAGATAAATACTGTAGCCCCTTTCAAATGTCAGGGCTCAAGACATATTTATTAAATGAATGAAGGATTGAAGGGATGTTCAACCCACGTATATAGTATCATAGAGGAAGAAGGGTGTGTATCCCTTTACATTAAAAACTTGAATACACCTGGAACTGATTTCTGTTTAACTTATGTGGATAGCTAATTATCCCCACTATCAATTATTAAAAAACTGTCCTTTGCCCACCTCTATCAAGAGCTCATATAATACAAAGTTCTCCTTCTGGACTCTATTTTATTGGTCTACTTATTGGTTTTGACCCATGTACTGTTTTAAATAGTATAGTTTTGTAAAAAAAAAATCTTGCTATTTGATAGTGCCACTCCTCCATTTTTATAATCTGTCTGCAAGTGTATCTTGGCTGTTGTCTGCCCTTTGTGTCTTCATATAAACTTGAGAATCAACTTGTTAAATACTACTAAAAATCTGTTGGAACATTGACTGGAATTGCATTGACTCTATAATTGATTTGGAAGAATTGACTTCTTTACATACGGAGTCTTCCAGTACACAAACATGGTATATCTCTCAATTTAATGGTCTTCAATGTTTCTCAATAAGTTTTATAGTTTTCCTCAAAATCTTGTGCAACTTTTGTCACATTTATTCCTGGGCACTTCCTATTTTTTTGATGTGATTATAAAAGGTGGGGTCTGTCTGCCACAGATACAGAAAACTTTTCTATGTAGTTTTGATTATTTGTGAAATTAAAAAAAAAGCATCTTTGATAAGTCTTCTGCATTCACTTTGTCTTTCCCTTATGTGTCTGGGTTGGTGACAACTCACCAAGGAGAAAGGGGTGCAGTTTTCCCTTAAGAAAGATACCCTTCTAAGGACTAATAATAGCAATAACTAAAACTTGACCAGTACCTTGACAAGCATTTCCCACTTTATTTTTTAATTAAAAAAAATTTTGTAATGTTTACTTACTTATTTTGAGAGAGAAAGACAGGGGAGAGTTAGATAGGGAGAAGGAGAGAGACAGAATCCCAAGCAGGCTCCGTGCTCAGCATGGAACCTGATGTGGGGCTCAGTCCCACAACCACAAGATCATGACCTGAGCCTAAATCCAGAGTCAGATGCTTACATCACTGAGCCATCCAGGTGCCCCTATTTTACTTAATTCTTATAACCATCCTGAGAAATAGGCATTTTTATTTCCATTTGACTAGTGAGGAAACAGAGGCTCAGAGACATAAAAAAGGTTTGCTCAAGTTCACATGGCTTTTTTCAGCTCAAGTTCAGGGCTGTTGATTTCAGTCTGGTTCTCTTTTCCTTGCCCATAGCTGCCTCCCCTATTGGCACCTTTGAAAATGTGGGTTTTGTACTCTGAGTGTCTGCTCAGAGTAAAATTGGGGGGCTAGAGAAGGTGGAGTAGGCTCAGATGAAAAAGAGTTACTACATAGGTGGACTGGATTTTATATTTTCTATTTAACAACGGATGCTCTGTTCTCTTTCTCCTATGAGAAATTATAATTCAGTCAACAGATCAAAGTTCTCATTAAATTTGCTTTCATATATATAGGCTTTCAGTTCACAGTTTAATGTAAGTCCTAATAAACAAGTAATTTTATTATATTGGAAGAAACCTGAGGACATATATTCATACTCCTGGTGCCTATTACAATGTTTTGGGCAATAAATACTGCTGATCAAATACATTTTTTCTCCTTTCTTACAATCCAGAGCTCTTTCCTCTGGAAACTAAACGTTGAATACCTTGAGGAACCACCAGGTGGCGATCCAAGACTGCAGAGTGTAGGGACCCCTGGGTGGCTCTGTCAGTGAAGTATTGACTCTTGATTTCAACTCTTGATTTGGGCTCAGGTTATGATCCTAGGGATTGAGGCCCCTGGCAGTCTCCATGCTCAGCTCCATACTTAAGATTCTCTCTCTCCCTCTGCCCCTTTCTCCTGCTCACATGCTCTCTTCTGTCTTTAAAATAAAAAAATTAAAACAAAACTTAAAAAGAAAAGACTGTCTAGTGTAGATCATACTTGCTGTAAAAGAATTCTGGGCACAGAGACAAGGAGCTTAACTGTGATTTTTGGTTTTTTATTTTTATTTTTTTAATGTTTATTTTTGAGAAAGAGAGTGTGGGGGGGCCAGAGAGAGAGGAAGAAGGGGGGTTGGAATCTGAAGCAGGCTCAGCACTGACAGCAGAGAGCCCAATGAGGGTCTCTAACTCACAAACTGTGAGATCATGACCAGAGCTGAACTCAGAGGTTTAACTGACTGAGCCACCCAGGTGCTCCTGAACTGTGATTTTTAGTGTGGAAAAAGGAGGAGAGAGATAGAAGAGAAAACACTCTTGGTCTTACCATTCTTTGCATTTACAGTTGAGCCACAGTATGATATTTCCTGTGGTTTTATTTAAGCGTTCATGACTCTGTCACATTTGATGTGTTTTCTAGCTCCTCCCAATCAGGGGCTCTCCTGTTTTTCTTTGTACTCAATACAAAGGTCCAGTGCATTGTAGGAACCTGGTAAATTCTCATTGACCTGAGGTGGCCAGGTCCATGTGCAAGTCTGCTCCCCCATAACTCTTCTCTGCATTAGGCTTCCTCATCGTCCATTCCCTTTCTTGGTTGATGGAGTCTGTTGCCCCCTGATGCCAACCATGGCATCATGGTCGAATCCTAGAGCCGCCCACTGCCAGCAATCCCTCAATGAGTCTCTCATGGGCATTCAGTCCAACTCCCCATGATAACTATTTCAAATCTTCAGTCCTCTCCTCACCCTCCCCTCCTTTTTCTGGTCACCCCCCTCCAGACATCTTGTGGAGACTCCCTCAGCTTCCTACCTTGTGCCTTTGAACTTCCTCAGATTCCTGTCTGTCTTCCTGTGAAGCTATTCTTTGATTTAGGTCAAGGTAAATTCTATCCATCTAAACTCTTTCATTCTTTCATTTCATGTATATATGCATTCTTCAAAAAAATTTAATTATCACTATGTGCGAGGTTCTGGGGAAATAGTGGTGAGTAAAACTGACAAAGTATAGTAGGAGAGACAGCTGTTAAGTGAATAACCAATCCTTTAGGTGAGGAGGGGTCAACATGTTCATGTTACAACGAAATGCGCTAATAATATATGGCTTTTCAGTTCCTATAACTGATGTGTCTTCCTCACAAGCCAGTCATGGTACTTCAAGACTAAGGAATCAGACGAAATACATCCAAATAGGCAACTTCCTCTGATAGGAAGAGAAAGAGGAGAGGCCCCTGCCTGACCTCAAAAGAAGGGCTTTAGGTGGTACAGGGGCTGGAAGGCTTACCAAAAGTCTGGTGACTGTGTTTCTCATGTCATACTGTCCTTGTACCTGTGGTTCAGCTCTCCTCATGGGCTGTATGTATTGTGGGGAACAGAGGGAGACTCAGTGGGGTAGAGCGGGGGGTGTGATACCTATGACTACAATCAAAGCAAAGGATTCTGGAAACAAGGAGGCAAGCTCAGTGAGTTTTTCAGGCCAGGTCCATGCCCAGGGTTATTAAATCCCAGATGTCACAACATGAGGATGGCAGTCAAGATGGGAGCCGAGCCACTCAGTGACTGATGGGGCTCAAGGGTGAGGAAGTTTTCAGCAGATGGTGGGAAGGCAAGGCCAAGTTGAAGGGTTTGAGTTGAAGAGTCAGAATCTGCTTCATGGCTTTGTAGTAACTGCCACTCATATCTGCAACTCCACCATTAGCTACTTCTTCTGTCTCAACATTTCACCCAACTATGTTAAAAGATAAATGGTGTGTGGTATACTGCTTATACTCTTACCATTAGACTTAAATATTTGTTGAATATTTCTGATATTCCAGAGATCATGTCTGCTTTTACTTATTGTTATAGTCTGAGAGTTTGTGTCCTCCTCCAAATTCATATGTTGAAACCCTACCTGTCAATGCATCCTACACTTCAAGGTATGAAGAAGTGGAGCCTGTGGGAGTTGATTATGTCATGAAGGTGGAGCCCTCATGACTGGGATTAATGCCCTTATAAAAGGGACCTCAGAGAGCTCTCCCATTCTTTCTTCCATGGGAAGACACAGCAAGAAGACAGCTCTCTATGAACCAGGAAGCAGACTTTCACCAGACACTGAATCTGCTGATGCCTTGATCTTGGACTTAAGCAGCCTCCAACACTGTGAGAAATAAGCGTTTGTTGTTAAAGTCAGTCTGTGGTACATTTTTTACAGCAGCCTGGATGGATTTAAACACATACACTTTTAGAAATTTATTTCCCACAACAACACTGTGAAGGTAGCATCATTACCTTAATTTTGGAGATGAAGAAATTGAGGTTCAGAGTGGTTGCCCCAGTCATGTGGCTGGTAAGTGGTGTCCAGTCTCTGGCTCTGAGTCCAATGCTCTTTCTCCAGTATCACATTGCTTTCATAGCAAGAACATGTCAAGTTGTCACATATACAAGAGAAACCACAGAATATGAGGTCAAGATGAAGTAAAAATACTCTCCATGAGAGACAAAGTAATAAACCTGACAGCCAGTGGATGAGTGAGGGCCCTCCAACCTCTTTCTCCAAACACCTCTCAACATGCGGCAGCAGTCAGGGGAGACGGCAGTCCTCAAGTCTGGAAACAAGCAAACTGTTGAACTGTTGAGGCTTGGGGATGGATACGTGAGGATTTCTCTTGACCCTGTGTATATGTAAAATTTTCTAAAAGTTTAAAAAGGAAACCCAAAGAACTTTCCACTTTTCTATTATTTCTTCATTTCTTCTTATAAAGTTTCTGTTCTCGAGTCTTAGGATACTAATCCCTGCAGCAGAAGGTGAGGGAAGAATAATACAGGCAAAAAGGTCTGAGATGGATCATCAGCATAACTTCTCTGCATCTTTTTAAGTTTATGTTGATGGAATTGAATGGTTGAGCTCTTTCCTAATAGTTGAGCTATGCCTCCCTCCATAACCTGGAAGCCTAAATTATAATCCCATTCCTGGTATCTACTAGTTATGGGAGTTTGGGCAATATTCCTAAGTATTTTGAATCTTAGATTTTTTTTATCCATAAAACTGGATATTGGCGTCTACCCTGTTGGATTACGGTGGACATGAAATTCTCTGATGTGCCTAGCAAAGGGCCTAGTCCGTCATAGGTGTTAAGTGTAGATGCAAATTTTCTCCATCTTCTCCGGACTCGTATCTTTCATTTCCACTGACTAGACAAGACAAACACCTGTGGAATGGCAGTGTCTGGTAGTCCCTGTACCCAGGGTCTAGCACTGTTCTTAAACCAGTACATGTACCAAGTACAAGTACTACAAGTACATGTACCAGTAGAAGGCATGCTCAGTGTTTGTGGAGCTAGGAACTAACAAAGGAGGGGAAAAGGAGACAAAACTGGATGAATCAGTTTTTCCCAACTGTGGTAGCCAGATTCCAAGATGGCTCCAATGATCCCTGCCTACTGGTTTGTACACACCCTGGTCTGTGTGACCAATAGTACATGGCAGAAGCGATGGTAGGTCACCGCTAAGATTAAGTTATAAAAGACTTGGGCTTCTATTTTGGGTGTCTTCCCCCCTCACCCTTTAATCTCTCACTCTGGGCAGAGCCAGCTGCCATGTTGTGAGCTACCCTATGGAGAGGCCCATGTGGCAAGGAACTGAAGCCTCCAGCCAATAGGCAATGAAAATCTGAGGTGTACCAATATGAGGCATACATGTGAGTACATACACATGAGGTGTACCATGTGAGTGAGCTTTGAAGAAGAATCTTCAGCTGCAACCAATCCTAGAGATGACAGTAGTGTTGGTTGTCTATTAATTTGACTAATATTTTGTGAGAGAACTCCCAGAACCACCCAGCTCAATTGCTTCCAGATTCCTGATTATGGGAAACTGTGAGGTAATAAATGCTCATCATTTTGAGCTGCTAAGTTCTGGAGTAATTTGTTCTAAAGTAGTACATAATTAATACAGATTTTGGTTCTTGGAGGTTGGGTACTATGGTAACAAAAACCTAAAGTGTGGGAGCAGGCCCAGGGGTGTTTTGAAGAGAATGTTAGGGAAATGTCCCATGCGTGTCCCAGCTGAACTCCACATCTCTCCACCCACACCTGGGACTCCTCTCGGGCTTCTGGAATACAAACTACTCCCCAAATACAGACTTGACTGTCTTTTTCCACAGCTCCACTTATCTAATGATGCTCTTCTATAAAATTCTTTATTTTGGCTCTTACCACTCCGTCCTCCTTCACAAATGCTGCATATCATCTACAAAGGATGATGTGTTCCTCACACTTGTGTTCCTCACACTTGTGCTCTCTCCCACCTTTCAACCTCATGTGCTGTTACCTCTGACTGAAACACTTCTCTTCTCCATCCCTCTGCCAGCATTCTCGCGCTCTTTCTTTGAAGAGCTTTCTCGAGTCCCCAGGATTAGGCATCCTGGCTATGTGCTCCTGTGGTGTGAAGAGTGGTTAATGGAAGATGAGGGGCAATGGGAGAGACACTTGGAGAAGATAGAGCCCTGGTCATTAGGAAGCACTCCTGTGCAGAATGTCTGTGGTTCAGATTGACCTTGAGACCTGACTCTGTGATTATTGAAAGGAGCATCTTGGTCAGGACCCAAGGCACCTGAGTCATAGCCTAAGGTGTGTCCTGAGCATCCCATGGATCACTGGCCACATCTATTCTAAGGGACAATGACCACAGCATGAGACTATTCTTCCTTTATGCTTTCTATAAATATAAATAGGCTGTTTTTCTTTTTTTTAGCATCCTGGGCTAAGAGAGATCAATTCCATCGGCCCCTAGATGTGGCATCACAATAGCGTCTTTGACCCTCTCCCAGAACGCAGTCCTTCAGAGAGAAAAGCCAACAAGAACAAGGCAGCTGTAACCTTGACCTGGAGGGCAGGAATTGCTTGCTCAGCCACTGGCCTATGTGTGGCCCCAGATAATTCACTCCTCCTCCCTGGTAGGCCTTTATTCACCTGTGAAATGGGTATTATAGTTTTTACCTACCTCAGAGGTGTGTTGGGAGGTATAATTAATAGTGGTTAAAACACTTTGAGAGGCACAGATAAAAGGCCTTATGTAACTACACATCATTATCATGACTAATGGTATTTTTCTTCTTCGAACACACAGGGAAACAACCCTCTTAGTTTGAGCCATTTAGTTGCGTCTCAGATCCCCATTCAGATAAGAGACAGTACATACCGCCTCCAGGCTAGCCACACAGCAAAGCCTTTAATGCTTTGGAAATCTACAGACATCCTAAAAGTGATTTGAATCTCTCTCTTATCCACCCTCTTTTGACATTTCCTCAACATGACCTGACGTGACACTGGTAGGTTTATGTACTGTGAATAATCTATTTAATACAAAGCATTTCCCCAAGTGTGAAAGAAGGAGAGAAAAATGCTCATTATTATTAATGTGCACTGGTGAATCCAGCGCAGGCTCCAGCTTTTCCCAGACCACAGAGAAAACCCAGACAGTTGTGAGTCAACAAGGGATCTATTTCCCAAGGTGGGAATCAAAGTGACTTATTAGGAGCCAGTGCTAGGATCTTATTGGGTCCCGGGATTCCTGGGATTTGGGACCCCTGCAAGAAGGGACTTGCTTTGTGACTCCCTCCCAGCCCTTCCAGTCCCGTCTTGCAGAGCACGATGTTTAGTGCAGGTTGGAATCAGAGAGATGGCCCAAACTGTACTTGCAGAAAGGAAGAACAGTCAATCATCTTGGAGGAAACTAATAGTTGTAATCACCGAAGCAAAATAGCTTTAGATTTGGAATTAAATTAAACTGGCTCCTCTGAGTTTATGGTTTTCTGTAGTGAGCACCATTATTATGTGTTGTTACTTGCCAGATGGGGGTAGGAAGATACAAATCTTGAGTCCTCCATGGAATTTATGGGCCTCCAGGCTATTATTCCAGCCCTGGCTCCTCTTCACTCCTCTTGAAGTGTCCAAGACGCTGGGGTTAGGGGGCAGGTTTTATCTGTCTTTCTGATGAGCTTTGAGGACAGCTTTATATCCAGTGTAATATGGGTATTGAATACAACTCTCCCCTCAACAGTCTGAGCTGTTCTTGCCTCAGTTCTTAAAGAAAGAATCCAAATGGTTACAGGATGTCTGGAGCTTGCCATGCCCATGAAAAAGCAGATTCTCCTAAGCTTTCCCCTGGGGTAGCATGATGTGGGGGGTAGAGTGGGCAAAGCTGGGGTTTCAAGTTCCCTGCTTCTTACTAGGTGGTGACCTTGGTAGATTTACCTGAATTAGAGACTGATCTTCCGTTTTCTTCTCTGTAAAATTAAGCTTGACTCTCTGGGTCATCATGATTAAATGATTGTACACAAGGTATTTAGTGAGGAGCTGGACACACAGGAGGTGCTCAGTGAAGGTTGATTTGTTTCTTTGTCTCCTTCCGTTGAAGCAAAGACATGTTTTGCATATAGACCCAGAAAAGAGCCAACAGTACATAAGGCTATAGGGTTGTAGCCATGTCGTGAAGCAGAGTCAGAAAGCCTGGATTTCAGTCTTGACTCTGTTACTCATTATGTGGCTTAATGTGGGTCACCTAATGCCTCTGAGCCTCAATTTCCTCATTTTTTAACATTTTTAACAAAATTTTTAATGTTTATTTTTGAGAGAGAGAGAGTGTGAATGAGGGTGGGGCAGAGAGAGAGAGACCAAGAATCAGAAGCAGGACCTAGGCTCTGAGCTGTCAGCACAGAGCTTGATGTGGGACTTGAACCCTCTAATCATCAGATTACGACCTGAGCCGAAGCTGGATGCTTAAGCAACTGAGCAATCCGGGTGACCCTCAATTTCCCCATTTTAATAAAAGTGATGATAATAAGATCTCAGACCGAAGCATTTCTTTGCTTGCCATCGCTTCAATACTTATATATGAGGGTTGGAGCTTCATGTCTGGGCCAACCAAGTCTTCCAGTGTTATGCCCCTCCATCTCTGCTCTTCCCAGAGTGCTTCTTGAACTCTCCTGCCAAGATAATGGGAGCGTGGCTGGGGTGGGATGGTAGCCATGAGCCCCTGGTTGTGGCATCGTGGCTCATTCCACAGACGATGGTGGTTACCAGCACAGGATCTGGGTCAGTTACACTCCCACTGAGTCCGGGTTCTGTCACTTACAGCTGGTGACCTTGGTAAATGCTTTATCTCTAAATATTCATTTCCTCATCTATAAAAAGGGACTAATGACATCTAATATTTGCTTTAGGAGATTGTGGTGAACTTTCCTCTTTGAAAAAAAGTTTTAATGTTTTATTTATTTCTGAGAGAAAGAGAGAGACAGACAAGCATGAGCAGGGGAGGGTCAAAGAGAGAGGGAGACACAGAATATGAGGCAGACTCCAGACTCTGAGGTGGCTGTCAGCACAGAGCCTGACGCGGGGCTCGAACCTATGACCCGTGAGATCATGACCTGAGCCGAAGTCAGATGCTTAAACGACTGAGCCGCTCAGGCGCCCCTGTGGTGAACTTTTCTATTGGCTAATATTTATTGAGCATCTAATCTGCACTGTGCATATGTTAAGTGCTTCATAAGTTTCCTCGTGTAGTTCCCACAACTCTATGAGATTGATATTATTTCCATTTTACAGAAGAGAAAACTGAGACTCCAAGAGTAATCAGTCTAGTTCAAGGTCACAGTTATTATTGCTCCATTAAAAATGGATCAACACCTGCATGTTTCTGATTCCAGAGGTAACCTCTTAGCCAGATAAAGGATATGAGAGTATAGTTGGTGCTCAAAATAAGCTACTCACTGTGACAAATAGAATATATGGAGTATGGTGAGATTGATAATTCTTTAGCTTTGGGGGATGGAAGCCAGAGACTCACCGCAATCCCTGCCACTCTCTCGTGCTGTATCTGCTCTTGCAGCGATCATCCTACAATCTCCGGAAAGGGAGAAGTCCTCCTTACAGCAACATAGCTGCTTCCTTACACAGATTGCACCTGGCTAGCTCACTGAAGGCTGAATGAAAGAAGTACCTGAATACCTGACTAAGGCAAAACAGTTCATTGATCAGACCCTACTGGAGAGGGGGTTGTATGAGGTTGGGCCGGAAGAGCTAGAGCTAGAGTTCAGTCTGTGGCTAATATTGGATCTTCCACTCACTGTCTCCGGAATGAGGTTGGGCCTAATGAGTGTTTGCAAAGGGTCTTTGAAATTTCTGAGATAAAAGGCCATGCCCTATTTTCCAGGGAGCTTTGCTAGTTCCCATTGATCTATTTGTCTGTTACTGGGGATAGAGGGCAATTAAATCATCTGTGAATATCAAAGACACGTTACACGACTCTGTATCCTCACCACCTCAGTGCCCGTGTGAAACGGGAGCTCTATAAATGTCTGGTTTCATTGATGAACCCGGGGCTCATCTGGCTTTCCTTACCGGCTCTGCTTTTCTTCACCGACCCCTCTTCTATTAATTGGGTATGCAGTTGTGAGGTGCCATGAGTGTTTATGTGGAGCGTGCAGGAGGGACGGAGGTAGCAAAGGGGGAGGAATGTGAGCTCTTCTGTTTCTCTTTTGCATGCCAGGGCGTATCATGGTCAGCCCACAAGAGTTCTTGGCACTAGAGCCTTGTGTGTGGGTTGGGGTGTATAATGGAAACCAAATGCAGAACAATAAAATTCCTCATTCTAACAAAATTAGAATTCACTGCTCCAGTGAAAGTTCTGAAGGGCCCGTGAAGCTGAGCTAAGCATTTGGGCCACAGGAACCAGGTCTGGGATCAGGTCTGTGCCTCTGAGGCAATACCTGTGAGGCTTTCGTGTGTCTCTTAGAAGCTGGGTGTCTCTACTCACTCACCCAAGGTCCCGTTCAGGTTAGAGTGTGTGTGTGTGTGTGTGTGTGTATACACTTAATGTTTGTTTATATACTTATTTATTTTGAGATTGAGAGAAAGTGAGAGAAGTAGAGAAAGAATCTCAAGCAGGCTCTGCCCTGTCAGCGCAGAGCCAGATGCAGGGCTCAATCTTGCAAACTGTGAGATCATGACCTGAGCCGACATCAGAAGTTGAACCAACTGAGCCACTCAAGTGTCCCTATTTTTTGTTGTTGCTGTTGTTCTTACTGTTTCCACTCGCTGAGCATGAGCAATGTTGTCCTTCATGAAAAGAGCCTTGAGTGTTCCAGGCCTTCATTTCTGGCAACGCTCAGATCTCCGTTATCATGAACCATTGGTGGGGTTCTCCGTTGTCCTTGGTTTGCCTTGAGTTATCAGGCCGCCCAGCATTTCCACCTTGCAGGATTCCAGATGAGGTGAGGTGCCATCTGCGGCCAGTCCTGTGAAGTATCTGGGTTGCTTGGGTGTACTGATGTGGGGTTACAGGGGATCTGGGCCTGCCTGGGGGAGAGGATAGAGTAGTTTCTGAGCCTTCCCCAGAAGGTCTACACTCCCAGCCAATCTGATAAACTAATTTATGCAAAAGACATCCTAGTGTGGTGGCCAGAGTTCTGGATTTTAGATCAGAAGACTTGGGTGTAAATAATGGCTCAGGTAATTGCAAAGCTGGTGTAACCTGAACACCTCTCCAAATCTTGCTTTTCCTCCCTTACTGACGTGGGTATATTCATCTCTCTGTTTCCACAGGCAGGTTGGGGGATCAACCGTATAGTGAACGTGAGTGGTAAGGGGCCATGTGGGGGAAGGGATTTGTGAATAGTGTCAGGAGAGGGTTAGAAGACTAACCAACATGCCAGCGCACGTCTACATTTTAATTATGTTTTCTGGAGAAAATACTCTTTGTTGTCCAGCATAGAGTAACTCCACTTCTGGTGACTCTCAAGTCACACAGGTGAGAAGACAGTGCCTGGAGTGACAGGAGGTGTGTGGTAGCCACTCAAACATTAGTTGATACGCTGACATAATAATTGAGTGTGTAGTGGAATATGATACGTAGGTGCCTTCTGGGTATTGTTGGAGCTTTATTTACTGGGCTCAAAAGCATACCTTTAAGTGGAGGAGTTCAGATCCATTAAAAATAAATATAGGAAGCTTTTGGTTGCTCAAAAGAGAATTTAAGAAATGCTACGTATTAGAGATTACAAACCCAGTATTATTCTTAGTAATTTTAAAATAATGGAGTGTGTTAGTTATTAAACTATTGTCTCCCAGCATTAAATCTGCTCTTCTCTACGGGAGTCCTTCCCTTATCTGTGGTTTTGATTTTCACAGTTTTAGTTACCCCAGGTCAGCCACGTCCAGGTGTCCAATAGATGCCTACTGCTAGGTCACAAGGCCTATGTCATCCACCTCATTTCCCTCTCCTCACAGCCATTTTATCATCTCACATCGTAATCAGAAGAAGAAACGTGGGTACAGTACAGTAAGTTCTTTTGAGAAAGAGAGTGAACGCATTCACATAAATAACTTCTGCTAGACGTATTGTTGTAATTGTCCCATTTTATTATTAGTTATTGTTAATCGCTTGCTGTGCCTAATTTAGAAGTTAGACTTTATCGTTGGTATGCACGTACAGGAAAAAACAGTATATATAGGGTTCGACACTATCTGCCATTTCAGGCATCCGCTGGGGGTCTTGGAACGTTTCCGGCATGGATAAGGGGGATCTGCTATACTTGGCTCTGGGGAGGGGGCTCTGCAAATCCCTTCTCTTCTGCCAGCTGTGATGAATAGCACCAGTAGGGGGTGCTAGAGGAAGGCTAGAAGAGGAAAACCGGACATGAATGTAGCCCTGTTCTTGCTCCTGATGCCTGTCAGCATGACCCCAGCACGGCTGCTGCATCCCCATGACGGGGCCAGGTTAGCCCAATACTCAGCTGCTGGTGAATCCAGCTGGCAGTTTCCTCACCATTTGCAGAATCAGCCTCATGACCACACTCTTCCCTGCCTGACCTGGGCCACCAGCGCCAGTTGGCTAGTGCCTCCCCCTCCAGGGTCTGGAGCCCAGCCCCGTCTGGCCTCTCCTTCAAGCTTCTAGGTATTTCTCATTCCAATCTCTTCCCTTTGTTTCCCCAGGCATAGGGGTGGGAGCTACATCTTGCATTTGTTACTGCAGAGGTAGCTTAGATTTTTCTCTTTGCCTTTTCAGCTCTTCCAAACCCAGCCATTCTTCCCATTAAATTATCCCTAGTCACGGGACACCTGGGTGGCTCAGTCGGTTAAGCTTCTGACTTCAGCTCAGGTCGTGATCTCACCACTAGTGAGTTCGAGTCCCACACTGGGCTCTGTGTTGCCATCTCAGAGCCTGGAGCCTGCTTCAGATTCTGTCTCTGTCTCCCTCTGCCCCACCACTGCTCCCTCTCTCTTTCTCTCTCACTCTCAAATATAAGTAAACATTAAAAATAATTTTTAATTATCTCTAGTCAAATAACTGTTGTGGTAGTTGGTATGGCATGGACTGTACTCTGACAGATGCCCTAAGTCTTGGAAACCCAAGAGCTTTGATGAGAAGTGTCTCTTTTTGGTGGGTCCTTTTCCAATAGCCACCTTTCTGGGAGGCACAGGGTTCAGAAGCAGTTAGATATATGAAGAGGCGCTGCTTGTTCCAGAAAGTTTGGAGAGATCTAGGGGGCACATCTTCGGTGGGGGATGAAATTACAAATATCTCTATCTTGGTGTTAAGAACTTTTTCTCTAAAAAAATTAAAAGGAATGTTTTAATGTTTATTTATTTTTGAGAGAGAGACAGTGTGTAAACGGGGGAGGGACATAGTGAGAGGGAGACACAGAATCCGAAGCAGTTTCCAGGCTCCGAGTTGTCAGCATAGAGCCTGGTCTGGGACTAGAACTCAGGAACTGTGAGATGATCTGAGCCCGATGTCAGATGCTCAATCGACTGAGCCACTCAGGTGCCCCTCTAGGATTTTTAAAATAAAAAGATGGAAGAGGCTTTAAGGACCGCTTAGCTCAATCTCTTCATTTTATAGGTGCAGAAACTAAGAGAAGTTGATATTCACTTGAGTTTAGTTAATTATAGCCATTGTCCGGCTGGGAACTCATGTGTCTAATGCTTATCCTGCACATTTGTCACTACATTATGCTACACTTAGAAACTCATCTTGGCCGATTCCAAATCAGATAGGTCTCAGACACACATGGGCCATCCAGGGTTGTACTTTCTGAGGTGAGTAGGGAGAGGATGGCTGTTCAGGGCTGCACTGTGACATGTGCCTTGTACTCTTACTGGAAACCTCACGTCTTAGATGCCACAGAGGAATTATATTCTGATGATGGGGAGGTAAATTTAACTTTGCTCTGCTGGCTTCTTGCCTTCTTAGCGTTGAAGTCCCCTAAGCCTCAGGCTTTGAACCTGTTCTGTAACTATACTCACTTTGTAGGTGATCTCACCTAGTTCTGACTTTAAGTTCATTCTTTATTCCAGATTTATGTCTTCAGTTCTGACCTTTATGCTTCTTTTCAGATGCATAACCAACCACGTATGTATCATCTCCCCAGGGCTGTCAGTAGGAAACCGAGATTTGACACGCTTGAAACCAGATTTTCATCTTTTTCCCAGTTCCCAGTTCCTGAGGCTGCTTCTCCCTCAGTGTTCTCTCTCTCTGTAAATAGCACTGCAACTCATCTTATTGCTCATGGCAAAATAAATAAATAAATAAAAGCCTTCATTTTTCTCTTTCTTTCACTTCTACATATAATTCCTCTGCAAACTCTCTGGGTTCTATATTCAAAATCTATCCAGAATATAACCTGTTATCATTTCCTCTGTTGCTCTACCCTACCCTTTTCTGGACTACTTTATAGTCTCCTAATTGGTCTCATGTTGCCTGTCTTGCCATCTTGCATTCTATTTACATAACAGCCAGACTCGACTTTCATTTATTTTTATTTTTTATTTTTATTTAATGTTTGTTTATTTTTTGAAAGAGAGAGAGAGACAGAGTGTGAGTGGGGGAGGGGCAGAGAGAGAGGGAGACACAGAATCCAAAGCAGGCTCCAGGCTCCCAGCTGTCAGCACAGAGCCTGATGCGAGGCTTGAACCCACGAAGCACGAGATCATGACCTGAGCTGAAGTTGGACGCTTAACCGACTGAGCCACCTAGGTGCCCCCAAATTCGACTTTTAAAACCACCAATCAGAGAATTAAAAGCACCTACGAAGAGCCTGAGAGTCACTCCAGATTTCTACCTGGAAGTGCTTTCCGGTCTGTGGTGCAGGGAGCAGAATCCAAGTAGAACGTGGCAACCTTGTTGAGCTGAGGAGAATTCAAGTTTGGAGGGGCTAAGGTGGCTAAAATTGGCAAAAAGGAGGAATGAAGAGGGGAAGGGGAGCCACACAAAGGAAGAAATCTTTTCAGGGGTTCCTTCAAGTCTGTTCCTGAGTACCAAACTGTACGTGCATAGGATAACTTTCCAAGAAGCCAAGTAGAGAATGACTACACCCTAGATGTCGAAAAATTGCCAGCACTGATACCTGGAAAGCTGGAAGGTCTTTGTGTTTTAATCAGCTGAGGGCACAGTACTATTCAATTCCTGGGGCATTCAGGAAAGACCTCAAAGGGTTAATGATGTATTTACAGGGCTAAACTAGCCCTAAAGCCAAGACTATGTTAGACCTACACTTACAAAACCTAAACACAAGGCTCAAAAGGATCAAGCTGAACTCCACGTNCACCCCAAAAAAAAAAAAAAAAAAAAAAATCCAACACTTTTTATAGAACAAGGTTCAACAATCAATAATATAAAGTTCAAAATGTCTAGCTTCCCAACAAGAATGACTAGCCATTCCAAGACATCGGAAAATGTGACCATAGCTGTTGCCAGTATAGGGTCTTTGCATTTGCTGCTCTCTCTTTCCCCAGATGTCTGCACAACACCTCAATTCATTTAAGTGTTTGTTCAAATATTGCCTTCTCAGAGAAAGCTTCCCTGATATACAAAATCGTCTTCATCTGTCAGTCTCAATTCCCTCATCCTGTTTTTATTTATTTTTTATTCACAGCATTGGATCATTCGATTATATATGTCTCTGATATATCTTTGCTTTGTTAAGTCTTATATAAAGTATATATTTAAGGTACACATTGATGATTGAGGGAACTGATAAAAATGAGTGAATAGATATTGACACTGAAATTGAATGAATCTATAGTCAATGAATTGAATTCAAGATCAATGAATTGATATTAAAATTGAATGAATACGATAAAGTAGTTTAGCCCCTTTGGGTAAGGCTAAACACAGTTACTTAAATTTCCAATAAATGATAACAGGAGTTTTCTGTTTATAAAAGATAGTCTGGCTTTACCAAGTTATCTCATCAAAGGTTTACAATGTTATGAAGTTAATATTATTATATGTGTTTATACATGTCATTGATTTCTTTGTTCAAAAAAACACCTACTATACCTATCTGTGTATGGCAAGCCAGGGTCAAGTCTACTACCTTGAAATCTGGCACTTGTGTAAGTAAATGGCTTGTGTGACTGTGGTACAGCAAGACACTGTGAATCCAACATCCAGACGTTAAGACCAATGACAGGATCTTACATGTCTCTTATCCTGGCCCTAAAATTGCATGAAAGGCAGCAAACCCTCACTTCCAGGCTTCCTTGACCTAGCGAATTCCTCCCTCCCTGCTGTCTGCTGACTCGGCTGAATTTTGGGCACTCCCTGTGAAAATCTGGGAGTGCCACTGACCATTTGCATTATTATGTACCTTGATTGCGTGTGTGTATGCGTGCGTGTGTGCATGCACG
Source organism: Crocuta crocuta (assembly GCF_008692635.1). NCBI lineage: Eukaryota > Metazoa > Chordata > Mammalia > Carnivora > Hyaenidae > Crocuta > Crocuta crocuta. The sequence goes on along the minus strand of NW_027532617.1, from coordinate 480,551 downwards.
TGCACATGTACTGAATTTATATCTTCTTACAGACTTCTGCTTTCTGGTTACTTCAATTAATAGCATCTCCAGTCAACTCCTTCTCACTCCTGCTTCCAGTCATTTACTGTGACCTGTGTAAGGTCTCCCAAATCTCTTCATTTCTCTCCCATCCACTGCCACTGGCCTGATTCGAGCTGTCATCCCTACTCTGGGAAACTGAAACCTCTTACTTCTCTCACTCATCTCCTGCCCCTGGTCTTGCTCCTTACGACCAGTTTTTGAACACCGATTACTTCACTCCCCCTTCTTACAACTATGCTCTCTTCAGAATAGCTTCTGAGGTCCTTAGTGTCACAGAGCAGAGGATGGCATTGCACTGTGTGTGTTCTCTGCATTGCCAGCTGGATGAAGGGCTGGAAAACCAGAGTAAAAGTACCCCTCTTGAGTCAGAGTTGCCATTCTTTCTAGTCTTTGAACCTGGTCTCACTCCTGTGGTCCTGCTAAACTAAACTGCCTTGATGGGAAGAATGCCAGGCAAACAATGACAGCACAAGACAGTAAGTGGCATCATAAAAGCCAACACTGAGTATGCTGTAGGAAGCAAAGAAATAGATGTTTGACTATGTGTGGAATGGAAGGGGGAGGTTGAAGGAAATGATGCATCAGTTGAATCTGAAGGAATGAGTTGGAGTTTTGCAGGTGGTCAGGGTGAGGGCCTTCTAGGCTGGGCATACAGCTATACCTGCGCATTGCAGAGGGATGATGAAGACTTTGATATGTCATGTACATGATTCTGGACATATCTTGTCAAAGGAATCACTGGAGGATTTTAGAATCAGATTTGTGTGTTGAAAGATGAATTTGGCAACAGAGTATAGGGGGGATTTAGGTGGGGATTGGAGGCAGGAAGCCAGTTAAGAGAGCACTGCAATAGCAGTAGTCCAGGCAAGAGAAAATGAGGGGCAGAAATCACACCACTAGCTAACATTGAATCAAAGCTTATTATGTTCCTGGCACACAGTACATTCTCATTTTATCTCATTTTATCCTAACAACCTTCCTATGAAGTAGAGAAAGGCAGGGATCCCAGAGCTCAAGTTCTACAACACAGGGGACGGACTCTAAGGGTATTATGTAATTAAGGGATCCGTTTTCATCTTCCTTCCCGAAGAGTCCCACCCAGAGTGCTTGATTTGGCTTGTGGGAGTGTCAGCAGAAGCCAACCATGCTCCCCTGGGCACCGAGGCCATGAGTCAGGCCATGTGGGCTGATGGCTGGGCAAGTTTTGTGTTTCCTCTGAGTTTTGCTTGCTTTGTTTCTACTTTGTCACACAATGCCACTGGATTTGAATTGTGAGAGTTTCTGTGTCACGGTGTTGCCAGCAAGTTGCATGACAAATGCACTCTCAAAATTGGAAGGAGTGTTCCCTGTGGGCTAAGTGTCGGGTACATGTGACTCATCAGAAAGGCCAGAAAATGATGGCATTTGAGACTTATTGCCAGCCTCTGTAAGGCAAAGCAGATGCCCGTTTTCAGTGAAGAACTAAAAGAGAAGGAAATGAATTCCCAACACCCACAGCTCACCAACGAGGTGGGTTTTAAGACCAAAATGACAAAAATAGTTGAAGTTTGTATTTCCCAGATCCTTTCAGCTTAATAGAAATGTGAGTTAATTTTAGGCTTTAAAACCCAACACACTCACCGTCCATTAGTGATGACTATATCATCACGCGTCTTTTGCCAGAATGGACCTGGTTGTGCTCCGTTGGCAGTTGGCTGAAGCAGAAGTAAGGCAAGCAGGAAACGTGCTCCTTGAGAATCACTGCAGGTGTCTGAGAAAAGACCAGAAGCTCCGGTGTCCACATGACCTGGTCGGCATGCAAGTCTTTTCTAATGTGATGGCATTCCCCAGGGAACTTGAACCTACTAGACCCTTTGCCTAAGTCCTCTGCCCCAACCCACATTAAACAAGCAAAAAAACCTTTAAAAATGTTAAACAAAAATGAGTTAAATTTTTAAAATTTCAAAAAAATTTCATTGGCAGCTACATGTTTTAATCTGTAGGTCTCAAAGAATCACTCTTTCACTTCTGATAGGTCTCTGACCAAAGCCTCCTGACCACTGAGAATAAATATTAGTGGTCCTTTACCCTACGCACACCATTACTCCCCAGCCCAGTTGCCCTGGTTACTTTTCTTCTTAATACTTATCAGTGCCTGATAAATATATTATTTTTCATCTATTTCTCCTTTCTTACAAAGCTCCGTGAGAGCAGGGACTTTATTTTGTTCACTGATCTATCTTCAGTATCTAGAACTGTTCTTGGCACATAGTAGATGCTCCACAAATATTTATGGGATGACTGAATAAATAACTCCCAGCTGATTTCTAGCTACATTAGTCTATGGCATATTTGGAGTCCACACTGACCTCCAGGCTGCGGAGGTACTCAAAAAAGCTTTCCATTTCTTCCACCCCTTTTCCTGTATTTTCCTGGTTGCCACACATTTGCAGTTACAGCACTCGTTACATGCGACAGAGTTTTCTTTGGTTTTTGAGAATGATTTCTTTTTATGTTTATTTATTTTTGAGAGAAAGAGAATGAGCTGGGGAGAGGTAGAGAGAGGGAGTAACAGAGAAGCTGACGCAGGCTCTGTGCTGACAGCAAGGAGCCCAATGAGGGGCCCTAACTCATGAACATTGAGATTGTGACCTGAGCCACTCCGATGCCCCAAGGATGTCAAAGGCCTCAGCCATTAGATTGAACAGCATGATCCTTTCCTTATCATTTGTAACCTCTCTCCTTTTTTTAAATAGTTTATTGTCAAGCTGGTTTCCATATAACACCCAGTGCTCATCCCAACAAGTGCCTTCCCCCACGCCCATCACCTCCCCCTTTCCCCACACCCCCATGTAACCTCTTTTTTAATCTCTACCCTTGTTTCCATTGAAGGATGCTTCTTTCCTTAATAATCTTAAGGAAGACTTAAAACTCCTGAGGCAAGGGTGACAAAAGCAAAAAAAAAACTATCGGGATTTCATCAAGATAGAAACTTCTGCACAACAAAGGAAATAATCAACAAAACTAAAGGCAACCTACTGAATGGGAGAAGATATTTGCAAATGACATATCTAATAAAAGGTTAATTGCCAAAATATATAAAGAACTTATAAAACTCAACACCCCAAAACCAAATAATCCAGTTAAGAAATGGGCAGAAGAAATGAGGAGGCATTTTTCCAAAGAAGACTTCCAGATGATGCTCAACATCACTCATGCATCAAATGCAAATCAAAACCATAATGAGATATCATCCCACACCTGTCAGAATGGCTAAAATCAACAATACAAGAAACAACAGGTGTTGGCGAGGATGTGGAGAAAGGGAAACCCTCTTGCACTGTTGGCGGGCATGCAAACTGGTGCAGCCGCTCTGGAAAACAGTGCGGAGGTTCCTCAAACTGTGATCCAGCAGTCACGATTTGTGCTCACCCAAAAAATACAAAAACAGTAATTCAAAGGGATACATGAACCCCTATGTTTATAGCAGCATTATCTCCAACAGCCAAGATATGGAGGCAGCTGAGTGAAAATCAATTGATGAATGGGTAAAGAAGAGGTGATTGGACATCTGGGTGGCTCAGTTGCTTAAGAGTCCGACATCAGCTCAGATCATGATCTCACAGTCTGTGGGTTGGAGCCCCGCATCGGGATCTGTGCTGACAGCTCAGAGCCTGGAGACTATTTTAGATTCTGTGTGTGTGTCTCTCTCTCTACACCTCCCCTGTTCATGTTCTACTTCTTTCTTTCTCTCTCTCTCTCTCTCAAAAATTAAAAAAAAATTAAAATTTTTTTGAAAAAAAAGAAGAGGTGATACACACACACATATTATTCAGCCATAAACAAGAATGAAATCTTGTGATTTACAATAGCAGGGATGGAGCCAGAGAGTATAATGCTAAGTGAAATAAGTCAGAGAAAGACAAATAACTATATGATCTCACTCATATGTAGAATTTAAGAAACAAAACAAATGAGCAAAGGGGGAAAAGAGAGAGGCAAACCAAGAAACAGACTCTTTATAATTTTTTAAATGTTTATTTTTGAGAGAGAGAGAGCGAGAGAGCACATGCCCAGGAGCAAGGGAGAGGCAGAGGATCCAAAGCAGGTCCTCTCGCTGATAGCCGACAGCCCCATGCCGGGGCTCAGACTCAAGGATTGCAAAATCATGACCTGATCTGAAGTCGGACGCTTAACCGACCGAGCCACCCAGGTGCCCCAAGAAACAGACTCTTAATTATAGAGAACAAACTGATGGTTACCAGTGGGGGGGTTAGGTGGAGGATGGGTGAAATAGGGGTTGGAGATTAAGGAGGGCACGTGTCCTCATGAGCACAGGGTGATGTATGAAGTGTTGAATCACCACATTGTACACCGGAAACTAATGTAACTACTCTATATTAACGAACAAATTAAAATAAAAACTTAAAAGACAAAAAAAATTTTTTAAACTATCTGAGCATTGCAATCGGCCCCAGCAATATGTTAGAGGGCAAAATGACTGTTAATACCATGTGCTGGTCATGGGCACTTCGGCTCCAGAGTTCAGCTTTGTTTTGTTTTAGGTAGGCTTCACACCCAGCTCGGAGCCCAATGTAGGGCTTGAACCCACGACCCTGAGATCAAGACCTGAGCTGAGATCAAGAGTTGGATGCTTAACTGATGGAGCCACGCAGGAGCTCCCACCTTTGTTTTTGTGTGAAAGTCTGTACGTCACAAGTTCACAAATAGCTGAGCTTCTTTACCCCCAGGGGTACATAGCCTGAAGCGACTGCCCCTGTCACCAGGCCTCTTTAGTGTGCTTGTTGCAGGTGCTGAGAAGTCCTGCTTCCTCCCTGTGCTCCTGCTGTGCCTTCGGCCTGGGATGGCCTCTCCTTTCCACTTGTCCAGCGCAAGCTCCTCGCCTCAAGATTTAACTCAAATCTGACACTCTGACTTGGAGAAAACCTAAGGTCCCACAGGTTAAGAGCCCAGTCACACAAGACTGTCCTTCCCTTCCCCTCCAACTTCAGATGCCACAATTGCAAGCCCAGGTGTCCCCTGTGCATTTCAGGGACTGGCTACAAAACAGAGGTCGCCACAATGCTTTCTCTGGTTTAATTAATTTGCTAAATTGGCCTACAGAACTCAGGAGCCCAGTTTACTTGCTAGATTACCTAATAAAGGAAATAACCCAGCAACTGCCAGATGGAAGAGGAAGAGATTTGTGGGGCCAGGTATGTGGGAAGGGGTGTGGAGCTTCCATGCCTTTTGTGGGTGTGCCACCCACCCAGCATCTTGATGTGTTTGTTCATCAACACAGAAGCTCTCTGAGACCTTTTTGGGTTTTTATGGAGGCTTCATACACAGGTGCAATTCATTAAATCATTGCCCATTGGTTATTGAACTCAGTCCCTCTCCCCTTCCTGGAGGCAGGGGTTGGGGGGAGGGCTGAAAGTTCCAACCCTCTAATCCTGTGGCTGGTTTTCCTGGCACTCAGTGCCCATCCTTAGGGGCTTTCCAAAAGTCCCATTATTGACATAAACTCAAGTGTGGTTTGAAAGAGATTTGTTATGGGGTACCTAGGTGGCTCAGTCGGTTGAGCACCTGACTCTTTTTTTTTTTTAATGTTTATATATTTTTGAGAGAGAGAGAGACAAAGCACATGCAGAGGAGGGCGAGAGAGAGAGGGAGACACAGACTCTGAAGCAGGCTCTAGGCTTTGTGTGGACAGCTCAGAGCCTGATGCAGGGCTTAAACTCACGAACCGTGAGAGCATGACCTGAGCCGAAGTTGTATGCTTAACCAACTGAGCCGCTCAGGTGTCCCTGACTGTCCGACTCTTGATTTCAACTCAGGTCACGATCCCAGGGTCATGGGATTGAGCCCCGCATAGGGCTGTGCGCTGAGCTTGAAGCTTCTTAAGATTCTCTCTCCCTTTGCCCCTCTCTGCCATTTGCATTCTCTCTACATATAAAGTAAAAACAAAAACAAAAACAATTGAAAGAGGCTTGTTATGAATAATAAAAGACACCTAGATTGCTCTTATCACTTAGGAAATTCCAAGGGTTTCGGAAGCTCTAGATGAAGACAATAAATGAATGAATGAATGAATGAATGAATGAATGAATAAAAAGTTTTATTTGAGAGAGAGAGTGTGTGTGAGCAGGGGAGAGAGATGGAGGGAAAAATAAATCTTTAGCAGGCTCCACACTCAGTGCAGAGCCAGACACGAGGCTCCATCTTATGACCCTGGAATCATGACCTAAGCTGAGACCAAGAGTCGAATGTTCAACCGGCTGAGCCACCCAGGCACTGCCCCCCCACCAAATATTTTTATTACAAGTCGTAATAGCACAATGCTGCATCTAGAACAGCATGCCCCATACTAAGAACTTCACTCAGCTGGAGGAAAGTGGCAAGTGGTGAAGTATATTTTAACTACAGTTGCAAAATGAAACTACTCAGATTGGCTTTGTTTCCTTTTGTCAATGTCCACCCACATTTGGGCCAGGGTGATGGAAGAGAGGAAGAGAAAAAGAAGGAAGTCTGTTTTTCTTTCTTTCTTTATTTTAAAGTTTATTTATTTTGAGAGAGAGACAGAAAGAGAGAGACAGCATAAGTGATGGTGGGGCAGAAAGAGAATCCCAAGCAGTCGCCCCACTATCAGCACAGAGCCTGACTTGGGGGCTAGGACCCATGAACCGCAAGATCATGACCTGAGCCGAAATCAAGAGTCAGACGCTTAACCGACTGAGCCACCAGGGTCCCCTGAAAGCCAACTTTTTTTTTTTTAATGTTTTATTTATTTCTAGGAGAGAGAGAGACAGCGTGAGCAGGGGAGGGTCAGAGAGAGAGGGAGTCACAGACTCTGAAACAGGCTCCAGGCTCTGGGCTGGCAGTCAGCACAGAGCCCGACGCGGGGCTCGAACCCACGAACCGCGAGATCATGACCTAAGCGAAAGTCGGACGCTTAACCGACTAAGCCACCCAGGCGCCCCTGAAAGCCAACTTTTAAAGCGTTGTGCATTCACTCTATATAAACTACTTAGTATAATTACATTTCCCGAATCCCTTTGCAGGATTGGAACATTCATTTTTTCTTTCATTTATTCATTCACTAAACATTCATTGAGAGTCTGTTATGTGCTAGGTACTGGGGAGACAGAGAAAAATAAGGCCTATCCTGCATCAAGGCTGGGTAGAGGGATCTGGTGTGTGAACAAGGCGGGTGGGGCAATGGGGATACTTCCAGGGAAGGGAGGGGTCACCCGCTCCAACCAGGGTGTTGTTGATTATTATCAGGGCATTGTTTGCACGCAGGGTAAAAGGGCATGGCGGGAGGGCAGGAACGCATCCAGTTCAAAGGAATCTGTCCAACTGTATTGTATTCCTGCACCCCCATTCCCAGTCACTTTAGGGATAAACCGCTGGGTTCTTGGGGGCCAAGGGGCATGGTTATTGTCTCTCCGACCTAAACTAATTTCTTCAAAACCCCCTCTCAGCACACTGTCTTAGAGGAAAAGGCTGAATCTGGGAGCCTACTCAATGAGCCCTGTGTCTTTCAGCTGTGGGAGTGATGCTCGCACACAGGGCGAACTAGTTGAGTCTGCCTCCAATTACGGCTTTTTTGAGTTTTCTAGACTATTGCTTGGTTAGGCTGGGAAGCTCAAAGCCTCTTAGTCAAAGTCCATTTTCCTCTTTTGCTTTTCTTTCTTAAAAACTTGATAAATCTAATACAATTTTAAATTTTAAATCCTGTATTATTTAAAGTAAGTCATAAAAATGAACACTGGGTGTGCTCATTTCCATGGGTCCATTGCTTCTGTCTCTCTTAGCAGGCACAACCAGGAAACACATGTTTGCATAATAAACCTGTACAGCTACACGCATCTGTATTTCTGTACCTGTCCGCCTGTATCTATATTAAGCCAAACGTGATTTTATACTGATGTCCTTGACTCTAATCCAGTACCACATGGGCCATTCTAGCCTTCCCCACTTGCTTATCTGTAACTTCTTTCTTTCACAGGGAGAAACCTGGGGCTCAGTCAGTTAAGTGTCCGACTTCGGCTCAGGACATGATCTCATGGTTTGTGGGTTCGAGCCCCATGTCGGGCTCTGTGCTGAACGCTTGCTCAGAGCCTGGAGGCTGCTTCAGATTCTGTGTCTCCTTCTCTCTCTGCCCCTCCTCGCTCATGCTCTGTCTCACTCTATCTCTCAAAAATAAATAAATGTATAAAAAAGTTAAAAACAAAAAAGAAAAAAGAAAGAAAGAGCCACAGGGAGAAGCCTGCCTCCCACCACCCACCACCTAACCCCAGGATGCACGCGTAGCAGATTCGTAATTGTTAATTCCTACCTCTCTAAGAAATAAGTTTAGAGTACAGTGTCCATGTACGATCCCCTTGATATTTAGCCTTAGAGTTTCCAGGCAATACAACTCTTTCCAAATTTTCTCAAGCTACTTAGGTTGGCTTCATTGCCACCCACCGTCTTCAACACACACCCTAGAGTGCATCTCCCTGTGCTAAAATTATTTCTGCCCATTCGACTTGGGAAAAATACTGTATATTGGATTGTCTATGACCCATGAAGTTTCTTTCAATTCAGTGTTAATTCTATAAGAGCATTTCCCCAGATGTGATAGGTGAGTCTGCTAGATAGTTTTTATAAAATGGTAAACTCAATTTTTTTTCATGTATATTTATAATTATAAAAGTTTTCCTTGCAGAGTCTGGAAAATGTGAACATTTTTATACTATAGGCAAAGCATAAAGAATAAAGTGAGACGAATTTTTGAACTGACCGTGGAGACCTGTTTTCTTATCTTCAATAACATGTGTATCATATTCTAAAAGCACTGCTGTGTCCTGAAGGAAAAAAACAATTTTAAATACCCAGAAGATGAGTCTGAGAAATGTCAGTCAACAGTGGTCTGGAAAACATTGGTTTCTCTTGAGACAGTACGGAATTTTAAGAGCTGAAATGTGCTCGAAGACGGATATTGAAGTGGAAATTATGGCCTCCCCCGTTTCTGCCGTTCCTCTGGGCCGCTGTGCATTGAGATGTTCCCTCTGCCTAGACCTTTCCTTCCAGAATTGAGAGCCATTCCACCCCCTCTCCCCAGGCACCTTTACTTTGGCACATTGTGGAGACTCAGGAAATAATTGTGGAGTAGCTGAAGTCTAGATGTAGGTCAGCCCTGAAAATCTACTTCATTTCAGAGTTATATTCTATTTGGCAATAAACACTTTTTTTAAAGTGGATTAATCATGACAATTTTATGCTTGGCTCCACACTTAAAATGTCGGTGGCGCTCTTCCCACCCTCCAGAGCCCTTTGCGAGCGCATTAGCAGAACCCTCCTGCCTTTACGAGCTGCCCCGCCCGAGGGCGGCTCAGTGCCCCCTCCGCCCATTTTACTGGCCAGAGAATGTTTGTACCTTGGTGTCTTTACAGTGAGTACCTTTTACTCACCAAAGGAAGAACCACAAGAGGGACTTTTGCCAGAGTTAGGACACTTTTCTCCTCCCTTGCTCCAAATCCATCCATTTACACAGAGGGTGTCTCAACGAGGAAAAGCTAATAAAAGTCTTTGCTTTGACCTTTCTCCCCCTCCCAGGGAAGTAGTGCTTGGAGCATACAGAGCCATTCTGTCTGGTGGATCGACTGTCCTAGAGACTTCCTGTCTCTAAGCCCATCTTCCTCCCTCAGTGACAAGCTCACGGTGCTGCCAGGGGCTGAGGGAGCCATCTGGTGCTAGTGCAGCACTGGGCTCATCACGGGGCACTTCGTACATCAGTCCTCTGGGGGTTGTGTGTCTGGATTTGTGTCCGTGTGCCAGCAAAGGGACACTGAAGAAGTAGCCGGTATTAGTTGTGACAGTAGCAGGGCCACCCTGTTCGGTTGAGCAGGTTGTTTCTGCACAAGGCCGGGTGTCTGGGGGATGGGGGGTGATCCTGCCTGTGCCCTGCTTACCTGCGTCCGGCATGGGTCTGTGTATGAGTTTCCCAGAGCAGTTGCCAAACTACGTCCCATCAACTGGGGGGCTTAAAACCACAGAAATTTGTTTTCCCACAGTTCTGGAAACTGGAAGTCTGAAATCAAGATGTCGGCTGGGTTCTGGAGGCTCAGAGTGGGGCATCTGTTCTGTGACTCCCTCCTGGTGGCTGCCCGCCATCTTTGGCATTTGTTGGTCTTTGCTGGCCTCACTTTGATCTCTGCTTCCATCTTCACGTGGCCTTCTTCTCTCTGTGTGTGCTTCTTTTCTTATAAGGACACTGTTCATGTTGGATTTAGGGTTACGGTCCACCCTAGCCCAGTATGACTGCTTCTTTTTTTCCCCCCCCCAGTAGACCACTTTAATTTATTCTGTTCTCTGAGAATAGATATATAGATATAGATCAAGATATAAAAGCTGATATATATTATACATAATATATATTTTTTTATATTTTTATATTATATATAATATATGTCACTATTCCATGGATAGCTTTTTTTAAATATAGTTTATTGTCAAGTTGGTTTCCATATAACACCCAGTGCTCATCCCCACAAGTGCCCTCCTCCATGCCCATCACCCATTCCCTCCTCTCCCCCATGTCCCATCAACCTTCAGTTTGTTCTAAGTATTTAAGAGTCTCCTATGGTTTACCTCCCTCCCCCTCTTTACCTATTTTTTTCCCCTTCCCCTTCCCTATGGTCCTTTGTTAAGTTTCTCTTGTTCCACATATGGGTGAAAACATATGGTATCTGTCTTTCTCTGCCTGACTCATTTCCCTCAGCATAACACCCTCGAATTCCATCCATGTTGCTACAAATGGCCAGATTTCATTCTTTCTCATTGCCATATAGTATTCCATTGCATAGATAAACCACATCTTCTTGATCCATTCGTCAGTCAACGGACATTTAGGTTCTTTCCATGATTTGGCTATTGGTGAGAGTGCTGCTATGAACATTGGGGTACATGTGCCCCTATGCATCAGCACTCCTGTATCCCTTGGGTAAATTCCTAGCACCAGTATGACCACTTCTCAACTGATTACATCTACAAAGACACTATTTACAAATAAGATCATATTCTGAGGTTTCTGTTAAACATGAATTGGGGGGGCTGATATTTAACCTGTATAGGCTGCATCAACCTGGACGAGAAGGTGCCTATTTAAATTTGCCATTGCCAAGCTGTAGCCTCTGCCTTTTTTTCTAATTTGTGCAAAGGTGCCATTTGAGCTAACAGGGGTTGTGGGTATCTACTGCGGAAGCAATCAACTGTGCAGGATCCATTAGTCTGCAAGCTTATAAAGCAGAGACCCTGTCTGATGCCCCTTTGGTAGCTAGTATGGTAAATTGAATTCTCAAAGGTGTTTGTTGCAATGACAGTAAAGAAAGTGGAAAAGAAAACTTCTGATTCCAGATATTACAGCAAAACCTTTTTTCTTTTCTTCTTCTTTTTTTTTTTTGAAATAATGGTGAGTAGAACATCACCTGGTTCATCCTATATTTTTCTGCCTCTCTGGTGGTTTGGAGAAGTCTCTTGGATTCTCATGGGTTAAGTGAGGTAGGTTCTACCTCATCCGTGAGTTATGCAGTGTTTCTCAAAATGTGCTCCATAGGACATTAGCACTATAAAAATTGCTCCAGGAGAAAAAGGCTTTGTGGTCAGAGACTAGGCAATTGTGGGCTTGCTATGCTCTTCCTGGAGATTAGCAATATATACTGGATTTGTAAAGGTTTTGACAAGTCCTGTAGTGAAGAAACCTATTAAACTCTGTTTAATCCAAGGTGTCTCAAATTAATTTGACAACAGGATCATCCGCACTCCTTATTTCATGAATAAATAACACCTGTTACAATCCATGGAACTAATGTCTTAAACAGTAAACTCTGAGAACCACTGTAGAATATAAATGTTGAAATCAGGCTCAAATTCAAAACTTAGATACAATGACTTCAGACAAGTTACTGTACCTCTCTGAGCCTGAGTTTCCTTATCTTAAGATGGCATTATTATGCCATTTGTTTTATAGGATTAACTGAAATAATGTAGATAAAGTGCTTAACACAGAACTTGGGATATAGTAACAAATATATTAAACAGCTACTATTATATTATCATTTATTATTACTCTATTATTGTACAGCCTCATGATAGGTTATATCATTCTTAGTTGGGGGAGATGACAATCTTGATTCTAACAAGATGAAGTTTTTAAAACTGTTGTCCTTTTACAAAAATCTACTTTGGTAAGAAAGTTGGGATTTTTTCCTCAGCTTCTCAGAACTCTGGGGATTGATATTCACCAAATCCAGTCCTTCTTGAACCTGTGTCAATCAGTTGTGATTTCTTAGGTCATAAGCCAGTTATGTTCACCTGGAAGAAAATTAAGCCCAAAGTATCAAATGAAGTTCTGTATTTCAAAAGGCATTTCCTAGTTCCTGACCTGAAAATGACTTGAAAATTCCTGGGTTCTAGAAGCACCCACCTGGCTTTTCCTGACGCATGTACCAAGAAGATGTTGCAGAGTCCACTGGCAGCTTGGCTAAGGCAAAGCACAGCTTCCACCACACCGATGCCTAGAAGGATGGAAAGCAAGACCACATTCCAGAGGACAATATGCTCAGGCTCCCGGCAGATGGCCCAGGTGGGCTGGTTGAATAAGTAGTTGTCCCTGCAGGACAGAGGAGAACATTGGCCTGGACTTGAGAGACAGTAAAGGGAGAGAGCTGTTACCTACAAACATGTAGAAGTGTGAGTCTAATATAGGTACTTATAAAGCTTACGGGTCTTCATTGCTCTCATCTTCATCAAGGCAGTAGAGTTATTATTAACCATTGGTCAGGGGTGGAACACATCAACTTCCCACCTAATAGCATAACATCTCAGCAAGGCGTTGTAGGTACAGACATAGCCCCAGAAGGGAGCATGTGGAAAAGTGGGAAATTGTGTGATACACGATTTTACTGGTGTATGGATCCCAGGGGCATTGAAGAGTGGTTAAGAGCTTGGGCTTCAAAGTCCTGCAGATCTAGGTCCTAATTCCAGCCCCCCTCACTGAGAAGTTCCCCTCACTAAGATAAGTTTCCTAAATGTTTCTGTATATCAGATTCCTTAAGTGGGAAATGGGGTTGATGATAGCATCAACACCATAGCATGGTTGGGAAGATGAGACAAAGTGTTAGGGCAGTGCCTGCTGTGTAGTAGGTGATATATTTTAGTTCCATCATAATCATTATCATGGAAAGGGGAGATCCGAGAGTTCTAGAGTAACTGGAGGAGACCTCATAAGTCACCTGGCCTTAAAGAACAGCAGAGAGGAGAGCAGTGAACTTTAAGAAGAAATAGCATGTAAGCAAAAATTGTAAGAGAAATTTGGAATCAGACTACTAGTTGGACAAAGAGAAATGGAATATATTTTCAAGCCATATTTCATGGGGCTATCTATTATATCTCTGTCTCTCTCTCTCTACATTTACCCCTACCTGAATCCATTTCCATGGAGATCCCAAAGGGATTGCAAGTTTCTTAAATATAAAAATGTCATGGCCTTATCAGCACTTTTACATTTGACAAAGCCCCTTTGACAAATGTATGACAAAGGACTGAAGGGCAAAATGGAAGTGAGATACTTGTTGGAGGCAAAAGGTGCTGGATAAGATTTGGAAGGGGGTGATGGCAGACTAGGTGAAGAACAGTGGCCAGTTCAAGATCTACTGTTGAGGAAGGATTGACAGGACTTAGTGGTGAACTGAACAGGGAAAGTAAGAAAGGAGAAGAATAAAGATGACTTGCAGGTTCTAGGTGCCATCTAATGGGCTACAATGACTGATTAAGATTTATGGAGGGAATATCAAAGGTTTTGAACATATTAACACTGAAATGCTGTGAGACTTTCAAGAGGAAATTTTATTTTTTATTTTTTTTTAAATGTTTTATTTATTTCTAGAAGAGAGAGAGAGACAGCGTGAACAGGGGAGGGTCAGAGAGAGAGGGAGTCACAGTCTGAAACAGGCCCCAGGCTCTGAGCTGGCAGTCAGCACAGAGCCCGACGCGGGGCTCGAACCCACGAACCGTGAGATCATGACCTAAGCGAAAGTCAGACGCTTAACCGACTAAGCCACCCAGGCGCCCCTCAAGAGGAAATTTTAGAAGGTAATTAGATATTTGAGTTAAGATTGTGGAAGAAAGATCTAGACTAGAGATAAACATAGTGGGATTATTTATATGTATAGATGGATGGTTCTGAAAGACAGGGGGACAGATGAGATCTGCCAGGAAGACAGCAGGAAATGAGAAGAGAAGCAGGGTCTTTCTCAATCATTGGTGCTGGATTTCTGCATTCCTTTAGGAAAATAAATGTGCATCACAGGACCCTGCCATATCAGGATATTTGTGCAACCCCAAGTGCAGTAATTGTCTCCCCAATTTGATTGTGAGCTCCTTGCAGGTAGGCAAGTTGTCTTACCTTTCCTTTGTAGTTCTTTCTCTCACCGTAGTGCCTAGGTAGTACTAGGCGGGTCCTTGGCACATATTCAATTGAGTTTAGTAATGAGGGCTAATGAAGTCAAGCTATTGTAGTAAACACCGTAGGTGGATGGCTTAATTCATAGGCACACAAGGGTTTCTCATCTTGGTCAACCACCACCTAGCTATTGTTGCTTTGGGAGCAAGTGGGAAGAGGGAAACAATACACCGGGTATGAATGGAGGTAAGTGGCCACATTTCTGGGCAGCCAGTACTGAGAGCACACACTCTTTGTGGTCATCAGCTGTATCATCTTTAGACGTTGGACACTGACCCAAGGCCATGAATGCTACTCACTCCAGGGTGTTATTCCTGAAAGGGTAGGTGTAGTTTCCACTGCCTGTGTCACAGAAGGGGCCGCTGAGCAGACCCAGTGAAGAAATGACCTCACAGTACATCGCCCCCATAGTGCCCTGCATGGCCAGAAGCACAGGGAACAGGATCTGCAATGGAACAGAGCCAAAAATTCAGTGCCACAAATGGGGAGGGAGGTGGTATGCTTTCTAAAGATGCATCCCTTGAGTTTCCTGGTAAACCGAACACCCTCTGAATCTTCTCTTGGAAAGATGCCAGCCTGGGTAGTTGTTTTTTGTTTTGCTTACCAAATGCACAGAAACAAACAAACAAAAAGGAGAACCGGAGCTGAGAAGCCCTCTCTCCATTCACCTCCCTCAGTTGCAATTCTAGAGAATGAAATAATTCACTATAAAACTGACAGCGGGAAACGTGACTTATTCCCACCGAATGGCCAGTAGCCCACCTGCTGCCTGGCACATAGTTGAGGCCTCCTCGTCTGCACTCATGCTGGACGTCAGTAATCGATCTCAGTATCTTCCCTACCAACTCTGGACAAGGCCTCGTAGTCCTTTACAGAACATGCAGTCAATCAGCTCTCTAAATGAGAGCTATTAGCCACTCTGATGGTGGGTGTTCAGCAAATATTTGTTGTATGATTGGGTGAGTAAATAAGTATGCGTTTTTCTAATGCCTGAGTCAGTGACCAACACAGGGCTTTAGTGTGTACAAACTCCATGAATACATGTTGACTGGATGGGTGGGTGAGTGTGGCAGTGAGGCCAGTGTCAAGGAAAGGTGACCTTCTGGCATATTAGTGCATTAATGCATTGGGGGCAGAGCTGAGGGATTTGTTTGCTTCAAAGCATGAGCTCTTATTCCTGACATGTCCATGTTGTGTCTTTCCTATCACAGGGCCTAAGGGAAGGGGACAGCAGAGGTTGAACGGAAGGACTTGGAGGGGCCCTTGGAGATGGTCTGCAGGCAACACAGAGCTAAGTGTCCGTGAAGGGTCTGACTGGCAGCTGCAAGACATAGGAGAGGGGACTCTGGAGCAGAAAAGATGAGTGAAATGGCGAATGAATGAGAATTCTAAGGGCTGTGATCAGGGACACTGGGAAGCAGTTTTGCATGTGGGAGACAGCATGATCCCAGGAGTGAGGTGACAGAGACCAAGTCCTAACTCAGCCAGTCCTGCCTTCATTTGGAGTGACTCGAGAGCCAACTGGGTGATAAGATCCAGACCTGGTGCTGAAGAATGGAACTTAACACTTTCCCTGAGGCTGGATAAAAAATCCTAAACATACTTTCTGGATCTAAGATTAAAGCCATGCAAATCTGAGCAGCCTGTTCAGCCTCTTTGGGCTTTCCCTTTCCTAGTTGTCAAATGGAAAAGTTTGCAAAACTGATAGTGACATTCCCACCATTTTCTTCTAGTGGTGCTGAGTAGGACAAAGAGCAGTGGTGTGAGAGGGCCATGAATCAGGAACGGGAAATAAGTGTATAGTGGATGAACTTAGAGTGTCAGCCTCTGTTCTTCACGGGGCCACCCTACAAGCGTACCTTTGTAAGTGTTTTTGGGAGAAAGATCTCCAATGTCCTTTCTTGCTTGAATCTCAGTTCTATGATGTGTTACTCCATCAGCTACTGGGGAAATAAGAAAGCCAAAGGATGGGAAGGTCCTAGACTTTCTCACAGACAAGAGATAGAAACAGCCAACAAACCCCGGCAGGCTGGTCTACCAGAGCTGGTGGACATTGTGTCCATTATGAATGGTTTTCTATGCACCCTCTCTCCAGGCTCGTTTGTCCTGGGATTTCATACAGCAGCTCCCAGCTCTGTTGGCTAGAGCCCTGCACAATATCACTGTGCTTTAAAAGGGAGGTATTAGGAGTACTAGACATTGGTCAATAGACTTTCCTTCAAAACAGAGAGAAATCACACAGNCCATTCCATTGAGCCTGCAGCACTCACCCCACATCTGCGAGCACAGCAAACTCCTCCACCGCCTCTCAACAGCATTAGTGCCGGCACCATAACCTGTGGCAAAGAAAATGCTCTTGGAATCAAACGAATGTTATCTTTTTGGAACAAAGTTGTTTGTTTTTTAAATATAATTTATTGTCAAGTTAGCTAACATACAGTGTGTACAATGTGCTCTTGGGATCAAGGTTTTGACTGTGTCTCAAGCTACTTAAAAAATGTCTAATGGTTTGGGGCGCCTGCACGGCTCAGTTGGTTGAGCATCCAACTCTTGACTTTGGCTCAAATCATGATCTTGAGGTCTGTGGGTTCAAGCACCATGTCAGGCTCTGTGCTGATGGCATGGAGCCTGCTTGGAGTTCTGTCTTTCTCTCGCTCTGCCCCACCCCCACTTGTCTCTATCTCTCTCCCTTAAAAAGATGTGTAATGGTTTTTCATCACATGTAGGATACAACACAGGCCCTGAACGTTGTATATGAGACCTTCATAGCCTGGTTTGCCCTGCCTCCAGCGCCTCACCTCTCCATCATCAAGACCTCCCAGTGCACTAGCTGATGGGTTCCTGGGGTGGGGCCAGAACTTTCCTGCCTCTGGGCCTTGGAATATGCTCTTCACCTTTTGTCATGAGGTAAACTCCTACTCACCCTTAAAGAGTCAGTTCAAATGTTACCTCCTGTGGTAGGCTAAGCAAATGGGCCCTCAAAGATATGTTTACTTCTTAATCCCAAGACTTGTGAATATTACCTTATATGACATAAGATATGATTATGTTGGAGTATTTTCTTTCTTTTTTTTCTTTTTTTTTTTAGAGAGAGAGCATAAGCAGGGGAGGGGCAGAGAGAGAAGGGGAACAGAGGATCCATGCTGACAGCAGAGAGCCTGATGCAGGGCTCAAACTCATGAACTATGAGATCACGACCTGGGCCAAAGTCAAACACTGAGGGCTTCTAGCCTCCAGAACAGTGTGAGAATAAGTTTCTGATGTTTTAGGTTAAGCCACTGGGTTTGTGGTACTTTGTTATAACAGCTGTGGGAAAACTATACATCTCCCCTGTATAGTTTTCTGTGACCTCTGCCAGGCAGCTCGCCCTCAGGCCTGCCAGTAGGTGGTGTGGTGCTGAGCACACCACATTCTGCTTCTTGCCACACAGAGTGCTGCCAGCTCAGAGCCTGGAGCCTGATTTGCATTGTGTGTGTGTGTCTCTCTCTCCGCCCCTCCCCCACTAGTTCTGTCTCTCTCAAAAAATACACATTAAAAAAAATTTTTTTTTTAATTTTTTTAAAAAAGAAAATGTGTCTTGGAATATTATAATACAGAGTGGTGGGGACTAAGGAGAATGTGGGGCAGGGATACAGACCCCTCCTGAAGGTCTCCAGGTCACTGTGAAGCCAGACAGACAGACAGACACTAAGCAAACAAACTTGGGCCAACTGCCTGCTAGTTATGAAGCCTTGATGAGTGAGGGCCAGGGCAGATCTAGTAAAAGGAGAATCCCAGTTTTAGGATTGGGCAGTGTGTGTTCACCGTGCTGGAGAAAAGTGTGCTGAGTCTGCCTAATGATCAGCCCTCCATCTTTAGTGGAAATGTATCTGACCATCACAACTGCATAACACTAGGTACAGAGGTGGTCCAACAGCCCCTTCCTCCGGTTCTCTTACAGCTGGTGTTGAATGAGCAGAGCTGCGAGCTGGGCTCAGGACTGGGTGCCCTCTGTGATCTCCTACAGTGCTCATCACAGCCACAGGAGGTGGCGACTGCCGATGCCCCCATTTTCCAGTGGGAGAAACTGAGACATAGAGAGATGAAGTGCCTTCCTAGGATCTCACTGCTGGCCTGCCAGAGAGCATGGTTTCAAACCCAGCTCTGTGTGACTCCCGCCACCCTGTGTGCCACTTCCACGGAGATGGGAGAGAAGGCTTGACCTCTCCCCCACCGCCACCCCCCAACCACTTTCCTGGCAGGAGTATTTCCCCTTGGGATACATACACTGACATTCTGATTTGTCAGTCAAGCTTTGGTGAGTTTGGTTAGTATTATTGTTCTTGGTTCCTGAGAAGTTTCACTTTGTGCCCAGGTGAGATGAGGGTCCTGATCTGTAATGCTGCATATCAGACCTTGTCCAGAATGAACTCCAGCAAAGGCACTGTTGCTCTGAGCTGTCACTGTCATCTGTCTTGGGCATCCTTTGAGCCCAGACACCTGCATTCTATACCTTGCTGTGCCACACCCTAACTCTATGGGCTAGATCTAGATTAACCTCTCCCGTGGTTTAATTTTTAATCTATAAAACAAGAGGGATTAAAATATTCACCTCTAAGATTCTTTCCAGTTCAAAGATTCAGTTCCAAGTGCCTTAAATAGAGTATATATTTTTTTCTTTGGATAGGAAAGTTTGCTGTAGGAGCCTTTTCCTGCTCTGGGGGTTGACAAGGTGAGAGAGGGAGGAAGAGAGTTATTAAGGGCCTACTCCCTCATTTTTTCCCTTGCCCCTCCTGGCTTTCTACCTTATTTTCTTTCCTCCCAACAAGGATATAAATCAGGTTATATAGCTGAATTCTTAAGCCCGGAGGAGAAAGCTACTCAAAGATCAGAATTGCTGGTACTTCCTGCAGACCTCATGCAAATGACCGAATGGCTGTGTGTGCCCTGCACTGTTTTACTGCATGAATAAAATATATTGAAAATTTGAGGAAAAGCTTGACTAGTATAATGGGGATGTGTTCTTCCCATTAATTCAATGAACATGTTTCTTTAAATGAAGTATTTTCACAAAAATCTCAGATTTTCAGAATCATCTTTGGGTAACTCAGTGCTAGGATCTAGAGCTGATGAGAACCTTCCAGGTGGGAAGAGTTGGCCACCCTCCCTGGCTGCCCTGGGAGAATGGACGTGGGCAGCTTTGGGTTTTGGTTTCCTGTATACTTGGATATAAGAAGATGGTATAACACTCTCCCTCTTTTACGTTTCTTTTCGTAGCTCTGATGAACCTTCTGGCATTAGGAATTACTTCTGTTCATCTGTTGGGCCCTTAGGAGACACATAGTTCCTTGAGTCCCAGGACCATCTGGAGATTGTGGTGAGGACACAGGTTTGGGGCTGACAAAAGAGAACTGTGGGAATCACTTTGGAGGATGTGGGTGCTAAGAGTCTCTCTAACTAAGCCCCTTCGAGGGAGCACAGCTTGGTACATAGAGCAGGCCAGGCTCCAAGGTGGGGGGGGGGAGGGCAGAGTGCACTGATGGCTTGAGGTCAAGATCGTCATAGTTCGATGGCACCTGGGCATGCTTCTCCCCTGCTTTCAAGTTCTAGTGACTACTTACTTCTCTCTCTGACCTCGTTTCCTCCCCTCTCTCCTAAACCTTTTTGAGCTGGCTCTAGCCACACGGGTTTTCTTGCTGATTCTGGAACTATCAAGCACATTCCCAGTTCCAGGCCTTTGACTGTGCCATTCCCTCTGCTTGGGCTGCTGTTCCCCTGAATATCCACATGGCTCATTCTCCACTTCATTCAAGTGGCTGCTTAAAGGCCACCTCCTCAGGAGGTATTTTGCTATCTGTTCTATACTCTATTTCCTCCCTAGCACTGTCCACCCGAAATTATAGTATACAGTTGGTTATTCATGGTCTTTTTTTTTCCCCACTAAGGGCTGAGAAAGCAGGAATTTTATTGGCTTTTTTTCCCTGCTGTGTCCCTCATGCGTGGAACAATGCTGGCACATAGTGGTGCTCAATAAATGCTTGTGGGTGAAGTCCTCAAGGGTAAGAAGCTGCTCGTCAGCATGGTGCACAAGGTGGTGCAGAATTCGGCCTGGGTCTGCATTCCAGCACCAGTTGTCTGGAACGGCCTCCTCCCTCTCTGGCTGGCAAACACCTACTAATTCTGTACTGTACAGCTCAGACACCTTCTTCTCTCGGATGACCCTCTTTGTTCCCCAAGGTAGAGTTAATTATTTCCTCTTCTGGAGACCCCAAGCGCCATAGTAGCAGGGACTCACCCCATTGGGCTGAATTATTTGCCCATTTGTCCATCTCCCTTGTTCTGAAGGAGCTTTGAACCATCTCTGCGGTGTCGGGCAGACCCTTACTCCTCATCAGGCGCCTGAGTGACCCCCAAACCACACCACTAACTAGACTTAAGCTGTCCTTCCTAAAAGTCTTGCCAAGTCTGCAAATAATAGTTCTGAGAAAAAAAACCCATTAGCTGCATGAAAAGAAAAGGGGGGCTCTGTTTCTCAGTCCCCGGCATACACGGTTCATGGGATGCTGGTCCCAGANCTGGAGACCCCAAGCGCCATAGTAGCAGGGACTCACCCCATTGGGCTGAATTATTTGCCCATTTGTCCATCTCCCTTGTTCTGAAGGAGCTTTGAACCATCTCTGCGGTGTCGGGCAGACCCTTACTCCTCATCAGGCGCCTGAGTGACCCCCAAACCACACCACTAACTAGACTTAAGCTGTCCTTCCTAAAAGTCTTGCCAAGTCTGCAAATAATAATTCTGAGAAAAAAAACCCATTAGCTGCATGAAAAGAAAAGGGGGGGCTCTGTTTCTCAGTCCCCGGCGTACACGGTTCATGGGATGCTGGTCCCAGTTGCCCATTTTTTTTTAACCACAGAAGTCTGTCGGTTCTGCGTTGGCCTGTGGCTCCATGAAAACAGAGATTTCATTTTTGGTGTTGGCTTCCGAGACAACAACCTCGCTGACGCCACGAGGCTGCCCTCCAGCAACAATACGGGGAGGCAGTGGGGATGTCCTTCTCGAGAGGGCACATCCCTCACGTGTTGGGCGTGTCTTTACACCCCATGGCTGTAACTGACAATGGAAGGAACTCAGCCCCCGAATGGCTGTCTACCTGGCGGGGTGGGGGATGCCGGGCTGGTGGTGACTCAAATGGCCCTGGTTTTCTGTCTCATCTGAAAAGCAGCACTGCCTGCAGCCCCCCGTCAGTACCTCCGTGGCCTCCTGTTCACTGGGACGTGGTGTGGAGCAGGACCTCTGCCGGCACAGATTCACACATGCCATCTTTTTCTGCTCCTGGGCTGCGTGTGCACGAATGCACCAGATGGTGGAGAAATGGAGAGATGACGGGCATTGGACTCAGACGGGTGGTGAAGCCCCATTTCTGCCCTGTGCCCATTGTGTGGCTGTGGTCACATGACTTAATCTGCCTGGGGGCCCCATTTCTTTACCCGTCGGAGGAGATGATTCCCACTTGGCAATGTTGCTGTGGGAAGTCAATGGAATAATATGTATAAGCCTTTGTGCAAATGCCCGTTACAATTGTTAAGGAAGAGAAACCATGAATTCTGGTAGATCTACTGTGTCTACTAGTGTTGTGATGCTAGGTAAATGGTTCTGTGCTTCTTAGTGCCCGCGGTGTCCCGTGTGGCTTTTGAGATCTTGTTCTGGCCTTCCTTGCATCAGGAAGGCAAGCTCAGCCTTCTTTCTTCCACTTTCAGAGCCCAGCTCCCCACCTGCACTCACTCCTCTGCCCCCTGCAGTCTGGATTTCCCCGCCAGCCCCAGGGCTTCTCCGGGCTTCTTGTGCAGCAGATGCCTCCCCGGGCCCGGCTCTTGTCCCTTCTGCTGTGGTGGACACGGGATTCCTCACTCCTGGAAATATTCTCCTGCTCAGCTCTTCTCACTTTCCCCTTTGCTGCTTCACCTGAGACTTCCTAGCTGTTGTCTGCCACTCTCCTCGCACTTTCTTTCCTCTTATTCCTCTGGGGCTCTGACCAGGGTTCCTTTCTTCTCTCATTCTGCTACGAGCCTTGGATATACCCTCTGCCCCTGGGGCTCCACGTCACCTCTCCACAGGGGATCTCCATCTTGCCTCTCTCCTGGCCTCCAGTCCTAGCCAAGCTTCCTCTGATCCCTCAGGGGGATGTGGAAACTCTGCCTCCCTCCTGGCCTCCACCCTGAGGTACCTGCCTGGGAGAATGCCACCACCAGCTCCCCAGGTGCCCGGGCCATAATGCTGGAACCAATCTGGTCTGCTCCCTCCCCTCACCGCCATCAGTCTTCAGGCCCTGCCAGCTCAACCTTTCAATATGGCTCCAGTGTGCCCTCCTCTTTCCAAACCCATAGTCACTGCCTTAGTTTGCCGTAGAGCTGGCACATGTGAAGGCCCAGAATGGACACCAAAGACTGACTGAACAAGGAAAGAAGAAGAAAAAAACAAAAAGGAAGAAAAAAGGGAAAGAAAAAGAACAAAAGAGGAGAAAGAGGAAGTGAGTCAGGCTCCACTTGCTTTCCTGAGGACCGTGAAATGTTTTCCCTTTGGGTCATTCTATAAACCTTCTGAGATTCTATCAGGGAAACGAAATATCCTCAAGCTGCTTCATTTGACTCCCTTCAACAGTCCTGCATTTGCTCATTTCATCTTGAGAGAAGCTGGGTGCCACATATCCTACAGATGAAGAGAGCGGAGGCCAAGGGGAGTTCAGCATTTGCTTGATGGTGGGACTTTCCCATGTAAGCCCGTCCTGCAGGAGTAGGCAAGGTGGGGGCGAGGCTGGAGAAGGCGCCTGAACGGTCCTTGCAGGAGGCAGAGGAGCTGGTAATCTGAACCAGGAAAGAGAACAGATTGCATTTTGCAGGCGGCCAGGTATGTGCAGGGTGCTCTGTATATGTTCTCATTTAATGTTCTCCACGCTGAAATGGAAGCTCAGGGAGGTCTGCACAGCAGCTCAGGGGTAGACATGTGATTTGAGCAGGGTCTGGCAGACTTCCTAGGTCTGCGCAGCCTCTCAGGAAGGGCTCAGGGCTGAGACACAGACCACCTTTACCCAGGTATTGCTGTTTTAAGTGTTCTCTTGGGCAGGAAGCCCCAGCCTCTGCCATCATGGGAGGGGCAGATGACCACTGTGTCTACTATTGTGTGGGGAGAAGAAACAGAACCCTTTTTCTGAGGGTTCTTTATGCCCCTTGCATGTATCCATCCATTTGCTGAGCACCTACTCAGTGTCTGGCATTGGGTCTCCATAAACAAATGATCTTTTCATAAGGGAACACTGGATACCTGGGAGAGGAGGAGCTGAATGAAAACAAAGGTGGAAAGAAAGGAAAACAGTCAGTGTCTCAGGAGGCAACGAACTACAACATGTGGGTTAAAGCCAGCAGATTGCCTGTGTTTATAAATAAAGTTTTATTGGAACAATGACTACATCCATTTGTCTATGTATTGTCTGTGGCTGCTTTTGCCCTTTGGTGGCAGCGTTGAGTAGTTGAAACAAGAGACCACAGGGCCCGCAAAGCTGGAAGTATTTGCTATCCAGCCTTTTATAGGAAAAGTTTGCCAACCCCCATAATTTTGCCTGGGGAAGCCTTGATGTGTGGTACACAATTTTCAAGATGGTCATCTTGAAACCTGATGAACCTGACAGATACTTGGTTATTATGCTTTTTATAGTGTACCTCCTCATGTAATTAACAAGCACACATTAAGCTCTGGTCTAAGCCAGCACTTTGCTAGATAGGCACTTAGAGAGCAAAGGTGAATGAGACTTGGGTTGTATTCTTGAGGAAATCATAGCCCAGTGGAGGAGCACATAAATAGATGCTCGCAGTACCAAGTGCCAAGTGTTTATGTATCATGTATTGTGAGGTAGAGAAGGAGACAGCCATGTGCTGGGGGCCCAGGGAAGGTGGACCCAAGATGAGATGATTGCTTTGTGACTTGGAGGAAGCAAGGTAGCTAAATGCATTCTTACCAAGAGTCCAACTCCAAAAAAGCCGTGGGAAAATCCATACCAAATCTGTAATCTTGGCAAGCTCCAGCACCTGCCCATTGGGAAAGTATAGTAGGAGGTTGGTGATGATGGCCATGATGGCCAAGGCCAAGAGCAGCATGCCTGAGCACCTGGAGCCCGTCTCAGAACACATGGTGAATCCTCCCTGGAAGAGAGAGAGAAAACAACCAATACTAGGAAGCTGACTGGTCAAACCATTGCAGAATCGGGAGAGAGAACACCAGCCTCAGAGCCCCAAGAGCAAGATGCCAGGCACAACTCCACTATTTGTAGGCAATGTGAACTGGGGAGCCATCTTTCCTCTATGGGCCTCAGTTTCCTCCATAAAGCAGAGAAAAGATCAACCTCATAGGTGGTGTTGTGTGGAAAATAAATGTGAGAACATCCGACTCATAACAGATGTTCAACAGGCTTTCCCTAAAAGGTTGGGGGAACCGAGGTCATGTTTAGGAAATCACTGTTACCCTGTTCTGGTGCTTTCATCCATTCCCTGGGGAATTCTGCTAGTGATTATGAATTAGGTCCTGGGTCCAAATCGTGGCTCCATCACTTAGTAGCTTGTGTGATCTTGGGCAAGTTATTTTACATTATTCACCTCAATTTCCTCATCTATAAAGTAGGACTGACAATAGCACTCACCTGGTGGGATTGTTGACGGTCTGAAAATAAGATATATTCAATATATTCAAAATGTTCTCATACAAAGCTCTCAATGCAGGGTAGCTGCAGATTAAAGAATCAAGGGGGAGGGGCACCTGGGTGGCTCAGTCGGTTAAGCGTCCGACTTCGGCTCAGGTCATGATCTCACAGTTCGTGGGTTCAAGCCCCGCGTCGGGTTCTGTGCTGACAGCCAGCTCAGAGTCTGGAGTCTGCTTCAGATTCTGTGTCTCCCTCTCTCTCTGACCCTCCCCTGCTCACGCTGTCTCTCTCTCTCAGAAATAAACAAAAAAAAAAAAAAAAAAAAAAAAAAAAAAAAGAATCAAGGGGGATCTGGATCATCTTGGCCTCACATTTTATGTATGTGGAAAATTTCCTTTCTCAATCTCTTTGTCAGTGAGTTTATTGACCCTGGAGATTTCCGAGAAGCCAGGATGGGGCACATGAAAAGAGGGAAGGATTCTGCATCTTGTTTCCTCTGCACTTGCTGTTCCTGAGCATAAATGAGGTGGGAATGAACTCGGTATCTCATCTGTTGAGCACCTTGGAATGCTGGTGCTCTGGGTCTCCAGGGCTCTGGAACGTGTCTCTGCAACCCAGGGAGGGGTTCCTATTTCACATTAGGTGGCATTCTCTTAACACCCCTTTGTGCCCAT
Organism: Crocuta crocuta; assembly: GCF_008692635.1. Classification (NCBI taxonomy): domain Eukaryota; kingdom Metazoa; phylum Chordata; class Mammalia; order Carnivora; family Hyaenidae; genus Crocuta; species Crocuta crocuta. Next base: position 454,659 of record NW_027532617.1, on the reverse strand, counting down.
TCTGGACTCAACTGCATGCTGAGGTTTTTAACTAGCTCATGAATAGAATCTTATTCACTACCTCAGTCCCCAGACACAGAGGCCTGATGCCACCACTGGTCCTTCCTACAGGGGATGCCTGGAGTAACTTGCAGAGCCAGGGCCCTCTCTCTGGGGACAAAACTGAGAATGTCCAGCCTTAGCTTTCCACTCCCACAGAGGAGCCAAAGTTATTAATGAATAGTGGCTCCAGAGGGATGATAATGCTAAGGGTTTTATTTCTATCTGATATCCAAATTCAGGGCTGCAGAAAGCTGATAGCTGACTGGGCTGCTGGCTCTGGCCCCTCTGTGTGGATGAAGGAGATTGAGACTACTGACATCACTCCCCATTATGATCACTAACAATAGGGATCATGAAAATTTAACGCTTAGTGGGAAATACTACTTTATGATAGACAACAACACATACAGCCACCGCTACTCACTCTAGACACATTATTCACATGATTTCATCCAATCCTTGGAACATCCCCATGAGATAACTGCTCCAGAGGTTCTCGGGGAAACAGCCTCAGAGAAGTAAGGTAAGATCCCAGGGTCTCCCAGCCGGTAAGTAACAGATCTGTTACACAAGTATAGGTTTGCTGGTTTCCACCTCTAGTTATTCCTAGTTAGGGCAGGTGAGTAGGAAGTAGGAAAGCTGTTGAGCCTTCCTTCTTGGAAGTAGGAAAGGTGCCAGGCCAAAGCCCCCAATTGCTCCTTGACGCCTGGACGTCACAGCTCTTGCTGCGATGAATACAGCTGTGCTAACTCTCCAGGAAAATTGCAGATCTTCTTAAGAGGAAAGGGAGGATGGGGAGGGTGTGGCCACATTTGGAACGGGGAACCTTTTCAAGGTGGGTGCTTAATACAATGGCAAAAAGCCAATCATTCTTTTGGGTCATGGCAGAGAATATTAAAGCTGAGGAGGACTCTTAGAAACCCAGTCTCGTCTCTTCATTTCCTAGGAAGCATAGCCCCAGAGAGTAGTAATTACTTGTTCAAGTTTATACAGCTAGGTAATTGGGGTGGGGGGAGCAAAAATAGTTGCAGTGATATTCACAGGCATGACCTCATTTCATTTTCCAATAGTCCAGTGAAAGACGCATCATTATTATACATATTTTACTCATTTGCTGTTGAGCATTCTGAGGCTCAGAGAAGCTAAGGAATTTGTCTGGGGTCACACAGCTTGTAATGGGGCAGCTGATCTTCTGAGTCTATCCAGTTACCATAGCTTTTGTCTTCAACATGCTTAGTGGGTGGGAAAATCACAAGCCTTTGAATTCCTTAATCACAGACTTCATATCAAGTAATCTGTCTCGGAGCACCTGGGTGGCTTAGTCGGTTAAGCGTCCGACTTTCCGACTTTCGCTTAGGTCATGATCTCGCGGTTCGTGGGTTCGGGCCCCGTGTCGGGCTCTGTGCTAACTGCCAGCTCAGAGCCTGGAGCCTATTTCAGAGTCTGTGTCTCCCTCTCTCTCTGACCCTCCCCTGCTCACGCTGTCTCTCTCTCCTAGAAATAAATAAAAAATATTAAAAAAAAAAACAAATAATCTGTCTCATGCTCCCCATATATTCATATACGCACTTGTCAGACAATTACACCCTAAATTTGGTTCGGACAGCATGTTGCTGCATGGCGGCTTTTAGGCCACTTCTGTAGCACCAGACTGTGGGGACTTGCTTTCAATACTGATCCTGCCCATTCTTACACAGAAACACACAGACATACCCATCAACCCAGTACCTGTTCATGGGGGCCAGGGGCACCTGCACACTAGGCAGCCTTTTCTGGGCAAGGCATCCTGGCCCAGCCAGGCCAGCAGTGGTGAAGGAGCCCCGCAAGCTGTGTGGCAGTGCCAGAGAATCTTCCAGTTCAGCCGCTGAAAGCTCCTGGGCAGCCTCTAGATCCTTCCCCCTTTCAACAGGTACCCACCTCACAGGACAGGATAGGCGTCTAACCACAGCCGTCTGGTCTTCCTCGAAGACTTCTCGGTGAGGGGGTCTCTTGTTTCTTTAGAGGCTGAAGCCCTTTCCAGACCCCTGTGAGTCCCCCCAGCACAATGGCACACTGGACTTGGAGAGTCACAGGGTTCCCACTTCCTGCCTGGCCCCACCTCTCTCTGGCTCCCCTAGGCTGGGCAAAGTGGCTCACATTACCCCAGTAAGAGCCAGCACCACCTCCCCTGCCAAGTGGCCCCCGGGGAAGGGCCCAGGCACCCAGCTGCAAAGGCACTTGTGTTTACTGCGCTCGGCCCCTCTCTCTGGGTCACTCCTGATAACCTCTGGAAAGTTTCCCTGCGGATGTGTTTCTACTCTGCTGAGACCCAAGGAAGGCGTGGGGGATGTGGCTGCTCTGGATGTCTGTGGGCAGGACGGGCCCACCAGTCCTGTGGGAGCTTGTGTGGGAAGGGCCAGATTTCTGACCATCCCCTGGTCATCTTGTCTTTCGAAGATCCCCCAATCAAGGCCCATGGCTGTCGACTGGTCACACCTCATATAGACAGGCATGGGGCCTCCTGGCTATGCTGCAGCTTCCTGGCTGGACTTGATCTCTCATCCAGTCCAGGAAGGGAAATGGATTGTCAAGGGGGCCTTCTCTCCCTTCTCTCCTGTCCCCCCCAATCTGTGATATGAATGTGGCAAGAGATAGATGAAGTATAAGCACTTGGGGCACGGTGTCAGGAACCTGGTTACCCAATCGCCCATTGCGATGAACCCCAGTGGCTCTGCTCTGTATTTGTCTCGGCTTCCCCAGCCCAGCACCACTGGAGGCTGTGCATGAATGCTCTCTCTGTTCTTGGTCTTGCTGCCCATCCCTTCCTGCCCGTGAGAGCACCCTTCCCTTTAGCGATCTCGGAAGTTGTACATTTTCTCCCCCAGCGACTACCAGGCCGCTGCTAAGCCCCTGAGAATGTGGAGCCCGTGATTTTTTGACCAGACACCTGGCTCTTGAGACTTAACTATGTCATCATTTATAACAGGAAGCCTATGCTCGCTTCTCCACAAGCCCCAGGGCCTGTCAGGATGATGTTATCTTTTCCTCATTCTTCAGATGGGAAAACAGATCAGTGAAGATCTGACCTGCCCAAGGTCACTGCAACCAAGAGAGCACTCAAGGGTCTCATTTCTGTGCTCTTCCTATGGCATTGGGATAACCACCTGATCTTGGACTGAGCCCTCGAGTCTACCCCACACTGCTTGTCATCTACAGAAAGGGCCTGGATGGGCTGCCCTCCAGGGAAGGTAGCACTCAACTCAGCAGTGGAGGGGGATGGAGGGACAACTCTTAATAACGATGTGGCTTTATCCAGTCCCCAGGTCCTGGGAGAGGAGACCTTTGGAAGATTTTCGCTTCACTGATGCCAAATGTCAAACGTATTATCTGATGCCTTTTAAAAAGAGCACGCCCGTTCTTAAGGATCAAAAATAATGCAAACATTCTTCAAAGTGAAGCCTTAACATCATTCCCTGATGAATGTGCTTCTAGGAGCAGACACGGAGAGATGGGGAAATCTCACTTGTGGCTTGTACAGAGGTAATAAGATAGAAATGTCAGGGCACCCAAGTGGCTTAGTCAGTTGAGCATCTGACTTTGGCTCAGGTTGTGATCTCACAGTTCATGATTCCGAGCCCCACACTGGTCTCGCTGCTTTCAGAGTGGAGCCTGCTTCGGATCTTCTGTCCCCCTCCCCTGCCCCTTTCCCACTCACACTCTCTCCAAAAATAAATAAACATTTAAAAAAAATGTCAAGTAGGTCAGCAAAAGTATGTATGTTATACTTAGATACATATACGTACAATAATTCATGTACTTAAATCAAGTTTTCTTTGTTTTCCTTTTATTTATTTATTTTTCTAAGAGTTTATTGTCAAATTAGTTTCCACATAACAGTCAGTGCTCATCCCCACAAGTGCCCTCCTCCATGCCCATCCCTCCTCCCCCCCACATCCATCAGTCCTCAGTTTTTGTCAGCATTCAAGAGTCTCTCATGGTTTGCCTCTCTCCCTTTCCCCCACCAATTCCGCCCTTCTTCTCCCCCNGTTCGCACTCACGTTAGAAGGCTCTCTCAGTGGATTCGGCATCCTTTTTCTCCCAATCTCTCAGGTTTTGTAAGGTTTCCAATGGCTTCAGATTTTTTCTGTGTGATGTATGGGCGCGAGTGCAAGTACGGAGCTCCTTACTTCTCCACCATCTTGCCCCTCTCCTTTCAAGTTTTCTGATTTATACAGAGATTTCAGACACATTTCATACAGTAACCCTGTGAGAGATGTATTCTTTCACAGAGGAGAGACCTGAGCTTCAGAGAGAATTAAAACATTGCTCCGGGTCTTACAGTGAATAGATGGAAGATATGGACATTTGACCTGCGTGTGTGTCCTTGCTCACTGGCATACGGCCGTTATACACACATGTGATTCATGCTAATGTGTGCCTGTGATTGTATGTCAGCATATGAAACAGGGGCACACTCAGAGTTGTTCGACTTGTTAAAATGTCATGGGGTGATGTGATTGTTTGGTCTGCCCTTCTGGTCCCCAGAATCCTGGCTGCCATGGTCTCGTGCACCCTGTTCACTGGGTCTTCGTGTTCCCAATAATGGGAAAGACCTTATGAGGATTTCAGAGAGATTTAGTGGATGTAATTATTAGCCCAAACACAAATATATGCATGGCGATAACTGAGTTCTATATAGTTTTCTTGCATCTCTAGTTTCAGCCCACTAAAGAAGTGACATAAATTCATAGCCAGGGAGGTGGTTTCAATGAGATCCAGTCTGAGCTTTCTCATCTCCCAGGCCGTGCTGATCCTCTCTTATATTGTTCATGCTCTTCATATGCCATGCTGCTGAACAGTGCAGTCTCTGGACACTAACGATGTCACTCTGCCCCTCGCTGGTTGTGTGTATTTGGGTAGGTTACTTAACTTCTCTGTATTTCAGTTGCCTTATCTCAAAAATGGGGAGCAGAATAATAGCAGGATCACTTCATCACTCATAGGGTTCTGTGAGGATGAGAGGTCCCCAGTATATGCAAGCCCTATTTATCAGTAGAGAGGTGGTAGCCACAAAGTATCATATGACAGTGCTGGATGTGGATTAAATGCTCAATAAATGCTACCCACTCATATCATGCTAGGAGCCACTGACTACCAAGTTCTTCATTGCACTCTCTGAGGACGTGTCCATGAGCACCTTGATCCACGGCTTTGCCAAGGTGGAGGCTTCCCTGCACCGTGTCCTGTGTGATGCTGGAGCCTGGCCATGCCCCCAGGTCATGGTACTGACTCTCTTCATGGGACCCAGCTGCTGGTTCTGAGCCTCTCTGTAGCTCTTTAGTCTGAGCTCCTTGGTCATGTTCACTGTTGTTGTGGGGAAGGGTGTGAGAAGATCCAAATTGAATATGGCGGCTATATCGTGTAGAGCCATGAATACTGGGGCAGCCCCTGAGAAACACGTTAAATATCCTTTTTCCCTGTCTTTGAGATAGACTAAAGTCATCAATGGTCCCACTGATGACATTATAGGGTCAGTTTTGGGTAGAAGAATGTAAGTGAAGAGCACAGACTCTGGAAACGTATTGCCTGATTTCTTATCTCGGTTCTGCCACTTAGTTGCTGAATGATCAGGGCCAGTTACAAGCATTCCCAGCTGTCTCCCTTATCATTAAGTTAGGTTCCACATGTACGTTTGCTTTTCATCTTCCGCAAATGTGTCCACATTCGCTCTGTGATCTCCTCTCCCATTCTTTTATCTTTTTCAATTATTTTACTGCATTTTTAGAGGGAGTTTTTTAGGAAGGGGCAGAGACAAACACAGGTACCATCCTTCATGGTTAAACAGTAATCCTCTTTGATCATCTTTAGAATTGACACCAGAGATACAATACTTAAAATAACTTCAGGAAGAGCAATTTTGCTTTTATTACTTATTGTTTGGGAATTTTGAGCCTAAACTACACATGTATAATTCATCTGCCTTTAATGAACTGGATAATTAATTAAATAGGAAATTAAGAATGTAAATATCATCTTTTCTTTCCTCTTTTTTAAAAGGATGATGGGAACTTCCTCTCCAGTTTTGCCTTATGAGCAGCCAGCTTGTTTCTTTTCTTTTTCGTTTTTAATTTTTTAATGTTTATTTATTTTGAGAGAGAGAGAGAGACAGAGTGTGAGCAGGGGAGAGTCAGAGAGAGGGGGAGACACAGAATCCGTAGAAAGCTCCAGGCTCTGAGCTGTCAGCACAGAGCCCAACGCAGGGCTCGAACTCATGAGCCACAAGATCATGACCTGAGCCGAAGATGGATGCTCAACTGACTGAGCCACCCAGGTGCCCCAGCTTGTTATTTTCATCAGCGACTTCAACTCTCACCTGAGTAGGACTACAGGAGGCTGGCAGGCTCCTTTATAAGGATGTGGTGGAGGGAACTGAAGATCAGGTGGGCAGTGGAAGCACATGAGTGTCAGATTGTTTCACACCTCTGGGGTCTAATGTCCATTTGTAATTCCATGGCTCTTCCTTTTTTTTTTTCTTCTTCAAATTTTTATTTGTTTTTTATTTGGTTTTATTTAAACTTGGTTAGTTAACAAACAATGAAACTGGTTTCAGGAGTAGAGGTCAATGATTCATCACTTACATACAATACTCAGTGCTCATCACAGTGCCCTCGTTAATACCCATCACTCATCTGACTCAAGCATGAAAGTCTCATCTCAGCCTCTTTACTGAACTTACTAAGTAGCTTTCATGTGTGTTTCAAAACTTTCTTTTGGTTCCTTTTCTGACGATCGGTTGAGAGAAATTTGTATTGATCTCTACCATTTTGGGCTTTAGTACTTGCGAATATCAGAAAGCACCACAGGGTCTGACAGGTCACGTCCTATTCTGGATACTGAATATCCAGAGAGGAGACCAAGCCCACCAAGTGTCTGGGTGAACCTGACAGACTCCTTTGTAACCACATATGACCATTAGAGGGCGCCTTGACCTTGTGAGAGCATAAAACCTAAACCCCTGGAGTAAAGAGGACTGTGTGCAAAGAGCCTCTAATGCACTTTTAAATTTTGCTAATTAAGAAAATATTATGCCTGGGAAAAAAACTGAGGACTGATGGATGTGGGGGGAGCGGGGGGAGATGGGCACGCAGTGGGGCACTTGTGGGGATGAGCACTGGGTGTTATATGGAAACCAACTTGACAATAAACTATTTGTAAAAAATTTAAAAAAAAATTTTTTTAAAGAAAATATTATGCCTAGGAAGCTGCGTCCCTATTTCCTGAGGGCTCATGGACAAGTCCATTAACGCTACAGGGGTGTTTGTGAATCCAAAAAACCTACTACTAGTAGTAATGATTATAAGTATTTATGCTGATTTTGGTAACATTAGTTACAATTAATAAAATACTTGCCAATAACTTCATTAGTAGTGGTAACAGTACCAGTCATCGTTTTCTAGGGGAGCATATAGGCCTGTGTAGCAGGCTATGTCTGGGGACCCCAGGAGACTAGGGAAGTACCTCGCAGTGGAGGCAAGAGAGAGGTGCAGCCCCCACTCAGGAGCTGAGTTCACCCAGGGCTCCGTGGGTCAGAGGAAAGGTGGTGGCTGGGCTCCAGCTCTCAGCAAAGGCTCTGTACAGACTGTAGGTCTGCTTATTTCAACTTTATGCCCTTGGATTAAAAAACACAGGTTAAAAAATTATAACCGTTCAAGCTCTTGCTCCCCTTACTTTCCCCTAAAACCTTAGTTCATTTACTCTCCGGTTTCTACTTCACAGTGCAGCATTGTTTCTGTCTGTTCTAATGCACACATTTCTTATGGATCCAAGTAAATGATGAACTACTGATCAATGGGCACTAATTCTGTTCTTCCTTGAATTCTCCCTGGCATCCACTATAGAACTGAAAGCCTAATAGGGGGTGTTAGAAATACTTTCTGATCTGTTTAGTGAAGGGTAAGACTCTGTCCACAATTAACTAAGTCTGTCTTTCTCATTTCTATGCTTCTTCATCCTCTCTCTATGACTTACTCCCTTCTCCCCATGGCTCCAGTCTTCCTTGGTCCCAGATCACTTAGCCACAAAGAGGGAAAAGATGAAGCCCATAATTAGCCCACTCACAAGTGTCTTCAGAAAGAGTCCTCTTCAGGACTTTAAAAAAGGAGGTTGAATCTCCCAGAATCCCTTATAAGGGTCCTGAAGCTCAGTGGTTCTCCCCTTAATTCTAAGTGACAGATCCAACCTAGCAGGTTGGTCATGAGAGCCCTTTGCCTCAGTTTTCCCATATGCATAATGGGGTTAATAGCATCTGCCTCCCACCTTCACAGGAACACGGGGAGATAATGTTGTAACATGCACTACAGTCCTAGGATGAAAGGTACCATATAAATATCAAGTACTATTAAAAGCCCTTGACTTATGGAAGACCATGGAAGCTTCATTGCTTATGGGGTTCACAGCAAGATGGATGAAAAGACCGGGGTGCACCCGAGGACTTCTTGGCGCTGGGACCTGGCAGCTGCCCAGGAGAATTCGAATCTGTACGTGATGCGAGGGCCTATGAGCAATTTGGCAGTGATCCCAAAGGAATCTTTAGAGTGCTTTAAAATTAAAAAAAAAAAAATGAATTTAAGGGCACCCAGGTGGCTCAGCGGAGTAAACATCCGACTTCAGCTCAGGTGATGATCTTAGGGTCTGTGGGTTCAAGTCCAGCATCGGGCTCTGTGATGACAGCTCAGAGCAGGAGCCTGCTTCTGATTCTGAGTCTCCGTCTCTCTCTGCCCCTCCCCCGCTCACAGTCTGTCTCTCTCCGTCTCTCAAAAATAAACAGGCATTAAAAAAAATTTAAAAATGAATTTATAAAATAACTGAGCTTGGTTAATAAACAAAATAGTAGAGAACTCGGGCCATAAAAAGCACAGTTCCTTGCCGCCTCCTTTCCTAACTCCTGTCCTCTTCCCTAGGATGGCCACTGGTTTTCCTCTTCCTGGTTCTTTCGGCGTTGCTCCTCATATCTCTAAGTAAAATGCTTAAACTGTTTTTTGATTGTTCAGTTTTAGAAGTTAGTTACTGAATTTCTGTCGTTCATCTGCTGTGATTTTACCATCCTCCACCCCACTTTGTGCAGCCTTTGAATTGAGCTCACTCTCTATTGCACTTCTTTTATCAGTTTCCTTGGGAGTGTTGTCACAAACTTACCATTCTAGGTTTTGTTCAGCTCTAGGCACTTGTTAATTCTCGCCTCGCAACACCCGGCTGTTTGCATTTTTTTTTTAAATATTTTTATTTATTTCTAGGAGAGAGAGAGAGAGACAGTGTGAGCAGGGAAGGGTCAGAGAGAGAGGGAGACACAAACTCCGAAATAGGCTCCAGGCTCTGAGCTGGCAGTCAGCACAGAGCCCGACGCGGGGCTCGAACCCACGAACCGGGAGATCATGACCTAAGTGAAAGTTGAACGCTTAACCGACTAAGCCACCCGGGCGCCCCAACCCGGCAGTTTGCATTTCTACCCTGCCTTTCACCTCCCCACTTCTCTCAAGTGAACATCCACGTGGTCGTGAGTGATGATGTATACACCCTGTCCTGACACCCTAACTCACACTGTGCTTTGTGGGTTTCGTTTAAGACGGGAAGATCATTTTGACTGTTCAGGGCAGAGTCTGATTTTGTGTGGTGGGATTATATTTTCTCTCTTGTAGAGCTTTGGGTTTTTCTTAGAAGTCCTTTCTTTTACTGGCATTGTTTGCTTTTGTCACATCCTTAATTTATTTTTGAATGCTTGATCCGAATAGGCATTCTGTGGGACAGCCTGCGTCTGTTTCCCCCAGATTCTCCCTCCTGGGCCTCCATCCTCTGACTGACTGCTGTCTGTCTACCTGCTGCACTGTTACTCTACTCTGGGACTTCCTCATTGCTTCCATGTTTTGGAGCCCATGTCTTCCTTGTTCTTGGTTTACTCTTTTGTTTTGCTAGGGAATATCCTCAATAGCTTCTCCCCAAAGGCCTATTAAAAATAAATTCTGAGGGGCGCCTGGGTGGCTCAGAAGGTTAAGCGTGGGACTCTTGATTTCGGCTCAGGTCATGATTTCACGGTTTCGTGAGTTTGAGCGTGGAGCCTGCTTGGGATTTTATTTCCCTCTCTCTCTCTCTGTCCCCTCCCCACTCACACTCTCTCTGTCTCAAAAAAAAAAAGAGTAAGTAAATTCTGAGGTTTGAATGCCTGGATGTGTTTTAATTCTGCCCTCAATGTAAGTGATAGTTTGTCTGGGTAGAGAATTCAAGGTTGAAAATACCATTTTCCTAGAACTTTGAAGGCATCATTTCATTGTCTTGTAGTTCTATTATAACTGATTTCCTCATATGAAGAGGAAATTTGGACACACAAAAAGAGACACCAGGGATGCACACACAGAGGACAGACCATATGAGGACAGAGCAAGAGGGCGGCCATCTGCAAGCCAAGGAGAGGGTCTTCAGAAGAAAGCAAACCTGCTGACACTGTGATCTCGGACTTCTGGCCTCCAGAACTGGAGAAAACGCAGCTAGGTTGTTTAAGCCACCTAGTCTGTGGTGCTTTGCTATGACAGCCCTACAAGACTAACACACTGGTCAAGTTCAAGCCACAAATATAGAAAAAACCAAAGTTCAATTGGCCCCTTTTAATAAGGGGAATTTATTGGCCCACATACCTAATGGGTGGTAGGCTGGCTTTGACCACTGCTGATTTCCCGGGGCCACACAACATCACTGGATGTGGCTTCTCTCATCTCTCAGCTCTGAGTCCTACCCTTCTGCTGAGTCTCATGTTCTGAGCCAGTTACGAGACCAGGAAGACGAGGTGCTCTGATATCTAGTCCTGTGTCACAGACACACCTATTTTTTTTAATTTTTAAAAAATGTTTTATTTATTTCTGAGAGAGAGAGAGACAGTATGAGCAGGGGAGGGTCAAAGAGAGAGGGAGACACAGAATCTGAAACAGGCTCCAGGCTCTGAGCTAGCTGTCAGCATGGAGCCTGAAGTGGGGCTCGAACCCACGAACCATGAGCTCACGACCTGAGCCGAAGCCAGACGCTTAACGGACTGAGCCACCCAGGTGCCCCACAGACGCACCTTTTGAGCTAGGGGTGTGGAGTCATCTCTGTCCAAACTGCATGAGTGAGAATGGGGAAAACGATGATTTTCTCAGCAAAAGTTTTTATATTATAGGTTAAATTCCGATTTTAAGTGTGTCTGGCAACAGAAGCATAGCCATTCACATGACATAAATCTAGGGATTTTAATACTGGAATAATGGTGAGAAACAGTGGGAATTGGATCAAATTAGGATTCAGTGAGCATTTACTGTGTATCTTGAAGGTAAGTGAAGATGAGCACTTTTTTTGTTTGTTTGTTTTTGTTTTTTATCTTCAGTGAGTGTGTGTGTCATCAGTGATTGTGGTAGAGTTTCCGAGGTTGGCCAGATGGGTCATCCTAGAGCACTTGTCCATGACCTCTGTCTGTGTAGCAGGATGGAGAGCTACAGTTCCTCTTATGCCTTAGCACTCTGAAGCTCCCCGGGAGAGCTCTGGGAAGAGAAATTTATTTCGGAGAGCTTATCATCACGAGTCCTCATCTCCTTAAAATTTTGCTTCATTCCAATACCCTCTATACCCAGGGCAGGTGCCTCTGTGCCTTTGTCTGCCTGATGGTCTCCAGACTGATGTTAGGGGAGAGAAAAAGGAACACTTTCTTGTCAGGAAATCTAAGACTTGAGATCTGAACATCTTTTACCACTATCCTCAGAAAATGCATTTCTGGCTCGGTTCCAGGTTCTATTACTGACTCACTGGATAGCCTCTGGTCTGTACTTACATAGCTCATTGCCTCAGTTTCCCCATTTGTGAGCAGGTCTGACCAGACCTGTTTTTTTCTCGAAGATGTTGAAATATATAATGGGAGTTTTACTTTTCTTCCTTTTATAAATTTATGTCTTCCTATAAGCGGTCCTCATTGCCAACTGATCTCTGTTAGAAGGAAGATGGTAATAATAATAATAGTAAACAACTAGCAACAACAACAACAGTAATAATAGCTTATATCTATTGTGTGCTTTTTACATATTGAGTCTCTGCGAAGTGATCGTTTTTAATACCCACAACAGCACTTTGTGGTGAGTGTCCTCATCACATTATCCCCATTTAACATACAAGGAAACTGAAGCGTAGAGAGGCTAATCTAGAGACATTGTTCTGAACTGTTATACATCACTACCTTCCTGAACAGCACAAAGGCAAAAGGCTTATGGACCAGCAGCCAGTTTCTCTCCTAGGGCTGCTAGAGCAGGCTGCTTTGAGGCCATATAAGAGCTCACACAGGGAGAATAGTTAAGATGGTAGAGGAGAAGGGTGACCTTAAGCTTGCCTCATCCCTTGAACACAGCTAGGTAAATATTAAATCATTTTGAACACCCAAGAAATTGATCTGAGGACTGAGAACAAAACTGCATGCCTGTATGTAGAAAAACCACCACCTCGTGGAAGGTAGGACCTGTGGAGAGCTGATTTTGGAGAGAGAAGAGCCACAGGTGCTGCAGAGGGAAGGGAGCCCTGATCACAGAGAGAGGAGCAAGAGAGAAAGAGAGAGAGAGAAAGAGTGAAAACATGCACAGAGGATTGCACTAGAAAACTCTTGAGTGGGAAACGGAGAGGGGTTAAATACCACAAGGTTTTTTATAAGCAGCAGAGCACAAAGTCTGAAGTTTTAGAGGTCCATGCCATCAGTAGCCTCACATCTGGTGCACTTAGCGATGCTCTGGTGGGGAAGGAAGGCAGAGACCCGGAAGCAGGCAGCATGGTCTTAGGATCCCCTGGGTTGCTTGGGGGAGAAACTGTTCCCCTTCTTGGAGTGCATTTGGGAGAAGAGGCATTGCCTCTCAGGAGACAAAAGACACTCTGGGCATCACTGGCCTGCCCAGTTCACGAGTAGAGGAATGAGGATGTGGCCTGAGGACAGTGAGCCTTGGTGCCAGCTTTCTGCTGTGCTTTACCACAAACTCCGAGCTGTGACCATGGTGGTCACATGGCCGTTTTTTGGGACAAGACTGGCACTGGCCACAGTGAAGCAAGACCCTCCCTTAGAGGATCAGCGTGGGTGTGCGCCTTGGGGGTCTTGGAAGTTTGGAATTTTGAAAACAAACCGCACCTGCTATAAAACACAGGAGTGATGTGCTGGCTGGCAGGTGGACAGCTCAGACACCGACAGGATGATGGCAGGGATCTAATGGAAGATGGACCGACCATAGGAGAGGTGACTGCTCTTCTGTGAGGGCTTCCGGAGGAGTGACAGGCACGAGCTCACTGCTCCAAAGATGAAAAAATAGGTGATGCTATCACACGCCCTCTCCGCCCCATCTACACTGACCGACTTCAGTGAGCAAAAGAGCATCACCACGTGGAGGCGGGAGGGGCTTACACCGAACCCCATCCCCTGTACTTTGCAGGTGCATCTCCAGTAGGGTAGGTCAGCCTGAAAATCAGACAGCAGGTCCCAGCCCCTGAAGACCATCACAAACCCCTGCAACTCACCAACTCTTCTGATCATAGACTACTGCAAAGCTTAAACTCTAGGGGAAACAGGATCTAGCTTCCTTTTTTTTTTATACAGAAGAATCAAGTTTTTACTTTTGATTTTATTATTTTAAAAAATTTTAAATTTATTTTTATTTTTAAATCTTTTTAAGGTTTTGGATAAAGCAATCCCTAACAAATGCAATCCCGAACAAAATATGACCAGCATTTTTTCACAGAGCTAGAACAAACAATCCTAAAATTTGTATGGAGTCACAAAAGACAGCAACATCTGGAAGAATGAAACTGGACCACTTTCTTACACCATACACAAAAATAAGTTCAAAATGGATGAAAGACCTAAATATGAGACAGAAAACCATCAAACTCTTAGAGAAAACCACAGGCAGCAACCTCTTTGACTTTGGTTGTAGCTACTTACTAGAGAAACAAAAGAAAAAATGAACTATTGGGACTTCATCAAGATAAAAAGCTTCTGCAGAGCAAAGGTAATATAACAAACAAAACTAAAAGGCAACCTATGGAATAAGAGAAAGTATTTGCAAATGACATATCAGATAAAGGGTTAGTATCCAAAATCTATAAAAAACTTATCAATTTTAACACCCAAAAAACAAATCGCCCAGTTATGAATTGGGCAGAAGACATGAACAAACACTTTTCCAAAGAAGATATCCAGATGGCTAACCAACACAGAAAAGATAGTCAATATCACTCATCATCAGGGAAATGCAAATCAAAACTACAGTGAGATATCACCTCACCCCTGTGAGGATGGCTACAATTAACAACATAAGAAACAACAGGTGTTGGTAAGGACGTGAAGAAAGGGGAACCCTCGTGCACTGTTGGTGGGAATGCAAACTGGTGCAGCCATTGTGGAAAACAGTATGAATGTTCCTCAAAAAGTTAAAAATGGAATTATCCTATGACACATCAATTGTATTAGTAGGTATTTACCCTAAGGATACAAAAAGATTAAGGTATTATCAACTATTAATATCAACAATAGACAAACTATGGAGAGAGCCCATAGTGTCCATCAAGTGATGAATGGATAAAGAAAATAGGGTATATATACAATGGAATTTTACTCAGCCTTCAAAAAGGATGAAATCTTGCCATTTGCAACAATAATGGGTATAGCTAGTGTATTATGCTAAGTGAAATAAGTAACTCGGAGAAAGACAAATCCTATATTATTTCACTCATATGTGGAACTTAAGACACAAAACAGATGAACATAGGAGAAAGGAAGGAAAACTAAAGATAAAAACAGAGAGGGAAACAAACCATAAGAGACTCTTAAAGACAGAGAACAAATTGAGGGTTGATGGAGGGAAGTGGGCGGAGGTGGGCTAGATGGAGGATGGGTACTAAGGACGGTACTTGTTATGACGAGCACTGGGTGTTGTATGTAAGTGCAAGCACGTCCTTCTGATATGGGTACTTTCCAATTCCAGAAATGAATCATATTCTTCACATCAGTATATTTCATCCAACTCTTAAGCAAAATGTCTGCTAGTATGCCTGTGGGCTTGTCACTGTTGTCCCACAGGGGAGGGATTTTATCATGAGCTCCTATTTTCTCTTTAAGTATCACGTTGTTTCCTTGAACTTTGGGGCTGGTTTTAGAAAAAATTTGGAAATATATGATTTACCTATTTGTTTCTGTCATGAGGAGCACAAATTTGAGCCAGGCTTCTGTAGGGTTTTTTTTCTCTTCTCCAATGACTCAAATGACCAACTTATTTAAAAACAAGGCCACCAGGTTTTCTTTGAACATGAGACAAGAGCATCTAATGGCTTTGTATTTGAGAAGTTTCATAACAGACAGGGCACTGGGCACCAGAGATGAGTGGATTACCCCATCATTAGATCAACTTTTTTGACAGTAATGGTGGTATTTCACATAGGTAATGTCCTTGTTCAGCTGCTATGGAAAATCGTCACATTCAGAGAGTCACTTATCCCAGTACAGGATCACAATCTGTATGTATAATAGCTTTGTTCTCACTCTTTATATTTATGATTTTATTCCGAAATGCAGTGTTTCTGCTCTTATTTTAATCCTGACTTTTAGACTGCAGTGAATCGTATCTGAGGCCTTGATCCAATTTCTGAATTGGATGCATAATATAATACCATAGTTAAAGTAAAAATGCGAATTTAGCAAACAATAACAATAACACATGAATGATGTAAAGTGTGTAAAACCTTGGTTTGCAAGCGGAATTCATTCCGGAAACATGCTTGTAATCCAAAGCATTTGTATATTAAAGCAAACTTCAAGAACCATTGGCTCAGTTGTGATTATATGATATTTGGGGTCAGGTTCTACTCGTATTGCAAGAAATTGCTCATTTATCAAGTTAAAATCTATCAGAAATGTTTGCTCACCTTGCAGAACACTTACAGAACAAATTATAATCCAAGGTTTTACCGTACTTTCACTGAGACAAGCCACCTTTTGTGGTGGCTCTACTCATAGCAATATGGGTCCTTAACTTATTGAAGGCTGTTCAAGTCCCCACCACACCCCTGCAAGCTTTCTATTTCTCTCTTTATACCTTACCCTTCATGTTCCAGTTTTCCACTTCATACCTGACACTTTCTACTTCCCGAGTGTGATAATTTTTATAGCTATATTGCTTTTACCTATCTCCCTATCCTCCATTTTATTGTTGTCATGACTTTTAGTTGTATATATTCTAAATCTCTCCTTACAATGTTATTAATTGTCACTTTAAATCATTGTCTTTTTAAGGAAATTTCAAGAAGAGAAAGAACCCACAGTATTTTATATTTACCTACAATTTCTGATGTTCTTCTTTTCTTCCTGTAGAATCAAGTTTTTATCTGGTAGCGTCTCCCCCCACCTGAGGAACAAGTTTTAGCAGTTTTTATAGTGTGGGTAGACCGTGGTATGGGAAATTCCCTCAGCCAGCTTTTATCTAAGAATGTCTTTATTTTATCCTCATATTTGAAGGTGATTTTCGCTGTGTGTGCTTCAGAGGTTGGGAAGAATGTTTCTGGACTGAAATTTACAAGGAGCTTTTCTTCCAAGGCTGTATTAAATGCTCCATAGTGTACTTCCAATAAAAAGCAAATTACGAAAAGTCCCAACGATGAGAACCAATGAGTTTGTGAGAGCACTTGTAAAGTAAAGGCTGCTTTTGACATGGAGAAATGCTAAGTAATCTTTTAGATAGAATGCAAACAGCTCTCTGCCTGGACAGACGTCTGTTTTAAAACCAAGGTGACTTTATTGTAAAAATGCTTTGGGCAAAGGAAGGCTTTGATGAAGGTGTGTCCCTTCTACAAATGTCATGGAAGATGAAATGTCAGATGTGGTCTCACACCACATAAAACAAGTCTGTAGGGAGAAGTATCAATACATGAACACCCTATTCCCTGTCTATACACCTCTTTCATTAGGGCTTATTAGAGCATGGGCTGTTCTTTCCTAAGCATTTACCAGCCACAGTGGAAGGTAGTACTGCGTGCTGTAAAAGAGCAGGCATGTAGCTGTTCTGTGGAAGGTGCTAGCCAGATGGGGATGCAAGGCATGGGCACAGGGCTGCTTGCACAAGAATTATGGTGCAGAAGTAAAGGGCATTGACAAGAGCAGCAGCTAGACAGGACTTAAAGGTCTGAGGAATTAGGCAAGTAAGAGAAAGTAGGCAGGGCTGACATTGCTATGGGAACTATTTTCAGGAGAGCTGGATTTTGAGACCCCCCCCTTCCAAGGGGTAGACGCTGTAGGCAGAAGAGAATTTAAGGGAAGGAGTGCTTGAAAACGAACAGAAACATAACAACACTGAAATGGACTTGGCGAAACATTTGTTTGGCTCGAGCATAGACAGCACGGCAGGAAATAGGGACGAGATTGCAGAGGCACAGGCTGTGGGCATGGGCTGCGTGGGACTGACCTGTGGCTGGGAGCCGTGGCTACAAACCAAGAGGTTATAATCTGATCTGACAGGTAACCAGGAGGCAACTTGGTGGAAAACTGCCGTGTGAAAAACAGTTTGAGAAGGGACTTTCTAGCACAGAGAGGATGGAGCAAAACTTGGGACCATGGGGGCATTGGAGACTGACGAAGACACTGGAAGCATTTTAGAGCAGTGCCATCCAGTAGAAATAGAATGCAAGCCACATACAGAATTGTAAATTTCCGATAGTCACATTGAAAGAGTAAAAAAGAAAAAGTGAAGTTAGTACACATAATATGCTTTATCCTGATAGATTGAAAATATGATACTTCAACACATAACCAACATACAGATTATCAGTGAACTATGGAACGGCGTTTGCATCCAGAGTCTTTGAATTCCAGTGTCCATTTAGGTTGATAGCACATCTCAATTTAGATATTAAATTTTCATTGGAAATATTGGATCTGTATTTAGATAATATGAAAGTTACAGCTGAAAAGTTGATGTGCATACTGAAGTTGTTCCAAACATCCTTAACCATTTCCCAATAACTGAATTGAAGATCAGTTATGAAATTAAAATGAATTAAAAGCTAATAAAAGTAAAAAAAAAATTCAGTTCCTCCACTGTACCAGCCATATTTTTTTAAGAATTATTTAGAGAGAGAGAAGGCATGAGTGGGGGGAAGGGGGTAGAGGGAGGGGGAGACAGAGAGAGAGAGAAGAGGAAGAGGGAGAGAGGGAAGGTGAATCCCAAGCAGGCTCTGCACTGCCAGCACGGAGCCTGAGGCCAGCCAGAGCCCGTGAACCATGAGACTATGACCTGAGTGGAAATCAAGACTCATGCTTAACCCACTGAGCCACCCAGGCACCTCTGTACCAGCCATATTTTAAGTGCTCAATAGTCTCGTGTGGCTTGTGGCTACTCTACTGGACAGCTGAGGTGGACAGATCAGAAGCCTGATCACAGAGAGAGGACCCAGAAGCATGTTCCTGCCTGCCTCTTGAGGGCTCTGAAATAGAGAACATTGAACAGAGATTCAGAAAAGTGAGCTCAACAGAACTTGATCTGAAAACTCCCTTTTTCTTTTTTTCTAGTTCTTCTTCCTGTCCTACCCCTGTTTTTTCTTCCCTTATCTAAGGAATAAT
Source organism: Crocuta crocuta (assembly GCF_008692635.1). NCBI lineage: Eukaryota > Metazoa > Chordata > Mammalia > Carnivora > Hyaenidae > Crocuta > Crocuta crocuta. The sequence goes on along the minus strand of NW_027532617.1, from coordinate 435,989 downwards.
CTCTGAAATAAGCACAGAAATGTATCCCACAGTATTGTAAAACACGAGGCTTCTGACCTTGTGCTATGGTTTCAGGGGAGAGCCTTGGTTGCTGGCCTGTGAGAGGGCAATGGTCAGATCAAGACCCCTGACTCTCATCTCAGTGAAGACAAGAGTGGTGGCCCTGAAACCACCTGCAAGGCCATTCCCATCATGATTGGGTTCAATTAAACCACTGTGGCGCCAGGAGCCTCATTAATTGGTTTCCAAGCAGGCTTCATGTGTGAGATACATCTTTTTTACACCTCTTTTAAGATCTTTTTTCAAGTACAGTTTTGGGAACGCCTGGGTGGCTCAGTTGGTTAAGCCTCTGACTTCGGCTCAGGTCATGATCTCATAGTTTGTGGGTTCAAGCCCCGTGTTGGGCTCTGTGCTGACAGCTCAGAGCCTGGAGCTGGTTTTGAGTTCTTTGTCTCTCTCTCTTTCTGTGCCCCTCCCCCACTCACACGCTGTCTGTATCGTATCCACCTCCCTCCCCTCATCCCACCACGCCCCGCCTGGCACATGGTTTGCCCTGTTCACATCATGCATTAGTGTGAATTTGTGAAGATTAATAAACCAATATTAATACATTTTTCTTCACTAAAGTCCATGGTTCACATCACGGTTCTCTTGGTGTTGGACACACTATGGGCTGTGACAAATATGCAGTGACATGTAGCCACGATTACAGTATCATACAGAATAGTTGCACTGCCTTAAAAGTTCCCTGTGCTTCACTTATTTAAGAAATCAAAAAGACAATAATATTTCACTACATATTAAATTGTGTGACACTCAAATTGCAATGTTCATAAATAAAGTTTTATTGGGAAGTGGTCACACCCATTTGCTTACATATGATCTTTGGCTGCATTTTGACTGTATAGCAGAGTGGAGTAGTTATGATGGGGGCATCTGGCCTGCAACGTTGAAAAATTTACTGTTTGGCCCTTTACAGAAAAAGGCTGCTGACCACTAATCTAGATGATAAGTTCCGAAAACTTTGAATCATAACCTCCAGAACTTAAACAATTAGATGCAAACTTACTAGGTTTCTACTCTAACCTGACTTATTTGAGATACAAAATATTCCCTCTGGAATGTTAGCCAATTATTACCATAGTCAATTTTCTCCCTGGAATCCCTTCTGCCATTTTGTTATGGGTCTTTATCACTTATGTCTTGATTTTTTTTAAAAAGTGAATCTCTGACAAGAGGCATACAGTTAATATGTTCATAAGTCATAAAGTTGTGGATCAAAGAAGTCATTCCTTTGCTCATATATTGAACTCCCTCCTACCAACAAGCATTCAGTTAGTATTTGCTTTCTGTTGTGTACGGTCCTGGTTAGTAAAGGTTAAAAAAGGAGCCCTTGTCCTTAGGGAGCTCAGAAATTAGTTCAGATAACAGATAAAATAACTACAACACACTGTGATAAGTGCTATAACAAGCTTCAGACACCAATAACAGAATCATAGGCCCATGAATCAAAGAACCACCAATCATTTATTTAACAAATGTTTACTAGGTACCTGTTAAATACCGAGTACTGTGCTAGGTGTTGGGAATATTATGGTGGGCAAGACATTTTAAAGAGCTCTTAGTCTACCTTATATTTATCCTAAATATAGGGGGGATTTTTGAGGCCATGTGATGCAGTCCTCTTATCTGATGAAAGAATCCTTGCTATAGCTGTCTTTGCAAGTGTCGTTGACATTAATATGGTCTGTTCCAGCGATAGGAAACTCATGGACTAATTTAGGTCTGATGTTAGACAATTATAAATGTTGGTTATTATGCTTTATTTGAGTGAAACTGTGCCTCTCAGTAGAAATTATATGTCTCAGAGCTGAAAAGTACCTGCTAAACCATCTACTCATTTTAAACTATTACTTTATTTTATTTTTTCATCATGATAAGCATACTCTTTAATCCCCTTCACTTATTTCACCCATCCCCCCTCCCCTCCCCTCTGATAACCATCAGTTTATTCTCTACAGTTAAGAGCATTTCAGAACACCTGAGTGCCTCAGTCGGTCAAGAGTCTGGCTCTGGATTTTGGCTCAGATCATGATCTCAAGGCTTGGCTCATGAGTTCGAGCTCCAGGGAGGGTTCTGCACTGACAGTGGGGAGACAGCTTGGGGGTCTCTCTCTCTCTCTCTCTCCCTCTGTCTCTGTCTCTGCACCTTCCCCCACTTGTGCACACCTCCTCTCTCTCTCTCTCTCTCTCTCCCTCTGTCTCTGTCTCTGTCTCTGTCTCTGCACCTTGCCCCACTTGTGCACACCTCCTCTCTCTCTCAAAGTAAAATACCAATTGAAAAAAAAAAAAAGACATCAGGTGCCTGGGTGGCTCAGTTGGTTAAGCTGCTGACTTTGGCTCAGGTCATGATCTCATGGTTCATGGGTTCAAGCCCCTTGTGGGATTCTGTACTGACAGTTCATAGCTTGGAACTTGCTTCAGATTCTGTGTCTTCCTCTCTCTCTGTCCCTCCCCTACTGTGCTCTCTCTCTCTCTCTCAAAAATAAATAAACTTTAAAAAATAGAAAAAGTGTTTCTGTGTGTGTGTGTGTGTGTGTGTGTGTGTATCTCCTTTTTTTCCTTTGCTTGTTTGTTTTGTTTCTTAAAATCCACATATGACTAAAATCATATGGTATTTGTCTTTCTTTGACTGACTTATTTCACTTAGCATTGTACTCCCTAGCTCCATCCATGTTGTTGCAAATGGCAAGATTTCATTCTTTTTATGGAGAGTATATTACATTGTATATGTGCATGTTTTCTAAATCCATTCATCTATTGATGGACACTTGCACTGCTTCCATATCTTGTCTGTTGTAAATAATGTTATTGTAAACATCGAGGTGCATGTATCCCTTTGAATTAGTGTTCTGATATTCTTTGGGTAAATATTCAGTAGTACAATTACTAGATCATAGGGTAGTTCTATTTTTAACTTTCTGAGGAAATTCCATGCTGTTTTCCAGAGTGACTGCATCAGTTTATGTTCCCACCAACAGTTCAGGAGCATTCATTTTTAGTTCATATCCTCACTAACACCTGTTGTTTCTTGTGTTACTGATTTTTGCCATTCTGGCAGGTATGAGGTGTTATCTCAGTATGGTTTTGATTTGCATTTCCCTGATAATGAGTGGTGCTGGGAATCTTTTCACGTGTCTGTTGGCCATCTGGATGTCTTCTTTGGAGAAATATCTGTTCATGTCTTCTGTCCATTTTTTGATTGGATTATTTGGATATGCTTTAGTCTTTCAACAGAGGGAATTTAATATAAGGAATTGCTTATAGAAAAGATGAAAGAGCTTAGAAGCCAAACATGAGAAGATGAGACAATCCTATGATGTTTAGCTCCATCCCCAGGCCCAGCTGGACAACAGAAAAAGGTAGCCTTGTCAGAGTGCGATGCTAGAACCGTGTGGCTGGAGTCAGAAGCCAGTCAGAGGTGGGAACACAAGGTGAGAAGTCACAGAAGCTGGGGCTCAGAGGAGACAACCACTGCCAGAAGTGCCGCCCAATGTAGACTGGAAAAGACAGAATTGTCTTGCTTTCTGCTCTCCTCTGCCAGCGCATCCAACTGGCCTTAACCACCCAGAAGCCAGTAGACAAGGGAGCCTGTGAAATGCAGAGAATGGGTCTGAGAGCAAAGAGGGAGCTGGCCAGCTTCGTTAGCATTCCTACTGCGTGTTGCATGTCTACAAATGGTCCTGAGGGAGTGTCCCTGGGCTCAGCGGTGCCACAAGCTTGTTCAGCCTTCGCTTGACTATTGCCTCAATGTACCCTTGCCTGCCCTCACCCAGTTACCCTGCTATGTCAAGAGAGATAAGCCTTTGGGATGCCTGCACACTGTAAAGTCTCCAGAGTACAGGCTAGAATGACAACTGGCCACAAAAGGTATAAAGAAAGCTTTAGCCCAAGCTTTACCACTAAGTATTAGCTCAGCAAGTTATTTAAGCAATTGATCTACCAGGAGGATAAAAACTGAATAACTACTCCTGTCTGCTGGGAGGAAAGCAATGGGGTATTCTGTGTAGAATCTGATATGAACTCTGTGTGCAGGGTATGGTAACTACTATTATTCACTCATTTCCACACACACTTAGTGCCTATCATGTGCTAAAGTCTGTTCTAGGGCAGATGCTGGGAATAAAGTGATAACCAAAAGACAAAATCTGTATCCCTTTGGAGCTTACATTTTAGTCAACGTTAATACCTTTTTCTTTCACTTGAAAAAAATGAATTTGGATTCGCTCTTCTGATCTTGCCTTGTTCACACATAGTTCAGTTGAAGGACCCTTACTGACACCCAGTACAAGGTGATGCCTACTCTCTGGGCACAGGGAGGAAGGCAAAGGTATGTGTTCTGAACCAGCCAGTCAGACCACAACATGGCCTTCAGGTCCCAGAAATTGGTACCTGGAAGTAGCCATGGGCAGACAGGTGGTAACTGAACATTTCTTTCATAGACTCCACAAATGAGGCTGAGGATTTGCCCCCTTACACGTTGGTGTGGTGTACCCTTTGCTGCTCAATGAGTGGATCCCACCACTTGGAATCATCAGCAACTTCTGGGAGTTGGTTAGAAATGCAGAGTATCAGGCTCTAGCATGGCTTTTCTGAATCAGAACCTTCCATTTAACAGGATCCCTGAGTGATTTGTATGCACATTAAAGTTTGGGAAGCACTAGTGTAATTCATAAAGTTAACACTGTGCTCAGCTGGTATCACAGGCTTTTATGAGGGATTTCTGATCATGAGACACAAGATGCTGTTTCCTGGCTTGGAGAAGTCTTTCTGAGTTCCCATGGAGTGAACTCATCCTGCTTTACCTCTCAGACAGGCTAAGATTGGACAGCGGGAATATGTTCTTGGTACTTCTAACAATNCATGGAGTGAACTCATCCTGCTTTACCTCTCAGACAGGCTAAGATTGGACAGCGGGAATATGTTCTTTGTACTTCTAACAATAGAAAGAGAAAGGAAGGAAGAAAGGAAGAAAGGAANAAGAAAAGAAAAGAAGGCCAGACAGGAAAGGAAGGAAGGAAGGAAGGAAGGAAGGAAAAGAAGAAAGAAAGAAGGGAAGAAAGAAAAAGGAAAGAAGGGAAGAAAGGAAGGAAAGAAAGAAAAAGGAAAGAAGAGAAGAAAGGAATGAAAGAAAGAAAAAGAAAGAAAAAAAGAAAGGGAAAAGAAAAAGAGAAAGAAAAGGAGAGAGAGAAACAGGAGAAGGAGGAGAAGGAGGGGGAGGAAGAAGAGGAGGAAGGGAGGGAGGGAGGGAGAAAGAAGGGCCACGTTTACCCAGGCAGAGTGGGTTCTAAGCCAGAAATGCCCAGACTGTCCAGGGCTGAATCTTACTGGACTGTGCAGTTCTGAGAACAGCCCTTTCTCTAAAGCTAATGTGGGCCCAGAATCCTTTGTATCAACAACTTAAAACTGCCCATCTCTTGCTGTCAGGTTTGGGCAGTAAGCAATGGGTCCACTCTTAAAAATCCCTGAAACAGTCAAACTCTGATTTTAATTCCTTCTTGCCTTCTCTGCCTGCATGGAAATTACTATTTATTCCTAAAACTGAACTTAAGTGCCAGCTCTTCTGTGATGCCCCAAATCTAAAGCTTACCCGAGGCCTTCAGTACCCTTCTAGACTGACCTTCCAGGGCATGAAGCTATGATAACTTTTCCACTTCCAGCCTCTCTGCACCCTCTTAAAACTCAGGCTAGCTTCTTACCCTCCCCACTCTTCCCAAGGAGTAAGGTGCCAACTAGCTCACCAGATAAATGGGTCATGCTTAGATGCTGTGGGAGAGAATTAAGAGTGGGTCAGAGTGTTTAAACAGAGGCCTCCTGGAGTCCTTAATGAAGTCCAGTAAGTACTTGGGGGATGGCTTCTGTCCAGGTAGAGAAAAACAGTAAGAAGAGAAGCAGAGAACTTCCTGGGTAGGCTTCTGGACAGCCATGTTGCCGGCATGCAGGGTTTTGTTACGTGCAAAATTAATTTGGCAAGGATGGGTTCTTTCTTAGCCTGGATCTCCACCAGGCAGCGTGGGGCAATAATTCATTTATCCAATAGCTCTGTGCATGAAGGGTGAGGAGATCCCCAAACACTATAGCTTCCAAGCCAGGAAGGGGTTGGGGGTGAGGCAGCTCTATGTGTGTTTTGCTGTGCACACATGTGAGTGTGTATACCAAACCTTATGGGCTGGACAGAAGGACAAAGGAGCTTGTATATTTTGGGAAAGTTTCCTGGGTATTTCTCTATCATTTACCCATGGATAACCTCTTTAAACCAGTCCGTTTCTCTCATTCATTGAGTGATTCGTTCATTCACACAGCAAACATGATATACACATACAGAGGTCAATAAAACAGTCCCTGCCTTCTAGGTGCTTACATTCCTGCTTGCTTGGACCTCACCGCTTTATGAATGAATCCAATCCTTATCTGTCCTACATCCATCCCAGTCCTGCCCTGGGAAGACTCTGCAGTCCCCTTCTCTTGTTTTTAAATTAGTAGACTTTATCTTATTTTTTTTAGCAGTCTTAAATTTAAAAGCAATTGAGCACAAAGTCTAGATAGTCTCCCTCAGTCCCCACCCAGCGTCTCATTATTAGCATCTTGTATTCATTTGTTACAAGTGATGAGAGCCAATATTGATACATTATTACCTAAAATCCAGTTTGCATTAGGGTTCATTCTTGGTATACATCCTATGGGTTTGGACAAATGTATAGTGACACATATTCCCCATTACAGTATCATATAAAATAGTTTCACGACTCTAAAAATCCCATCTACAGCCCCTTTGGCTCACCCATCTTGTTCTTCTCTAGTCTGCCTCCATCCCTCCCCTACCCACGCAATAATATGTTAAGACTACACTCACTTGGATCGAAATCAAGGTGCAGCATATATTCAGGTTACCTTGCCCCACCTCAGGATTCTGGCTGATTTACCAGCCAGACACCTCTAAATCTTCCCCAAACGTGACAGGAAATTCACCCTGCCTAAAGATGCTAATGGAGATAGGAAGTGGCCTTGTCTCTAGGCACAGAAAGTTACAAAGAATCCAGTCAGCTAACAAGGCAATTTAATTTCCTGCTGAACAGCCTCGGGGAATTTCCCAAGAAATGCCAGGATTTCAGAAATGGCTTTTCTTTAATCCCGATGACTCATTCCTCCGGAGCCAGCCCCAGTCCTTTAATGGTGCATTTTGCAGATGTAATTTTAGTGGCGCTACAACGTGTGTAATGAAGTGATAATTTATGGATATGCACAGTATACGAGGCAGCAGTGGGGGCCAGTTTAGCCAGTGCAGAAGGGAAGCCGAAGAGTCAGTCCCGCTGAGAAGCTGCCCATTTCCTGGGCCCCACTGGCTTTGCCGCACGTTGGGTGCTGGGAAACCCCTGGTTGGGAAGGACCTTGACAATATATGTTATCCTTTATTTAAAAAATTTTTTAATGTTTTATTTCTGAGACAGCGTGAGCAGGGGAGGGTCAGAGAGAGAGGGAGATACAGGATCTGAAGCAGGCTCCAGGCTCTGAGCTAGCTGTCAGCACAGAGCCCGAAGCGGGGCTTGAACCCACGAACCGTGAGATCATGACTTGAACCGAAGTCGGATGCTTAACCGACTGAGCCACCCAGGTGCCCCATCCTTTATTTTTAAAATCCTTGCTCCAGGAAGGCTGCAGGGCAGACGGTTGTCACTCCAGTTTGCAAGATTATATCTGAATCTGTGGGCAACAGGGTGGGCAGTGTTGGGAGCTGTGAACTTCCTCCTTAGGACACGGATCTTTGGAAGACAATGATAAAGTGAGATTTCTTATGGAGGAATGATAAATGACTGTCCCCAGGACTGTCCCCAGATCTCTTCCAAGGGCTCTTAACGATGCATCTCCCCTATTCAGGTTCCAGTGAACGGCCATCTGATCTTGTCTGGGGACCCTGTGGCAGCTCTCCTTACGGCGGGTGCTCCTGCCATCATGGAACTCTTCATACCCCCTTGTCCCTGTCTCCTTACTTGTCCATAGGCCCCACTGCACCATATGCTCCTTTTCTGCCCACTGAGGTCTGGACAGACTGTACGACAATGTCAGCAAAATATTCAGGTTAGTGGTACAAATGAAAGAACTAAATGGCTGTGGTGGCTCTTCCTCTCCATTAACGGCACCTCTGTGCTGTAAAACAGAAGCCTCGGTGCTATTTGAAATTCTTCCCCTTTCAGCATGTGCTCTTTCCACTTGGTCACCAAGTCCTATCAGTGTCAATTCTGAGACACCTCTGGACTCCTCTTCGTTTCTTTGTTTCGCCTGAAGTGAAGACTCAGCATCTCTTGTCAAGGTTGCCAGATAAAATGCAGAATGCCCAGCTACACTTAATGTTAGAAAAACCAATAAATAAATTTTTAGTGTAAGTATGTCCTAAAAATTGCATATGACATACTTATGCTAACAAATTCCTTGCTTATATAAATTTCAAATGTAATTGGGTCGTCCTGTATGAAACACTTGTCGTTGTGATGAAATATCCATAAAATTTACCCTTTTAGCAATTTTCAAGTATACGATTCAGTGACATGAAGTACATTCACAATGCTGTGCAACTGTCACCACTGTGCATTTCCAGAACTTCTCATCACCCCAGACGGAAAGTACCCACTGTAAAAGAACCCCACCCTCCTCCCGCGTGCTCAGGTAAAATCTACAATATTTTCTGTCTCTACAAATCTGCCTATTTTAGGTGCCTTCTATCAGTGGAGCCATATACAATTTTGGTCCTTTTGTGTCTGTCTTACTTCATTTAGCATAATGTTTTTCAGGTTCAGCCATCTTGTAGCGTGTATCAGAATTTCATTCCTTTTTAAGGCTGAATAATTCCATTTTTAGGTACCGCATTTTGTTTATCCACTCGCCTATTGATGGACATTTGGGGTGTTTCACCTTTTTGTCTATCATGAATAATGCTGCTGTGAACATTACCTGTTGGAGTCTCGGCTGTAATGTTTTTGTGGAATTCACTAGAAGTGGAATTGCCCAATCAAAGGGTAATTCTGTGTTTAACTTTTTGCTGAACCACCAAACTGTTTCTACAGCAGCCGCATCATTTTATATTCCCACCAGCAATACATAGGGTTCCAGTTTCTCCACATGCTTGCCAACACTTGTTATTTTCTGTGCTTAAAAAATTATTTTTAGAATAGCCATCCTAATGAGTGTGAAGAAATAGCCTACTGTGGTTTATTTTTCCATTTTATTTTATTACTATTGTTTAAATTGTGGTAAGAATATTTAACATGAGATCTACTCTCAACATTTTGTAAGTGCATAGGTCAGTGTTGTTAACGATAGGCACAGTGGGGTGACTGGGTGGCTCAGTTGGTTAAGCATCCAACTCTTGATTTTGGCACAGGTCATGATCTCATAGTTTATGAACCTGAGCCCCACATTGGGCTCTGGGCTGTCAGCCCTGCTTGGGATTCTCTCTCTACCCCTCCTTCGCTTGCACTCTCTCTCTCAAAAATAAACAAATAACCATAAAAAAAAAAACCCTATAGGCACAATGTTGTACAGTGGATTTCTAGAACATATTCATGTTGCATAACTGAAACTTGATATGTGTTGAATAACATCTCCCTGTTTCCCCCTCCAGCTTCTGGCAACCACCATTCTACTCTCTGCTTCTATGAGTTTGTTAATTTTAGACAAGTCATCTGAGTGGAATCATGAGGTCTTAGTCCTTCTGTGACTTTTTTCACTTTCCACCATGTCTTTAAGGTTCATCCATATTGTCACATTTCACAGAATTTCCTTCTTTTCAAAAGACTGAATAACATTCCATTGTATGTACATTACCATATTTTCTTTATCCATCATGGACTTTTAGGTTGTCTACTGTGAATAATGCTGCAACAAACATGAGAGTGCCAATATCTCTTCAAGATTCTGATTTCAATTCTTCTGGATAGATACCTAGAAGTGGGATTGCTGGATCATATGGTAGTCCTTCCCTCCCTCACTCCCCCCCCTTCCCTCCCTCCTTCCTTCTTTCCTTCCTCCCCCACTTCCATGCTTTTCTTCCTTCCCTTCTTCCCTCCTTTCTTTCTTTCCTTCTTTCTTTCGGAATCTCCATGCTGTTTCTAATAGTGGCACCATTTGTCTTTCCCACTAACAGTGTGTAAGAGTTCCATTCTTATATCCTTTCCAATATGCATCTTTTGTTTTCTTTTTTAAAAAATAATGGCCATCCTAACAGGTGTGGGGTGCTATCTCATTGTGGGTCTGATTTGCATTTCCTTGATGATGAATGGTGTTGAGTGTCTTTTCGTGTGTCTGTTGGCTCTTTGTATGTCTTCTTTGGAGAAATGTCTGTTCAAGTTCTTTGTCCATTTTTTAATTGAGTTATTTCTTTGCTCTTGAATTTTAGGGTTTCCTTATATATTTTGGATTCTAATCCTGTATCAGATATGTGGCTTGTAAATATTTTCTTCCATTCCATCATTTCCCCCCATGCTTCATTGTCAGTTTGACTTGCATGTCCCAAATAGCTAGTGACATTGAGCAGCTTTTCATGTGCTTTGAATGTTAGAACACAATAAATACATTTTTTGCCAGCTATATGTCTTTTGTGGGGAACTTCGAGTCTTTTGCCCATTTTTGAATTGTTTTTGTTGTTGAGTTGTAGGAATTCTTTGTATACTCTGGAAATCAATCCATATATCAGACATATATGATCTGGAAATACTTTCTCCCACTTTATGGATTACCTCTTCAGGGGGTCCTGTATTTTTATTTGTTAAATCTGGCAACTCTATGTGTGTGAGCGTCTATCTATCCAGGTGTTTCTCACCTGGGGGTGATTTTACCCCTCAGGGACATTTGGAAGTGTCTGGAGACATTTTTGGATGTTACAGTGGGGGAAGAAGTGCCATTGGCTGCTGGTGGATAGGGGTCAGGGATGCTGCTAACATCTCACCATGCACAGACAGCCCCCAGTAACAAAAAAACTATCCCATCCACAATGCCATGGTGCCGAAGTTGAGAAACTCCGGACACCGCTTCTTATCGGCTCATCGCCATCCGGGATACTCGGAGTGGCAGCGTCAGCGATGACACTGCTCTCCCTGCTTTTCTCCAGGTCCTCTGAGACTTACTTCTGCTGTTGTTGGTAGAGGAGAAACTGGGACAGCAGAAGGAACCAGAGAAGTGTTTAGAAAAATACCCTGCTCTCTTGTTCCATGGAGATATGATGGCGGTGAACTTACTTCCTTGACTCTCAAGGACCAGATCAAGTTTTATTTCTGATAGGAAGCATCCCAGACAAAAGAAGTACAGCGGTTCCCCCTTAATACATGGGGGATATGTTCCAAGACCCCCTGAAATCACAAATAGTACTGAACACTATCTATTCTGTTTTTCATATATATATATACATACATACATATATATGATAAAGTTTAATTTATAAATTAGGCACAGTAAGAGGTTAACAACAGCTAATAATAAAATAGAACAATTATAGTAACAATCTGCTGTAATAACAGTTATGTGATTGTGGTCTCTTCCTGTCTCTCAAAATATCTTGTTGCCCCATACTCACCCTTCTTGTGATGATGTGAGATGATCACATGCCCATGTGATGAGACAGAGCGAGGTGAATGTAGTAGACCTGGTGACCTAGTGTTAGGCTACCATGGACCTTCTGACCACAGTCAGAAGGAGGATCATCTGCTTCCAGACCACGGATGACTGCGAATAACTGAAACCATGGATTAGAGGACACTACCGTATTTATTGAGCACCTATTCTCTGCACCAGGTACTGTCCTGGGCACTTTCATGAACAATTACCTAATTTAATTCTCACAGTGATCTTGGGAAGTAGGTATCTTTTCCCTTTTGCATAAGAATAAATTAAGTTTTAGGAAGGTTATAACTTCATGTACTTCTTAGTTTGTATTTCTTTCCCACCTTTGTACCCCCATGCATAGTTTCTAGATTGGAGAATAGTAGAAACATATTGAATATTTGTCAACTAGGTAAAACTTATGTGGAGGAGATGGGCTTTGCCTTCCCAGTTCAAATGTAGGCTCTGCGAGCTGCCATCATTCGCTATAATTTTAAAACTAGTACCTTGAGTATTTAGTGTACTGGTAAGAATATAATGAGTGTTCTATAAATTCTTGGTTCTTTGAAGCAAAATGAACTGAATTCCATTTCTGGCACAAATCCATCACTTTGGAACCTGAATGTTTGTCTCGTTCTATGGGTCTTCCATGGATACATAGAATCTTAATGCTGGCAGATACCTTGGAAGTCATTACATTATCCAGCTCAACGGCAGGAGAGCCTCTTTAGCAGTGGTTCTCAAAGTGTGGTCCCTGGATCAGCAATACCAGCAGCACCTGGGAGTTTGTTAGAAAAGCAGATGATCTGTCTCTGCCCTAAACCTGCTGAATCAGAAGCTCTGGGATGGAGCTGAGCAATCTGCAGCTTAACAAGCTTTCCAGGTGTTTCTGAGGCAGATGAGGGTTGAGAACTGCTCTACTGCAATCTTGGTGGTGTGATCTTCTCTTTCTTGGACATGCCCACTAATGAGTTTCACTGTATTATCAGATTGTCATTCCGTTTTCATGTCATTTTAATTGCTAGAAAATTTCTTTTCATTTTGAGCCAAAGTCTGCAGCGGTTTCTACACTTTGCCTGCTTCTGTATCCTGGAGCTAAATGGAATGAGGATTAATACGCTAAAATGTTCTCTATCCAGATGAAGATAGGTATCATTTATGACATACAAACCTGGCATTAGAACAATGGGGGTAGAGTGGACAGCAACAGCCTCGGTTGCAACTCATCATGAATGGTTTGGAAATTGGCCCAATCCCCTAAGGACTGCCTAGGCTCAGATCAAGGTTCCGACAGCTCGGCCAGGATGAAATTACTGGCTTCACAGCCTTTTCTTTCTTCTCTTCCATTTGATTTAGGTCTCTCTAAGAAAGCAGTTGATGGGGATCTCTTCAAGGGGACTTCCCCACCACCCGCCACAAATATGAAAGAACCAGCACTTGACTTTTCATAAATGGGAGCTTCAACTTCAAGAAGCCCAGAGACACTTGTCTGATGCTCTTCAACTCTGCCTTGTGTAGCATCTTGTATTCTTGCTGATGGAAAGAGTCCTAGGAGTCTAGCACATCTTATAAATATGAAAACAGGCTCAGATGACTAAACTGACACTTGATCCTGGGATATCCGGCTTTAATCAGTTTTATCTTCAGGCTATCACTTACTATCATGATTTTCCAAAACAGCCTTATGGAGAAAATAATTCACACACCCCAGGATTTACTCAGTTAAAGTGTACTGTTGGGGTTGGATCATCGCGTGAGCAGAGAGCGGACCCTGGAGAGCCCACAGCAGACACACCACCGCCGCCGGCTACTTACACTCATACCCGCGGTGAGCCACCGTGCGAGGCCGGCGTGGCCACCACGACCGCCACCGCGCAGCGACGCGGAGACGGGGCAGCTCACAGCCACGTGCCTGTGCACACCAAGCCCCGCACGGTCCACGGTGGCCCGGGGAGCAGCGGCCCAGGAGGCTCACACAGAGGCATCTGCCGGCGGGGACAAGAAGGTCATTGCAAGGAAGGTTTTGGAAACAGTAATGGTTTGATGTAAGAAACAGACAAGTTTTCAGCAACAGGAATGACAGACACCAGGGAAGATGGATTTGTACACCAGACAGCCATAAAGAAGAATGCCTCCACGAAGGACCTTCGCGGTGCAGCAACTGCAGAGACTGTCGAGCTGTGGAAGGAGGGTGCAGAGGAAGTAAACGCGACAGGTCTACGTGGAGCCCCAGGGCCATGCGGCAAATGTGCAGGGAACCGTCGGCTAGGACGCGGGATGCTGACCTGCAGGGTGCAGGAGACAAAGTAGGCGCGTGAGGCAGAGTATGGACGAGGTTACAGACCGCGTTTCCGTAGGGGTCCTCCGCTCCAGAGTCGGCCTGGATAGGAGGGCAATGAAGAAGGTTATGGAAAATCAAGGAGGTAAGACCCAAGGTCGACAGACACTCAACGTTGATAGTGCTGCGCCTTCAAATACCAACACAGACACCCGGGACACCCGAACCCACAGATGGCAAAGAGACCAAAGCCACCCATCCACCAGCTGAGAATTTGGCCTCTCCAGAGGACAGGGCTGAGTAAATGCAAGCTTACCCTCTCTACCGTCAAGTTTAATCACCCAGCAAGAAGAAATGAATATGAAATTCCAGCAATAAGAAAGGAACGAAAAGATTGGAGTGGAAGACCTTAAATGCTTGCTTTTTACCTGTTGACCAGGTAACTAGAACTGTCTACATTATTTATGAACATGGGCTTTTTTTTTTTAACCTCAAGATGTCTCTTTTTGGTAATGAAAATGTGTGTGTGGGGGGGCTGTTTGTTTCGTCTTGTTTTTATTTTTATTTATTTAAAAATTTAATGTTTATTTTTTAGAGAGACAGAGACATAGTGTGAGCAGGGGGAAGGGCAGAGAGAGGGAGACGCAGAATCCTAAGCAGGCTCCGGGCTCTGAGCTGTCAGCACAGAGCTGGACACAAGGCTGGAAGTCACAGACTGTGATGATGCCCTGAACCTGAGCCAAAGTCAAATGCTTTACCAGCTGATCCACCCAGGCACCCCTGTTTTGTTTTGTTTTTAAATCCTATTTTTTTCTCAATACACCTTTAAAGGTTTAATATTGTTTCATATCTAGTCAGGTTGAGACTTTAAGAACCTTGCTTTTTAAATTTTGTAATAAAAGCTTAACAACTTGATTTTTTTTTTTCAAAAAAAAGTCAGCAAATGGCAAGCACCTGTTAATACAGGTCTTAAATAATAACAAAACCAAAACTAATGGCTTTTGACATATTACATTATTATTTTTTAAAAATTGTAGTAAATAGACAGAACAAAATTTGCTATTTTAACCATTAAAAAACACATTTTCTTGAGAAAGAGTGAGAGCGTGAGTGGTGGAGGGGCAGAGGAAGAGGAAGAGGGAGAGAGAGAATCCTAAGCAGGCTCCATGCCCTGTGTGGAGCCAGGAGCTTGACCCCCCGCACTTGATCTCACTAGCCTGAGCTGAAATCAAGAGTCCCATGCTTAACTGACTGAGCCACCCAGGTGCCTGCATTTTAACCATTTTTAAGTGTATAGTTCAGAAGCATTAATTATATTTACAATGTCTGCAACCATAACCACTATTTCCAAAACATTTTCATTATCCCAAACAGAAATTTATAACTATTAAACAGTACTTTCCCATTCTCCCTCCCACAAATTTTGATAACCTTTAATCAATTTTTGTTTCTATGAATTTCCTATTCTAGATATTTCATATAAATGGATCATACAGTATTTGTCATTTTTGTATCTGGCTTATTTCCCTTCACATAATAGTTTCAAGGTGTATCCATGTTAGAGTATGTATCAAGACTTCATTTCTTTCAAATATTTCATTGTCTCTATGCATTACATTTTGTTTATTTATCTTTTGGTGGACACTTGGGTTGTTTATACCTCTTGGCTATTGTGAATAAAGCTGCCAATGAACATTGGTGTACAAGTATTGGTTTGAGTCCATTTTCAATTCCTTTGGATATATACCTAGGAATGGAGACTAACAAGATTTCATTGAAACGCTTTTATTTTAAATTGGGAAACATTTCAAAAATTGAGAAAAGTAGAGAAATGATAGGGATTACCACCCCCTCATGAAGATAAAATAGATATTAGTGGTCCACCATGTTTGGTTTAAATTTTTTTTGTAAAGAATCAAAACATTAAAGAAATAGCAAAAGACCTACCACCTCATTCATTTCTTTTCCCTAACATTACCACTTCCCTAACCACTACCTCAAAGTTTCTGTGTATTATTCCCATGCTTGTTTTTATAAATTTACTGTAAAAATTTTTGTGTATATATCTGTAAATATAGAAAACAATATATATTATACTTTGAGGTGTTTAAAAATACACAAAAATGTTATAATATTGCAATATTATTTTACCTCTTTTTTTCCCCACTCAACATTATTTTGGGGGCTTTATCTTTGTTGACACATTTGGTTCATTAATTTTAACTGTTGTATAATATTAAATAATACTTAATTAAATTTTAAAATATTCTGAGATTTCCTTATAACTCAGGAAAATTTAGCCTTCTTGTGTTTATCTCTATTATTGATATATGTAGATTTCTACTATCTTGTTTTGCTCTTTCTAATTTCTGTTTATTTTGAGTTTCTTTTCTGTCCCTTTCTTGCCTCCTATTAGGTAAAGTTTTCTTTGTTTTCTTTCCCTCTTCTATTGCTCCTTCTGTGTCTATTATTTTATCAATTACCCTTAAATTTTTAATATAAATACTAAACATAAATTCTATAGTTGTTCAATATCTCTTCTTTTGTCTTGAATAATACAAGGACACTAAGTGGCTTTAACTGATTCCTCCCTCCCATTTTGTTTTGTTGTTTGCTAGTATTTTAGTGCTATATTAAAAAATACCTCCAAATTACTTTAATTATTATTGTTGTTTTTGTTATTTAATTCAAATAATGCATGTTCAAATTGATCCTTTTTCCTCTTAATTTTGCTTCTTACATCTCATTCCTTCTGTCTGGATTCAGTTTTATTTTTATTGCTGAAGTATATAGTTAGTAGTTCTTATTTGTTAGAAGGATTCAGGTTTTTTTTAATTGCTGAAGTATATATGTTAGTACTTATTTGTCTGAAAATGTCTTTTTTTAATGTTTATTTATTTATTTTGAGAGAGAGAAAGAGAGACCATGGGTGAAGGACAGAGGGGGAGGGAGAGAGAAAAAGAGAGAGAGAGAGAGAGAGAATCCCAAACAGGCTCCAAACTGTCAGCACACAGCCTGATGTAGGACTTGATCTCATGGCGCATGACATCATGACCTGAGCAGAAATGAAGAGTTGGACACTTAACCAACTGAGCCACCCAGGTAAGTGCCCCTTGTTTGAAAATGTCTTTAGCCTTATGTGATAGTTTAGCTGGGGCTAATATTCTAGGTTAACAGGTATTTTCTCTCAGTATTTTGGAGACAACGTTTTTCTAGCCTCTGTTGATGCTGTTAGGAAGTATGTTGTTAGTCTAATTACCATTCTTGGTGATCTGTCTGTTCCCCCAGGCTACTTTTAGAATCTCCTTTCTGTCTTTGATGTTTTATGATTTTGTTACCAATAGGAGATGCTGTGTTGTATGAATAGAGGTCTTGGTTCTTGGATCCCCTATGGGAGAATAAAGACATCCAGAAGAAAGCAGCAAGCACAAAGCAGTTTCTTTATGACAGTACACTCTCAGGATGAGAGAGTGGGCAGGCCAAGAGGTGGCTACAGGGGTCCTGGATAGGGTGGTGGAGGCTAGTGGAGGCTGCCTCCAATCATTTTGGGGGGGGTCCTCCCACTGGTTAGAGGGGGAGTTTTTGACTCTACAAGATTTGTACCAGAACATTATGGCAGCCTTCCTCCATCCAGAGAGGGAACTATAATGCAAACGTATTATAAGGAGCCTAGGGGTTACCCTGGGGCAGAGCTATAAGAGGAGGGTGCTTGATTTGCACCTGTGGTTCTTGATCTGTCAGTCCAGGGATGCTGGAAACCACAAGGCCAAGATGCTGAGAGCCACAAGGCCAGGATGTTGTGCCTGGGGGTTCCAGTGTATAACCACTTTATCCCCACCCTTGCCTCCAGCTCGTGTCTAACTAACTGCCTACTCTATTAGTTTCAATACAATTGGCCAAGAAATGGATTTTTAAAATTCTGTTTGGAAATGTAATGCTCTTTTTCTGGATTTATGTCTTTCATTAATTCTGGAAAACTTCAGCTATTATAATTGAAATATTTTTATTTCTTTCCTTCTAGAACATCTACTAGTTATATATTAGACCCTTTCATTCTATCCCAACCACTCTTTGATATTGTTCACATCATTATCATTTTGTGAGGCATTATAAATAATTTTTACTTCCAATTCTTATTCCTTTAAAATATTGACAAACAAGACTCTCCACAGTTTAAAAACCTTTTAAAAATATACAGCTTCATGTTATTTTTATATCACATGAGTACAAGTTCCAGTGTAATGCAAACTCACTATGCAAGAGACACAGTGTAAAGGCATGATGTAAATCACTGTCTCCTAAACAACAAAGGGTAATGGACATACTCTCAAATCCCAACTACCTGTGCTATTTGTTATCCCAGTGCATACACTGTTAGGCACCCTAAGATTGGAAGACTTCAACTGCTTCTATTTTATGTTTGATCTGATTATTTTCAAAATTTCCTGCATTTTATTTTTTTACAAATAGTTTATTGTCAAGTTGGTTTCCATATAACAGCCAGTGCTCATCCCCACAAGTGCCCTCCTCCATGCCCATCTCCCCCCTCCCCCCCCACACCCATCAGTCCTCAGTTTGTTCTCAGCATTCAAGAGTCTCATGGTTTGCCTCTCTCCCTATTTCCCCCCTTCTTCTCCCCCGCGGTCCTCCATTAAGTTCCTCCTAATCCTCCTATACATGCAAAATTTCCTGCATTTTAAATCTCCTTACAACTTTTCTTTATCCATAGTTAAACTTCCTTTATTCTGTCATTAGATAATTGAACTATCGATGTCCACAAATCTAAAAGTCTTCAGCCAGGTTGCATAAGATATATATTTAAACACACAAAATTCCCTAGTGCCTTGTGGCTAATCTAAATTTAATTTAATTTAATTTTTATTTTAGAGAGAAGTAGATCACAAGGGAGAGGGAGAGAGAATCTTAAGCAGGCTCCACTCTCAGTGTGGAACCTGACACAGGGCTCAGTCCCATGATTCTGGGATCATGACTTAAGCAGAAATCAAGAGTCATATGCTCAACTGACTGAACCACCCAGGTGCCCCTCTAAATTCTATCTTAAAAGAGGTGATGATTTCAGTTTCCATGTTCTAGACTTTTTTTTATGTATTTAAAAATGATTGACAACAACTGGAATAATTGTTATTTTGTAAATTAATCAAGAACCCTAAAATAAAGAAAAATGCTATACTAAGTTCTATTTGTATTTAAAAATAAATTGGAAATTCTGCATATTCTCATGATAAAGCTCATTTTCAATGTACAGTGCTTCAATTTTGATGACATGGTTTTTTCTGACAAGTACGTTTTCAGGCTGAACACTCAAATGGGAAATTCCTATAGATTTCCAAGTGGCTTTGGTGCCAGTGATGCATATTGCTTCCTTCCTAATGATGATGGATGAATTTCATCTACATTTTTTCACCTGATCAGCATTCTGAGCATAATGATAGTAACTGTAAGCTGAAGCAGCTGTGCTGCAAAATATAAAGCATCACATCTGAAGATGAATACTGTCAGCATAACTGAACACCAGAGGTGCCAAAGAAACTGCCAAGGTTAACTGGACTGCGATGTTTACTTTTCTGACAAATGTTCGTTTTCATTTAGCAATGAAATGCAGTGATGCAGCAAGGATTGAAATACTTAGCAAGTGTTCTCCATGTTGGAAGAATTCAATATCTGACATAAACATGGTAGCTACCAATATTACATCTTTGACATTATCATATAAGTAAGTGAAACTGGCATAAGATTTGCCTAAATCAAGCTAATATAAAGGGTACTTATTGGGATTTTATTAGCAAGTGGACCAAGAACATTTCCCAAAGCTGATTAACAATTGTCCCAATTTTAAGCAATAAATCCACCCAACAGATCAGTGAACCCAACTAGTGCACTAACTCCTAGGGCAATACGAAAAGCTTCTCCAGTAATCAAAGAGCCTCAAACTGGGGCCAAGTTGATTCTTGTCATCGTCAACATACATGGAATTGTTCATGAGTTTACATACAGGCTTGGTGGTGCTTGCCAGGCCACACTGTCTGCCTGGAACCTCAGTGGCAGTTAAGAGGACCACCTTTCTTTGTCCAAGAAAAGGTCTCTCCCAGGGGATTAATATCTATCATCCAATTGACTGGTTTTCTCTTCAGATGTCTAAGAAACTATTTGCGTCATCCATTGTTTAAAGTTTCAATGACTTTTTTTTAATTTTTAGAAATTCTATTTTAAAAAATGTACCCATTGTTTTTCATAGCGACACCTTTTCCTTAGAGTTTATTTCTTCATTAATTAATTTAAATGTAATTATGTCCCATCTCTTAGATTTCAATTCCATTATCTCAAGTTTTTAGGGCTCAAATCCTGATATTTACTGTCTGCTGATTTGTGCACGTGGAGATGTTCTCCTTATGTGTTTTTAAATTTTTGATTGTGAGCTCATCACTGATGAGACTTGCTTGTGTTTCCTAAGAGAAATTCTTGTGGCTTGGATTGGCCTCCCTCCAGAGTTTTCCACTTAATTTTCTCAGAATTAAGTGAGTTATCACTGCCTTGGGATCAATTATTAGAATTCCTTGGCCTGGGGGTTCTGGGACCATGAGAATAACCAAAAAGAAATAACCAAGAGAAAATCCAATACAAATCTTCATGAAATAAAAATCCTCCAAGTTTTCATATTCTTGACTGAAACTATTATATTTTTTTTCCCTCATTTAGATTTCAGGTAAAACCAAGGATATTCTTTGCTATTGTTCAGTGCTGGTGGATGGATTTTTTTTTCCTAGTCCACCTTTTTACTGAGCATTCTGCTTTTAGATGATTCTGGTTGTATGTATAGGCCTCAGTGCTAACTTCTATTCTTTGCAGGATGAGTAACTCATTTTCAGTGCTCACAAGGTGGTAAAATCTAAGTGCCTATGTTACTGATTTCTAGCATCTTCCTCAGGAAGCCACAGGCTTTGTTCTCACTACTTAGTCTTCTCACTACTCTACTTTAGACCTTTCTCTTGTTACTGACATCTATATATTTCTGCCTTTTTCTTGTGAATTCATCTGTACATTTAAAATGTTATATTTTTGGTCATAAATGTATTCAACATTTCCAGGTATGTGAGTGGAGGGTTTTCAGGTAGCTTACCAGTTTCTTCATATTGCTAGACTTGCAAGTTCCTTAATCCTTTGAACTTCAAGTCTCTCACCTTTCAAATGGAGGTAAAGATACCTATCTCACCACCTTGTTCTGAGAGGAAGCTAATATACTCACCTAAATGCCTCATCTAGATTCTGGCACGTGATAAGTACAAAATGGTCAAATAAGGTTCCTTTCCTTGCTTGAACACCTTGACTACTTCACACCCTACTCTGCACAAGTAACCCAAGGAAAGATCTAAGGTCTTAAATACCGTGACCTCTGGAGGCATTTATATTAATTGCTTCTGCTGCTGATACAGGAAGTATTTTGAAAAGATGTATTTTTAATCCAGTCTGTCAAGTAACAAGTAAGGAGAGTGTAGACAGCCATTCCATTAGGCAGAACTCAATGGTGAGAATAGACCAGGGCTACATCCAAGTGAAAACTTTTTTCTCTTCCTCTTCAAGCATTTCTAGGCTAATTTGTCCCTTGAGCCCTCATGGCAGAAGGAGGTGTTTCTGTGTACTCTTAATCTTATCTATATACATTCCTTTATTCAAATACAGCATTTAGGGGAGGGGAGGAAGAGGGTATGCAATCATTATCTAATTATGATAAATGACATCAAAACATTGTGCCAACATTATTAAAATTGTAAATAAGAGAAAGAAGATATTCATACATAATCCCATGGTCCCAAAACATACTTTTAATTTTCCATAATCCTTTCTAATCCTATTTCACTTCTATAAATTTTAGATTATTTTAATGATAGTATGGATATAATTTTACATTATGCTTTTTTCAGTCAAAAATATTTTTCATGTTATTCCTTATTTCTTTGTTNTTTGTTTATTTATTTTATTTTATTTTTTAAATTTATTTATTATTATTTTTTCAAAAAGTTTATTGTCAAGTTGATTTCCATATAACACCCGGTGCTCATCCCCACAAGTGCCCTCCTCCATGCCCATCTCCTCCCTCCCCCCCCACACCCATGAGTTTATTCCTTTTGTTTATAATCCCTTAAATGTTTTGTTGTGATAAAATATACATAACATAAAACTTACTCTTTTAACATTTTTAAGTGTACAATTAAGTGGCATTAGGTATACCCACGTTGTACAAACATCACCACTGTCCATTTCTAGAACCTTTTCATCATCCCAAATGGAAACTCTGTAACACCGTGAAATGCATTACCTTGTCCTCCAAACAAAGTAAGACTGTAGGTCAAGTGGGGCAGCCGGTTTCTGAGGTTTGCTCAATACCATTATAGCCATCCACATTCTGCAGATGGAAAGAAAGTTAAGGTTCCTTGACCATTCTGGCTCTCATCGTTCTTACTTCTCCATCCCTGAAGGAAGAAATAAGGGCAAAAACATCAAAGCCTTTTTAGATTGGTAGTAAGGTTCCTATTATCATGCTACATACAGCATGTTATGAAGTAATAGTGATTGGAAACAAACACAATATAAACTAAAACAAAAAGGGGCACCTTGGTGTCTCAGTCGGTTAAGTGTCCAACTTTGTCTCAGGTCATGATCTCATGGTTTGTGAGTCCCAGCCCCACATCTGGCTATGTGCTGACAGCTCAGAGCCTGGAGCCTGCTTTGGATTCTGTGTCTCCCTCTCTCTCTGCCCCTCCCCACTCGAGCTCTATCTCTCTCTCAAAAATAAACATTAAAAAAAAAAACTAAAACAACAAAAGAACACATCAATGAAACCAAGATTTCGTTCTTTGAAAAGATCAACTAAGTAATTAAACCTTTAGTCAGACTTAAAAAAAAGGGGGGGAGGGCTCAAATAAATAAAATCAGAAATGAAAAGGGAGAAATTAGGAGCACCCAGGTGGCTCAGTCAGTTAAGTGTCTGACTGACTCAGATCATGATCTCACAATTCATGAGTTTGAGCTCTACATTGGACTCTGTGCTGACAGCTCAGAGCCTGGAGCCTGCTTTGAATTCTGCGTCTCCCTCTTTCTCTACCCCTCCTCTACTCGTACTCTGTCTCTCTCTCTCAAAAATAAAAAAAAAAACATGAAAATTTTTTAGAAAGAAAGAAGAGAAATGACAACCAACACCACAGAAATATAAAAAATTATAAGAGCTTATTATGAAAAATTATACACCAACAAATTGAAGAACCTAGAAAAAATGGATAAATTCCTAGAAACATATAACCTTTAAAACTGAATCTGGAAGAAATAGAAAATGTGAATAGACCAATTATCAGCAGTGAAATTGAATCAGTAGTCAAAAAACTTCCAGCAAATGAAAGTCCAGGACCAAATGGCTTAACAAGTGAATTCTACCAAACATTTAAAGAAGAGTTAATACCCATTCTTCTCAAACTATTCCACAAAATAGAAAATGAAGGGAACTTCCTAATTCTTTCTATGAAGCCAGCATTCCCTTGACACAAAAACCAGATAAAGACACTACAAAAAAGGAGAACTACAGGTCAATATCTCTGATGAACAGAAGCAAAACCCTCAACAAAATATTAGCAAAGCAAATTCAATGATATAAAAAAAAATCATTCACCATAGTCAAGTAGGATTTATCCCCGGGACACAAGGATCATTCAATATTTCAAGTCAATGAATATCACATATGACATCAGTAAAAGGAGGGATAAAAACCATATGATCACTTCAATAGATGCAGAAAAAGCATTTGACAAAGTACAACATCTATTCATGATAAAAACCCTCTGACAGAGTAGGTTTAGAGGGAACATACCTCAACATAATAAAGGCCTTACATGTAAAAACCACAGCTAACATCATACTCAAAACCACAATGAGATATCACCTCACACCTGTCAGAACTACTAAAATCAACAACATAAGAAACCACAGGTGTTGGAGAAGATGTGGAGAAATAGGGACCCTCATACACTGTTGGTGGGAATGTAGACTGGTGCAGCTGCTGTGGAAAACAGTTCCTCAAAAAATTAAAAATGAGAACTATCATATGATCCAGTAATCACAGTACTGGGTATTTACCCAAAGAATAAAATTTTTTTTAAAAAAAGCCGCTAATTCAAAGGGAAACATACACCCTTATATTTATTGCAATATTATTTACAACAGCCAAGATATGGAAGCAGCTCAAGTGTTCATCAATTAAAGAATGGATAAAGAGGATGTGGTATATACACAGTGGAATATTATTCAGCCATAAAAAGACTGAGATCTTGCCATTTGCAGTGACATGGTTGGAGGTAAAGAGTATGATGCTAAGTGAAATAAGTCAGTCAGAGACTGACTCATATGTGGAGTTTAAGAAACAACAAATGAGCAAAGGGGAAATGAAAGAGAGAGAGAAACCAAGAAACAAACTTTTAACTGTGGAGAACAAACTGGTGGTTACCAGAGGGGAGGTGGGGATGGGTGGGCAAATCGGTGAAGGGGCTTAAGGAGTGCACTTACCATGATGAGCACTTAGCAATGTCTGGATTGTTGAATCAGTATATTATGCACCTGCAACTAATATAACCCTGTGTGTTAACTATACTAGGATTAAAATTAAAAACTTAATAAAAAAAGTAACAGTGATTGAAACCATATAACTTGCAATGTAAAAGATTCATCAGTGCAATAGAATAGAAATTTCAGAAATTCAAAATTGTATAGAACTTTATAACATGCTAGAAACAGTATGACAGCAGGGGAAAGGATCTTATTCAATCTGCTTTGTAGAAACTGGATCTTAGTAGGGAAAAGAATAAATTCAGAGTTATACCATAGAATAGACCCTCCATAAGTCAAAGAATAAACCATTTGAAAACAACCTGTCAAAGAAAGGAGCTTGAAGTAAAAAAAATCATGTAACTGGCTACTATGGAAGACCTCCGTGGGACTGTTTGAATGTCAGTATCACATGTTGCCTGACTATAGGAGCACCATTCAGGTACAGAATTCTGTGATAGCAGAAGATGTTGTAAGTACCTATTGAGAAGAAAAGACATCGGTTGGGGAAATTTTAGATCTGGAGAAGTGTAAAACTTTTACAGGAATGTATATTGTTCCCATCCGGATTCTACTTTGAATGTAGTAAAAAAATTAGTGGATGTTTTTGGCTGATGGAAAAGATGGAGTATCTTATCATCTGATAAACTGTCCATCCATGCTAGTGATTAAAAACAGACAAATGAAAACAACTCAGAGATACTATTATATCCCCATTAAACTAACAAAACTAGTGATAAAATCGAATGATGACAAGGTTGGGAAGAAATAGTTTCATGAGAAATTGTATATTAGCCTGGTCTCTTTGGAGATCAGTGTGGTGATGCCCCTAAAAGGCTGTAAAGGTGTTTATAAGTTTTGACCAGATAATTGCTTGCTGCCACAAGGAAGCACTTATTGTTTAATGCCAAAGATGCTTTTAACAAAATCAATTATAAAAACATAAAGGGTAATGAATGGGCAGGTCTATAGCTGTTAAAAATGGCAAAAGCCTAGATGATGTAAAGTGAAAGATCAGAACACGGACCATTGTTCTCTGCTGACGGCTATGGTATAAAGCTATGTATGTACATTGACAGATATCAAGAGTTAGTTAAGTTTGCAGAGCACTTGCTAGGAGGTATGCTAGACTCTCAGAGACAGAGGAAAAAGGCATAGATACGTAGATAAGTGTGCAGATATTTTCATTATAGTAAGCAATACCAAAATAAATATAACAACTAGCATTTAGGGGGTAATTAATACATCCCACGTACTATTCTAAGCACTTTACGTAAATCTCAAGTAATCATCCTTATAACCCTGTGAGGTGGACACCATTATTCTTCTTCTTTTACAGAGGAAGAAGCCAAGATAAAAGAGGTCGCGTCCTGCACTCAAGGTCGTATAGCTCTGAGAGAGGTCAGCCTAAGGTTTTGCTGGAGCTTCAAGGTGGAAGAGCTAACTCAAGCTGGGGAAGACCAGAAGTGTTTCCAGAGAAGGTGATACCTGCTCTGAGTCCAGCAGAGCAGGACGACAGATGGGGCAAGGGCGTTGCCAGCAGAGAAACTGAGTGAATAAAGGCAGGGAGGAGAGGCGGTGTGGCATGATACATCCATGGACCGTTGACAAGGCATACTGCTGGAACATGAGACTTCATGGGGAGAGGGGCAGGTATCAGATGTGGGCACGCGTCAGATCAGTAGGGCTTCATATGCCACGCTGAAAACTTTGGACTTCATTTTGTCGAATTTGACTTTAATGGTGGAAGAGCGAAGAACTAGCATTTATTGCTTACTACCATGTGACAAACCCTCTTTTACGTGTTTGACAAGGGTTATTTCAACAGATTATGTTCTTTCTACAAAACTTTATTAATAATAGAGATCACGGTTTGTTTTAATCAGGCCAACGGCTCTGTGACAAGCTATCCCACTTCATGTTGACACCATAAGAAAGATGCTGCGAGAATTAATGTTACAAAGTACTGTTTTAAATGAGAAAGTGATAAGAATAATATCCATGCATGATTTATAATAGATAAAAGCTTCATAAGGATTATATTATTAACCTTAAAATGACAGAAACAACCAGAAACCAATTTGTTAGAACTACAAATCATCTTTTTTTTAAAAAAAAAGTTAATTTATTTGTTTTGAGAAAGAGAGAGAGAGAGCAAGCAGGGGAGGGGCAGAGAGAGAGGGAGGGAGAGAATCTCAAGCAGGCTCCATGCTGTCAGCCTTGATGAGGGCCTGGAACCCATGACTGGTGTGGTCATGACCTGAGCCAAAATCAAGAGTCGGGCACTCAACCAACTGAGCCACCCAGGCACCCCACAACTCATCTTTATTAAAGGTATTTTTCTCTTTATTTTTTAAATTAAGTTTTTAATTTTAATTCTAGCATAATTAACAGTGTTATATTAGTTTCAGGTTTATAATATAGTGATTCAAAAATCTATACATTACTCAGTGCTCATGATGGTAAGTGTACTCTTGAATCCCCATCACCTCTTTAGAAACATAAATCATCTTGGTCTCATCCTGTGATTCCATTTTGGACCTTCCACCAGGGGTGCTTTGGTTTGTTCATTGAAGTAACCCTGGATAAAATGAAAAAGGGGGAGGGTGGAAGAAGACATCTTATAGAAAGAGAGAAATGACAAGAGTGGCAAAAAAAAAAAAAAAGAGAGAGAGAGACCAAACAGAGAGTCAAGGAAGCCATAAGTCCCACCAAGCTATCTCTGAACACCTGTGGAGATGTTTCTGTTACTGTGTAGCCGGGATTCCTGGAATTCCAAGTGTTCTGACCTCGATACTTCTGTGTTCCAGGGACAAGGGAAATTCTGGTTCCCCTACTTCTCTGCCATCTTGGCTCTCCCCTCTGTGATTCCATTTTAAGGAGAAATAAGCAAAAGACAAGAAAACAATTGATATTAAAGACACATGAAGAGAAAACCAACTTCTGAGTCAAGTCCTAAGGTCAATGAACATTCATTCCAACTCACTGTCTCTACCCTGCAGCATGTACAATGAGGCCTGGTGTTCAAAGCAAAGACCACCAGCCCTGTAGGATGGCAGTTATCAATTCAGTTCATTGTGCTTTACTTAATAAGGCAGGAAATTTAACAGACAGTATAGAATAATTTTTTTTTTCAAATAAAGGATTCATTCATTTATTTTAACAAATGCTTACTCTATTTTTACTTTGTATGGAGCCTTTCCATGAGCTGGAGTTTTCTCCAGAGCAAGGGAGTTCTTGAGCTGAGACTTGAGATATGAAGTTTCTCAGGTAGACAACCAGGAAGGAAGTGTATTCCAGTTTGGGGGCACTCCAAACCCCATGTGGGAAAGTCTTCAAGCCCCACTGCACATGGTGGGTTTGCAGACATACAAAGAGTTCTCCACACTGGAGGATAATGTTGGCAGGAGGTGTGTGAGGTGGTGAGGCTGGTTGGTCCTCAGGGTCCAGATTGCCAAGGGCCTTGAAGAAGGTTGAACAAGATGGATCATGATCAGATTCATGTAATAGAAAGATGACTGCACAGGCAGAGTGGAGCCACCATGGAGGGGGCAAGAAGAGCCCCAAGACCAGTGAAGACATAAGCCATCTCCAAGCATGAGATCACAGCTGTCTCAACTGTAGCTGCTGCAGTGAAGAGGAAAGGGAGCAGAGCTGTTCAGGGAGGCAGTAGTGGTGGGTGTGGTAGAAAGTGAGAGAACCGTGTAAGAGGAATCCAGGTTTCCGGCACAGGCCCCTTGTGATGCCAATACTTGTAGCTAAGACAGAAGCAGGAGGAGCAGGATTGGGGGTTGAGGTGTAAATCCTGGTAACACCAGCCTTAATTTCATACTTGAGTAACTACAGGGCCAGATTACTCCTCCCATTTCCTGGTGATGGAACAGCTCAAGTCAGATCAATCCTTGACAGAACTGAAGAAGTCGTCGGCCTACCACATGGCAAGGCACCATTTACTGTTTCTAAGAAGCAAAAATGGATCCCATTCACTTTTTTTCCTTTGTAAAAAATAATTAAACGACTTATGTGACCATATGCCTGTTGGAAAAATTCATGTATTATAATTTTCCTTTGCTAGATTTATCAGAATAAGCCAGCAGTCCTCAACTTTTTGATTTTGGGACTACTTTATACTCTTAAAAATTACTAAAGGCTGCCGAAAGCTATAGTTTGTGTGGATTATATCTAATGATATTTACCACATTAGAAATTAAAAACACAAATTTAAAAACCATTTATTAATTTATTTTAAATAAAGAATAATGTTAATAGAAAGCCTATTAAATGTTAACATAACATAATTTTAAAAAAATTTTTTGTTTATTTTGAGAGAGAGAGAGAGAGCACATGCACACAAGTAGGGAAGGGGCAGAGAGAGGGAGAGAGAAAATCCCAAGTAGTCTCTGTGCTGTCAGTGGAGAGCCTGATGCAGGGCTCGATCTCATGAACCGTGAGATCATGACTGGAGCTGAAATCAAGAGTTGCAGGCTTAACTGACTGAGCCACCCAGGTGCCCCTAAATAGCATATTTTTAGATAAAAATATATTTCCCCTAAATATACTTAGCGAGAACAGAGGCATAGCTATATAGTTAGGCTAACTTGCTCAGAGACAGGTTGATATTCATATATGCTTCTGCCTTCAATCTCTTGCTATGTCACCCATCATGCACCTCTGGAGAAGTTCCATAATATGTGACAGGATGAGAGTGACAAAAACATAGTCTTGACCTCACAGATGCCCTGAAAGGATCTCAGGGATCCCAGAGACCCCTGGACTACACTTTGAAAATCATTGAACTAAGCACATTAGGTGAGGCGTCACAGTTGAAATGTAGTTGGGTTTCAGTGAGGTGTCTGGCAGTCTCAAGAGAGACAGCTACCTTCTGCCTACCCAGCTTCTAACTAAACTTAGCTCTGCCTTGGAGCAGCTTTAGGGCATTACATGAGTCATGCAGCTCTCTGGGCCTGGCTTGCGACATCTGTGAAATGAAGTGGTAAGACTAGAACATCTCCAAGGACTCTTCATGCTCTAAAATTCTATGCATTTATAAGCCTGCCTATAGTAGGTGCTCAGTACATATATTTGAATAAATATATGAAAAAATTGAGAAAAGAAGGACTGAATGATGTTGCTGAAAGGACTTTGCATTGAGTGGAAACTTGTACGAGAATTCAAGGGTCATAAACACACACATTTTCAGGCCAAATGTCCTGAACAGAAGACATAAACAGATGCAAGACAGTGAGGAATGATTAGATCTATGATTAACTAGGAAGTTTGTATCCTACTTACAGGAAATAATATGCAGAATTTGTGCTAGACACTATTCTAGACTGGCTACACAGGCTGAGTGTGGCCTGTGGGCTATGGGTGACAACTTCTGAACTAGATGATCACTTGTATTCCTTCTGATTTACTGGACCTCTTCCTGGATAACCAGGTGCCTGTGCTCCTTCCCCTTTTCCTTCCAATCTGAACCTATTCATGGGAAAGGATCTAATAAACTCATTCATTGAAGGCAACCTCAACCAGTGAGACCAACACCATGAGATATATTTACAGTTTTACAGTGTTAGTCTTAAGCCCAAATCAGGAAGCTCTGATGGCAGAGCTGGACATCGATGATGAGACCAGAGCAGGGAGTCTTGGCCATGCTCCAGAATCCACACTACCTGTGCCTGCGTGCCCAAACCTGGAAGCTGAAGCACTAACCTATAAAGATCTTCTCTACAGAATCACTAGGTGCTTTGATCGTCAGAGACATTTCTCCTGGGAATCTATGTGCCAGGGAGGTCTCAGGTGAGGTATGCCCCGCCTGGAGCCAGGCCCCCCCTTTCTAGTAGGAATTCACTTCCTGAAGCCACCCACACCCAGGCATTTGCTACAGTTAACCAGCATCTTTAATGCCATATATCAGGGCTTCCTGAAGAGCTTTGCTCCTCAGGTGGGATTTTTCAGAAGTTTTGAGATGAGCAGCCTGCTACCTTCCCAGAAAACATGCTAGAAAGTTGGTAAACCCCTTTCTGAGTGTCCTGCCCTGCTCCTCTGCATTCCATAGAGCCAGGTAACCATGGATGTACTAAGGACAGCCCTACTGACCCATTACTGGAAGAACAATAGAAGGGTAGGTGAAGGTGAAGGGGTTTTTCCATCTCCTAAAAATGGGGGAATCTAAGTCTGGATTGACTTTCAACCAATCAGTCCTATATAGCATCTTGATTTGCCAAATGCCTTCAAACAGATACCACTCTGAAACCCTGGCGCCTCAGACAAGAGAATTCTCTCTAAGCCTCTAAGACTTCTTTGGTCACTAATGATTAAGGGACATGGAGCTTTCTCCACTGGTAGAAATCAAGGCTATCACAACCACTATTATTATAAAACAAGCCTCAGGGCTCAGGGAGGAGCCACCTATTTTAAGAGAGTATTGGATACACATAAAAAATTCTAGGTCCTTCAAAAGAATCCTGAGACTTTTGTTGCAGTGGAATCTGTTACTGACAACCCAGATAATTGTCAGACCAGTGTCTTCTTTATTTATGAATTGTGCACACACAGGGAATCTCAACATTTAGAGACTAACTTACAACAAAGCTGGCCATGAGATCTGAGCATAGAGGACAGCAGGGCACAGTCCTGATGTCACAGAGATGGTGAAGGATAATCCCTGGCATGGAAAGAGACAGGGAGTGGGTCTCTTCCAGCTCTTTGCTCTGAGTTTTCTCTAAATGAATCTAAAGGGCCTAGAAGTGTCACCAGGATGTTATGGAAAAACCCTAAGTCTAGACCACAATGGCCAGATTGTTCCACTCTACTCCTCTACACACACGCGCGCGCACACACACACACACACACACACACACACACACACACACACAGGAGTTGAGGGAGAACTGAACCCAGTACTGTCCTTAGAGCTGGCAACAGAGCCTGCTCTGAGCCCCAGCCCTTAGGAGGTTCCTTGTTTTAGAGAGACTTCCTCAAAGGTGGTTTCTTTCTGGTGTCTGAGATTGTCTGGGCCTAGCACTGCCATCTGGACAGGGTACATTGAGCCCAGACAGAAACCTACATGGGCTTTGGTTTGTGGTCCCATCTCACCCCTTTGGGCACTCTCTAGCCCTCTCTCTTGTGCATGGGGTTGACCAGATACCACCATGGACTCTAGGACTTGCTCTTATACAGTTGTCCCAAGTGGCCTGGTGGGTAGATCGCTCTTGTTAGTAGATGTGACATTTCTATTATGGTATTGTGTAAGATCGGCTGCCAGAAGGGTGCTAAGACTCCAGCTCTTTATACTGACTTCCTCCCTACTCTGCCATACACACCTGAGGGGCAGCCCTGCCTGAACCCATCCATACATCAAAGAGGCACTAGGAGACTGAATCACCTCCTCCATCTGTGTTGCTTTGTGTGGAAAAAGAGGAAGACAGCAGAGTCTGAGGAGAGGGTAAAGGGAAGTCCATTTCCTCTGCTTTTCCTTTGACTGTATCTGTGATTGAGTCTGGCTCTCTTGAGTCTCTGACCCCAGGGTTTTGCCTCAGGCCTGTGGGAAGTGAAGTATCATCTGGTACTTTCCGAGTGGAGGAATAAATGAGTGCCTGAAAGTGGAAGTTCCCACTGGGCAGGGATAAGGCCCATTAACTTTCCTTCCAGAACTCAACCAAAGTATCTTAGATCTGATGTAGGGTTTTTTTTTTTTTATTGTTGTTGTTTTTTGTTTTTTTTATGATGGCAGTGGGTGCAGCTTCTAGGGATGGGACCTCAATATGCTCGATTCCACCCTATAAAATATAAGCATGCTTCAGAACAAGCTACTGGGCCACCTCCCCAAGCACCTCACATACCTCCTGGGTGTGGTCCTGACATGCTCCCCACACCATTTGTACTGAATTGAACTTGAACTTCACTGAACTCAACACAATATTTAGTTAATATTTTTAATTAACATTTTAAAACTTTCTTCTTGTTTATATTGCCTCCCTCACTAGAGTATAAACTGGTTGAGGGCTGGGACCATGCATGTCTCATTTCTGGTTGACTAGAACAGTTAACAAAGTAGATGCTCAGTAAATATTTTCAAATGGTTGAATGAATGATGTTATCACTGGACTTTTGTTTGGTGGACTAATTTTCCATGTAAATTCTATATTCTATTCCTTTTAAATTCTTAGGTCCTGTCTATGTTTGAAGGAAAGTCTCATATATTGCTAATATTTCTTTCCTTGAAATGGTCTGCTGGCCTCGCTTTGACTTTCAGTCCAGTCCAGTCCCACTAACATCTATTGAGTTTGGCCATCTGGAATGAAAGCTTCTGTAGAGGGTAGAGGGGGATCGTCTCCCACCCTGGAGTCTCCGATCCCGGCCCGATTTTATCTTCCCCGGTTCGCACTCACGTTAGAAGGCTCTCTCAGTGGATTCTGCATCCTTTTTCTCCCAGTCTCTCAGGTTTTGTAAGGTTTCCAATGGCTTCAGATCTTTTCTGTGTGATGTATGGGCGCGAGTGCAAGTACGGAGCTCCTTACTTCTCCGCCATCTTGCCCCCTCTCCTGGAATGAAAGCTTCTGAAACAGGCAGACTGAGGGGGGTTTGAATCCTGGCTCTGCTATTTTCTACTTATGTGACCTTGGACAAGTCATTCATCTTACCAAACCTTAGTTTCTCCATCTGAAATACAAGAACAAAATTATCTGTCTCATAGAATATTATGGTACGATACATCTTGCTGCTCAGTAAGTGAGCGTACTGCCTACCATATTGAAAATACTACAACTGTTAATATTGTTTTTTCCTCAGTGCCTACTGTTAACCACTGGTCTGCACTAACCACTGAGGATGCAGAGATGAACAAGATGCCTTTTAAAGCTCCTAATCCAGAGAAGAAGAGGCCTGAGCACCAGACCTGGGCATGAGGCTGAGGCAGGACTGCCTCTCAGGCCTCAGAGCTTGGAGCAGAGGCATGAGTTAAAGATTGCACTGTGGGAAGGAGGCAGGAAAGAGAGGGGGAAGGCCAAAACCCCAGCCCACGTGAGTTGATGGTCCAAAAAGGATGGATGGGGTGAGACTCTTGGAAGAGTGAGTGCAGAGACCGGGCACCCTGGGGGGCAGGTGGAGGCTGGAGATAGTTCCTGAACTGCAGGTTCTTTTAACAAAACATTGAGACCTCAGATGTAGTGTGAGAGGTGTTAAGGGCTGTTCGGACACTGTTGTCTAGGAGTTTAGAGACTAGTAAGGAAGACCGACACATAAGCAAACAATATTATAAACAATATTATTGAAGTGTTAAGTGTGTGTGCCAAGTCCAGAGGAAGCACAGAAGAGAGGGTGGGTTATGCTGTGGCCTGGGAGGGAAGGGGTGGTGCTTGTGGCAGCAACCAAGGAAGACTTCAGAGACAAGAGCCTAGGAAGCTTTGGAGGATGAGAAAGAATTCATGGGGGTGAGAAATGGAGTAGATGGAGGGTTGGGATCTAAGATGGAGGAATGAAGCAGAATGGTACATGTTTGAGTGTTTTCAATGTTCTGTAACAAATTAGGGCTTTACCTGGGCTGTCGGGGGGTGCGTGGGTGGGGCTGGAGGGGCACCTTGGGATCGTTTCCAAAGGGCTCATATTCCTTATAGAAAGTGGGTCCCACTTGGTATGAGGCAGGCCATCGTGATCTCTGAGCACTCCCCTCCTGTTCTCAGTCTGAGTGAACTGGGTAGGAATACTGGCTTCCAAGTCTCACAGAACTCTGCTGTTCACCAGATGTGGGGCACTGAGAAAATCACCTCACCTTTCTAACCTTAGAGTTTCCTCATTTGAAAAACAGGGATAAAAACGGTCCACACTTAATAGGGTTGTTTTAATAATTAAATGAGGTGAGGGGTGGCTGGGTGGCTCAGTTGGTTAAGGGTCCAACTTGAGCTCAGGTCATGATCTCACAGTTTGTGGGTTCGAGCACTGCGTTGGGCTCTGTGCTGACAGCTCAGAGCCTGGAGCCTGCTTCGGATTCTGTGTCTCCCTCTCTTTCTCTGACCCTCCCCTGCTCATGCTCTGTTTCTTAATAACAAATAAATGTTAAAATTTTTAAATAATTAAATGAGATAATGCATGGAAAGGGCTTTGTATTGAAGCCACTGCACAACACACCTGGGGCACATGTTGTTAAGCATCTAATCATTCATTCACCCATGCATTGGTTCACCATTTAACACCAGACACGAGGAACACAAATATGAACAAGGCCCAGTCCGTGCCCATAAGAAGACCATGCTGAGTATTTGTGTGGGAAGGCAGACCAATAAACAGGTGATTACCATGTGTGTGGTTAAGTGCAATGGCAAAGGCATCCACAGAGTCTTGACAGAAGCACAAATGAAGGGCACACTCATTTCCATAATCATGATCATCATCAGAGCATGGATGAAATGTTGAGGAGAGGTCCCAGTCCCCAGGAATCAGATCAAGACCAGCCTTGAAAGCCAAGTCAAAGTTGTCAGCCTTTATCCTGAAGGCCACGGAGCAATAGAAAAATCTGAAGCAATGGAGGCGGGGGATGTGGTGCTATCTGCATTCAGGAAGGTCACTCTGGCTTCAGGGAGAATGGTTAGGAAGCTATTGAATTCCAGGTGAGAGATAATGAGGTACCATCAAGGAACGGAGGGTCTTAACTCTTAACGAGGCAGCAGAGCCATGATCTAGCAAGGGAGTAAGACTGAGGGGAATTTTCAATCAGAGTTTAGGATACCAAGAATCACTTAAGGAATATTTAATGTAGCTCCTAAAACACACACAAAGTCTGACAAGGACAAATATATGTTTTCACTCATGTGTAGATCTTCAGAAACTTAACAGAAGACCATGGGGGAAGGGTAGGGGAAAAAATAGTTTCAAACAGAGAGGGAGGGAGGCAAACTATAAGAGACTCTTAAATACAGAGAACAAACTGAGGGTGGATGGGGGACTGGAGGAGAGGGGAAAATGGGTACTGAGGATGGCACTTGTTGGAATGAGCACTGGGTATTGTATGTAAGCCAATGTGACAATAAATTATATTCATAAAAATACATTTTCCATTGTCATGTTGTAACTGGTTTATTAAAGGCATTTATGGAAAAAAATAAAGAATGGGATAGCCAACTTTGTCCTTGACACTTTATGATTTAAAAGAACACCTCACCTAAGGCTAGCTAGAATACGATTTCTCTGAATTGGCTTCTCCCATGAACAGTTTTGTTGTTTGAATATCCTGTACTCTGTTTCAGAGAAATTGGATTTGATCCAAGACTATCTTTCCCTTCTATCAATGCATGCCATCAAATTGACCATATCTCAAACCTGGTGAGTGTATTGAGGAAATAGTGGACTGTCATCTCATGCAGTCAATGCTCTATAAACGCTGGGTTTTCTGCTTTCTTTATGTATGATTTGTGTCCAAAGGAGTTGAATATATTTGTCAATGTTATCACTCACAGATTTCCTAATCAAATGCTAGACACTGTCCATCATGTCTTGTATTTAACTTTGGGTTCTCAGAAATGAGGCTTATAGGAAAACTGCATTCGCTTATATCAGTTACTTTTCTTTCTTTTGGCTCTTATGCAGTTTAGTTCCTTGTTGAGCATGTTCTTTGTCCCAGGGCAAAGAAGAATTTCAGAGTGTTTTCCAGATGTGATTTCATTGCTTCCAGTAAACTGTTTCCCTGACCCTTTTGCCCCTCAGGAACCACACTCTTAGCTTCAGGCAGATTGAACGCACGGATCTGCTGCCGCAACTCTGAGTCTCCAGGTCTCTTCTATCCTCCTGGAAATCACAGTTTGAATCAGAAGTTAGGTGATGCCTTCCTCAGGGACTCAACCACATGCATTCAGTGTCCCAGATAGGAAAGTTAACCCTTTCCTACCTTTTTGATATGTGCCATTTATACCTCTGTTTCTTCTGCCCCCATTCCCCCCCGAAATTGGGGTGGACTATATCCTGATGAAGCTTTTGATGCCATATCAAGCCTGTTTGACCTAAAATAATCTGCTTCTAGTAGACAGAAAATAGATGGATTTTGTTTTTTTATCCATTCTGCTACCCTATGTCTTTTGATTGGAGCATTTAGTCCATTTACATTTAGTGTTATTATTGAAAAATATGCCTTTAGAGTCATTGTATCCTTTGTAGGATTCATGCTTGTGGTGGTGTCTCTGGGACTTTGCGTTCCTTGCAACATTTCCCTCATAGGGTCCCCCTCAGGATTTCTTGTAGAGCTGGTTTAGTGGTGATGAATTCTTTCAGTTTTTGTTTATTTGGGAAGACTGATCTCACCTTCTATTCTGAATGACAGGCTTGCTGGATAGAGGATTCTTGGCTACATATTTTTTCTGTTCATCACATTAAAGATTCCCTGCCATCCCTTTCTGGCCCGTCAAGTTTCAGTAGATAGGTCTGTAACCACTCTGATAGGTTTCCCTTTGCATGGTAGGGCCCTTTTATCTCTAGCTGCTTTCAGAATTCTCTCTTTGCCCTTATATTTTGCCAGTTTCCTTTGATATGTCATGCAGAAGATCGATTCAGGTTACATCCAAGGGGAGTTCCCTGTGCCTTTTGGATTGCAATGTCTGTTTCCTTCCCCAAATGGGGGAAGTTCTCTGCTATAATTTGTTCAAGGACTCCTTCAGCACCTTTCCCTCACTCTTCCTCCTCTAGAATTCCTATGATACAGATATTGTTCCATCTGATTGTATCGCTGAGCTCTCAAACTCTCCTTTCATGTTCCTGGATCAGTTTATCTCTCTTTTTCTCAGCTTCCTCTTCTTCTATAATTGTGTCTTCTAATTCACCTATTCTCCTCTCTGTCTCTTCAATCCGTGCATTGGACAGCTCCATTTTATTATGCATCTCATTTATAGCACTTTTTAATTCATCACAACTATTTTTAAGCTCCCTATTCTTTGTAGCAATAGTTTCCCTAATGTCTTCCATGCCTTTTTCAAGTCCAGCGATTAATTTTATGACTATTATTGTAAATTCTTGTTCAGTTATGTTGCTTATATCTGTTTTGAGCAGTTCTTTAGCTGTCATTTCTTCCTGGAATTTCTCTGGAGGAGAGTTCTTCCGTTTTGTCATTTTGGTTAGCTTTCTGTCTCTTCTTAGTTTTAAAAGCTTGTTATGCACTCTGCACCTGTGAGTACTACTGTATTAAAGAAGGCCCTTTGACTGTCCATGGCCTGTCCGTTCAGGAAGTGTTCTTTGAATGGTGTCTCTTGGTCTTTCTTGTTGAGACTTTGGTTATTTTATTTCCCTACTGTAGTGGTATTTGGGACTCTCCACCATGTGTACTTTGGCTTGTTTCTTGAGGCAGCCCTGGAAAAGAAAACAGACAGACAAACACACAGGAAATAAAGGCACACAAATGCACAGACAAATCCAACAAACATGCAAACCGAAAGGAAGAAAGAAAAAGAAAAGNTTGGACAGCTCCATTTTATTATGCATCTCATTTATAGCACTTTTTAATTCATCACAACTATTTTTAAGCTCCCTATTCTTTGTAGCAATAGTTTCCCTAATGTCTTCCATGCCTTTTTCAAGTCCAGCGATTAATTTTATGACTATTATTGTAAATTCTTGTTCAGTTATGTTGCTTATATCTGTTTTGAGCAGTTCTTTAGCTGTCATTTCTTCCTGGAATTTCTCTGGAGGAGAGTTCTTCCGTTTTGTCATTTTGGTTAGCTTTCTGTCTCTTCTTAGTTTTAAAAGCTTGTTATGCACTCTGCACCTGTGAGTACTACTGTATTAAAGAAGGCCCTTTGACTGTCCATGGCCTGTCCGTTCAGGAAGTGTTCTTTGAATGGTGTCTCTTGGTCTTTCTTGTTGAGACTTTGGTTATTTTATTTCCCTACTGTAGTGGTATTTGGGACTCTCCACCATGTGTACTTTGGCTTGTTTCTTGAGGCAGCCCTGGAAAAGAAAACAGACAGACAAACACACAGGAAATAAAGGCACACAAATGCACAGACAAATCCAACAAACATGCAAACCGAAAGGAAGAAAGAAAAAGAAAAGAAAAAAAGAAGGGAAAAAAGAGGAAGGAGGAAAAACAAATAATAAAAATTTAAAAATAAAGTATAAAAGAGAAGAAAATAAAAGAAAAAAGAAAAAAACCAAAAAGACAAAGGATAGTCTAAAAGCATAAAACCAAAATTCCCAGCTACAAATAGAGAGCAGGGTGTATGCAGTGCTGGTGGAAGAGCATATACAAAGAGAGAAATGACAGGGCGGGGAGGAAGCGAAAATGGAAGAGAAATGACCAGGCAGAGAGACTAAGAGGCTTAATTCAGAGAGAGAAAGAGGAGAATATGGTTAGAGGTGAGGAGAAAGAAACGAAGATAATGTTACTCAGAGAAACTATATAGTCTGATTGCTCCAGAGACAGACAGAAAAGTAGTGGTGGAGGTATAGAATATACATGTAGAGAATGCATTAAATGTGACTGTTTAAGCAAACCAGTGACCGGAGTGCCCAGTCCAGCAGAGGGGAGGGATACAAATGAGACAAGGGAAAATATATCTGAATAGAAAGAATTGATCTAGAATTAATCACGGTAGTGCATCCATGTTGGTCTTGCCCGGGTCTCTGGTAAAAAACAAACAAACAAACAAACACCAAAAAAAACAAAAACCAGCTCTCTAGCGGGGATGGGTGTGGTTTGGTGTAGGCGGGTCTTAGCCTCCACTGCATCCGGGGCGCTCCCTGAGGCCCCACCCTGGTGGTTGTGGGGAGGAAAATGGCGGAGCCCTAGTCCCTTCTGGAACCAAGCGTTGCAACTCACTCTTTTGGGTCTGAAAGCCGTGTGCTACGGGCGTAGCTGAGGTGGGCTGTGCTCTATATCCCAAGCCAGGCCTCGTTTCCAGATCTTAGTCCGCGCGCCCCACTGACACCGCCAGAAATAAGCCTGTAGGCCAACTCTTCGAGCAGTGTCAGGCCTCTCGCTTCCCCACTGGGGACTAAGCCGAGCCAGAAAAGCGGCGGAGTGCTTTCAGGTGCGCTGCTTCCCCTCCAGGTCTGGTGAGTGAGGAGCGGTTTTTTCCGGGGTCGCGTGGGACCAGTGCGTCCTGCTCAAGGTCAGCTGGACAGCTGGAAACCGGATCCCTCTGTGTCCTGAGCCGAGTCATTTCTCTTCTCCAGCGACAGGGACAGTGCCTCGAGCAGTTTCAACCACTCTTTCTTTCCCCCTCGACTCACCGCGGCTCCCCACAAAGGGGGCTCCCTCCCCTCCCTCCGTGTCTCTGGTCCTGGTCTGTTTTTATCTTCCCCAGTTCGCACTCACGCTATAAGGTTTTCTCAGCAGACTCTGTCTCCTTTTCCTCCCAAGGTCCTGGATTCTGTAAGGGTTCCTATGGCTTCAGGCCTTCTCCGTGTGAGAGATGGCGGCGAGTGAAATGTACGGAGCTCCCTACTTCTCCGCCATATTGCCTCCTCCCTAAAATAAGCTGTTTCTAGAGTGCGTGGGTGGCTCAGTAGGTTGAGCATCTACCTCTTGATTTTGGCTCAGGTCATGATCGCAGGATTGTGAGATTGAGTCCTGTCGGTGTCTCTGTTGGGCATGAAGCCTGCTTGTGATTCTCTCTCTCCCTCTACCACTTATGCTCTATAATAAATAAATAAATAGATAGATAGATAGATAGATAAGAAGCTAGCTAGCTAGCTTCTCCAGGGTATAAACACAAAGCTATTTGGCCCAAGACATATCCAGATTCCAAGAACTCCTGAAGCCCTATTTCTCTTGAGACTATGCTCAGATTCACCCTGTAAGTCCTTCCTCTGTAGTAGTTATTAGTGACAAACTCATGCAAAGCTTCCAAATCCATATTGGAGAGTAGATTTCAGTTAAAGGGAAATGTGCTATGGCAATTACTTTGTACGTGTCTTGACGTGAAAACAAATCAGTACATCCAAGATGTTAAGAGTCTGGTTATGAAACAGAATACTCAGAATATATTTTATCAGCTAAGATGGATGTTAATTCAAAACTCATACTACAGCATGTCTCTGAGGTATCTATAATTTAAAGAAAAGGGACTCTCTTACTTGAGGCTTGTGGGAGGTATGGTGGATGGGAGGCCTAGAAAGAAAGCAGAAGATTGGAAATGTCATTCTGTCATTGCAGAGGCTGAAGGGAGTCTCTCTTAGGGGGTGTGGATGGGGAAGAATGAATTGAACACTTATTGCTTATTGAACACTCTGTGCTGGGGCCNTCCTAATCCTCCTATACGTGCAAACATATGATATTTGTCCTTCTCTTTGCAGACATCTTTTTAAATCTTTTTTTTTAACATAGATTTTATTTTTTAGAGTGGTTGTAGGGTCACGGAAATGTTGAGCAGAAGGTACAGAGCTTTCCCACACATGCTTAGCTTCATCTATTATCCACTTCCCCTACCATTGAGGTACACTTGTTATAACTGATGAACCACATCGAGACATCATCACCCAAAATCCATAGTTTACATTAGGGTTCCCGCTGGGTGTTGTGCTTCCTATGGGTTTGGACAAATGTATAATGACATGTATCCATCATTATAATATCTTATGAGATATTTTTACTGCTCTAAAAATCCTCTGTACTCTGCCTATTCATGCCTACCTCCTCACTAACCCCTGACAACCCTTGGTAACTCCTGATCTTTTTACTATCCCCACAGCTTTGCCTTTTCCAGAAATTCATCCTGCTGGAATCATACAAAATGTAGATTTTTCAGACTGGCTTCTTTCACTTAGTAATGTGCATTTAAGTTTCCTCCATATCTTTTCATTGATTGCTAGCTTGTTTCCTTTTAATGCTGCATAATATTATAGTGTTTGGACGTACCATAGTTTATTTACTCACTAACCTACTGAAAGACATCGTGGGTGCTTCCAAGGTTGGACAATTATGAATAAGGCTGTTATAAACATTCATGTGAAGATTTTTGTCTGGACGTATGTCTTTAAGTCTTTTGGGTAAATATCTAAGAGCATGATTGCTGTATTGTATGGTAAGAGTGTTTTTTCTTTTTTTAGTTTTATTGAGGTATAATTGACAAATAAACTTGTAAGATGTTTAATGTGTGCTGTATTCATTCATTTCCCTGATGACATATGATGTGGATCATCTTTTCATATGCTTATTTTTCCTCTGTATATTTTCTCTGATGGGGTGTCTCTTGAGATCTTTTACCCATTTTTTAATCAGGTTGTTTGTTTTCTTGGTGTTGAGTTTTAAAAGTTCTTTGTATATGTTGGATAACCATCCTTTATCAGATGTCTTTTGCAAAAATACTTCCCAGTCTAGTTTCTGTTCTCATTCACTAGACAGCATCTTTAACAGAGCAGGAATTTTTACTTTTTGAGTCCAGCTTAGCAATTATTCCTTTCATGCACTGTGCCTCTGGTGTTGTATTGAAAAGCTTATCATCAACTCAAGATCATCTAGATTTTGCTGCTATGTCATCCTTTAAATCTTCTTAACAGTCCCTCTATCCCTGTTTTACAGATCCAGGCTTAGAGAGGACGAGTGATTCTTCAATGCCACTAAGTGGTAGGACTGGATTCAAACACAGGTCTGTCAACCTTAAAGCCAAACCAAAAGGCTGTCTTCTTATTCCATGGCTGCTGCCTCCAGAACAACTCCCGACGGCAATCAGATCGGATCTCCTCCAGGGTTGGATGAGGTCTCTGTGAAGATTCTAGGTCACAGAATAGAGCATGCAGAAGAATGAGGACTCCCTTTGCCTTTTTGACTCAAAGACCTGCTCCTGATTATCTTCATGTGCCTGAAGGGTACTCCTCCTGCATCATTTTCATTCATTTACATAGGCAGCTCAGTGAGGGTGATTATCTCTAAAATTCTGGCTGAACTGAGTGACTGAGCTCCTCGTTTTTGCTGGTAAGATTTGAGAGAATTTGGGGGAGATGGCTCATGACCAAATGGAGAATTAGTGAGGTTTTACAATGTTGTTATAAACTTTATTATGTGAGTTGATTGTTTCATGTAGCCTCATAAAACAAGTTGGAGATGGCGGAGGGTGATTACATCA
This sequence comes from Crocuta crocuta, assembly GCF_008692635.1. Taxonomy (NCBI): domain Eukaryota; kingdom Metazoa; phylum Chordata; class Mammalia; order Carnivora; family Hyaenidae; genus Crocuta; species Crocuta crocuta. The sequence continues at coordinate 393,411 of NW_027532617.1, read as the reverse complement.
CTCCCTCTGCCCTCCCAGTAGAGATGAAGCTTTCTGTAGGGCTCAGGAACTTTCCTGATGCTCCACTCAGGCCAGCCCAGTTTTCAGATTTTAATATGTTCCCATAATAGGTGTGGAGAAAAAACGAAGAAGAAGGGAGGAAACCCATTAGGCCAACTTGTTGCACTGTCATTCTTGACAAAGATGAATGACTAATGTCACAGCTGAGCACCAAAATGTACAGAAACAGGCCTGTTTGGCTTGGGTAGTAAATAAATAAGCCAGTTACACATTTCTTGGATGGCAGGCAAAAGTTTTGTCATCATCGACCTCCCCCCATCATTTGCTCTGCTTACACAAGTTGTCAGCCTCTGTCCCAACCCCAAGCTACCAAAGGGGGAGGAGCTGGGCCCTATTCATTCCTTATTTATAATTAGCTTCAAGTGAGGGGGAGGGACAGGCAAGGCTGCCTCCTGCGCAGGCCGCTTGCCTGGGTTACATCCACAAATGCCTCGGAAGCAGCAGGCTGACTGCGTCTTTCTCTTCACATTCCTGGGTCTGTCTGGGCTGGTTGGTGCAGTTACCAGAACATACCACATTGGGATTGTGGAAGAATACTGGAACTATGTGCCCCAAGGGAAGAACGTTATTACTGGGGAAAGTTTTTCAGAAGACAAGTGAGTAAAGTTGGGGTTGCCATAGACTCCTAGGTTTGGCTTTTTTCTTGACTCTGCATGGAGAAGGTTATAGTCCTTGGTTGATTATGGTGGGGAGGAGTTGATCTAAACCAAGTGAAGGGGTTTTGTGTTGGTTTGAAGAGCACTCACAAGGGTGGGTATGCAATGTAGACGAAACATCCTTAGCCCTACCTATTTGTTGAGCTGTCTATTCACAGCCTTGTCTGTGAAGTACTGTCTACACAACCAGGTGTTTTTGATAATGGCTCACTCCATAAAAGGACAATTTTTACTGGGCACTACTAGGGACTTCCAGGGGGTTCTGGACTCAGTATGTTAAAAAAATAAAGGAAACCCTTGGGATGAGCATTTTAGAACTTTTATGAATTCTCTACCATTAAAACACAGTGTTTTCTAAGTTTTTATTTTTGGAATGAAGATTGGAGATAAGTAAAGTATGCAATAGGTAGTTATGTTTCGTTTTTCTTTTGCAACATTTAAAAGCGGGGCAGTTACAATAAATTTGGCTGGTATTTTAAGAGTTCCCTCGAGGCTTTTAGAAATGGCTTTTTCACTTGTTGAAAGATTTGTGACAGCGAACTCATTCAGTCTCAGAGAAATATTCTAGTCCCTAGACCTGTGACATAGCTGGGTAAGATGGTATCAGAGCATTGTATGTCCCTGATTTTTTATTTTTTGCAGAAAGTAGCCCTTGCTCTTCCTTTTTCTCTCAGGGTCCGGTGTCTTATATTTCTTATTTGTTCCCTGGATCTCCCTCTGAAGTTATCTCCTGGCTTTAGAAGCTGCAATTCATACGTTCAACTTAGTGGCAACTAAGATGAGATGTTCTGGCAACCACTGTTGAATGGTCAGATATACTGGCTTCTTTCTGATAAGCAGAGCCCAGTTCATTCAACATCCAAGTTCTACTTTCTACGGGCGCCTGGGTGGCTCAGTCGGTTAAGCGTCCCACTTCGGCTCAGGTCATGATGTCACGGTTCGTGTCTTCGAGCCCTGCCTTGGGCTCTGTGCTGACAGCTAGCTAAGAGCCTGGAGACTGTTCCAGATTCTGTGTCTCCCTCTCTCACTGGCCCTCCACTGCTCACGCTGTCTCTCTCTCTCTCTCTCTCTCTCTCTCTCTTTCAGAAACAAATAAAAAAAATTTAAAAAAAATTTTTTTACCAAGTTCTACTTTCTAAAGATGAAGTTAGTTGCTAACATTCAGGAATTCCCTGGGTCTCCCAACAAGTTAAGAGCCAGGCCCCCCTGTCCTGGGGAAAGACCAAAGAGCCAGTTGGCTTAGACACACATCTTCCGGGTTTTCTAACAATACAATGGTGGTACGGTCATGTTTGGTTAGAGAAGAATAAAATTTGTGCCAGCCAGGCTGCCGAGAAAGACTCTTCCTAAAGCCTTGTACCAGGAAACTTAATGTCCAGGGGGCTGTTTCCAAAGACAGCTCTTGACTTCCTTTAATCTTATATCTGTTGACCATTGGTTGTGGTAGTCTTTACTGTGACAAATGGATATGGGAGTGAGAGGTTACCTGAACTGCCAGTGACCTTTCCCAAAATAGAGCTCTGCTGTCCTCAAAAAGGGCTCAATAGAAAACCATCATAGTGAGCAGCTATTGAACGTGAGACTGTTCAAGATGTGCACACTGAGCGTAGTGAGTATAGTCTTTAAGCACAATGAAATACTGGATTGCCTTTCCACATGGCTGAGTAAAAAACTTAGAAGTCTATATTTCTCCTAAAATGTCAGTAGAACTGTTTGTGAGTATTTGTTCTAACCCAGGAATTTCACCAAAGACTTTCAGTTCATTATTGCTTGTAGATTATTCCCCAGAACTGAGGTTCTGAGGTTAAGTATTGTTGGAGTTTACAGAGTAAAGGCAGCACCAAACTCACATTGCTCCAGAGCCCACATTTTTTTTACCATGCAACCTGCTTCTTGGTAAAGGTAATTCCACTGAGTTAAACTCAGCTTTGACGGCAGACAGAGATTCCAATGAAAGGAACTTTCTAGAGAGTCCCAGTTCTTGCTAAAGGTAGGTTTAGTCTCATGGGTCACTCTTCCCAGAGAGACATTGAAAATGATCACTGGTGTCGGTGGCCAAACTGGTTACCTGGGTTCATTCAAAAACCCAAAGTACTTTAAATGACCCAAATTCTACACTGGTGTTTCCACTAAAGCTGAGTGTGGGAAGACATTAGGGCCTCTCTGTTGCTCATTTCAGCCAGAACATGGTGCTTTGAGGAACATACGATAAAGTGTATGAAAATAATTATGGTGAAAAAGAAAAAAATAGGCACGACTAAGTCATGGTTTGGTATCAGTTTAGAGTGGGGTGGTTTAACAAATGCTGTGTCCCCACAGGAGAGGACTCTTGCCCTTCCGGCACAGCTGGCTTTATGGATGTCATGTTTGCAATGCTGAAGTCCCCAAATGTTACCTTTTCATGGGTACAGGGATGGCGTTTGTGCAGGGCTGCTTCCTGATTCTTAAAGGGGAGCCTGGGTTACGCAGTGCATAGTGGCTTTTATTAGCAATCATGTCCGGCAGGCTGCCGGTGTGGCAGGTGGCCCAGGGCAAGGCCCTGAGAGGGCACACTTGGAGTGGGGTGCTGACTCTTGCTTGAGGAACACAGGACACATGTCATGATTCACATGTGTCACAGCTGCCACAGGTGTCACATGGGAAGATGCCACAGTTGTGGGACATAGAGAGTTCAGTACGTGTATTCTACTTTGTGCCATTTCCCCAGAAACAAGGAGTCATCTTGGATAATGTGACCATGCCTCTCACTCAGCCTCCTGCACTTCTGGGGGCAGTCAGTCTGCTGTTGAAGATATTTAGATCCAGACAAATGCCTGATATTCAGGGGTCTGAGAGAGCCAGGGATCTAGTATCCCACTATAAGGGGGAAGAGCCTGACATGGGAATCAGGAGACCTCACTTCTAGTCCTTGCTCTGCCCCCAACTTGCTGTGAAACCTCGAACATCTCACATCATCTCTCAGTTTCCCTAATTTGTATAACAAAGTAGTTGAACTATAATCCCTAAAGTCACTTGAGAAGCATAATTCCAAGGAATCAAAAATAATTTTTGAAACTGAATGAAAAACATTTTATTTGATTCACTGGTTTTAGATAGATTTTCACAATGGTGAAAGAGAGAAGATTTGCAAATGTTCCATCTAAGAATCAGAGTTGGAGAAGGTCTGAGAATGGGGATGTGTGACAAATTTCGAAGTATTCTGTATTTTTATTTCTCTATCCACTTCCCCCCTGTTCCTTAAGAACTAAAGCTTTTCTCTGCAACCCCAGCTTATTCTGATCTCTTTCCTTCCTCATGGTTCATGGAGCTTAGCGTCTTTCTTAAGCCCGGGACACAGCATTTTCCTCACCCCGCACTGCTGTGTGGGTGTTTGATGTGCACTGGTCACCTCTGCAGCTGACAGATAAGCACCGTGATGGTAGTGAAGGAGGCCCAGAGCGCATCTGATACTGCCCCTTACCCACACAAAGCTTTGTTGATGACAATGATTTATGGAGGACTGAGCACAAGCCTATTCCTTTGGAATCATTACAGTAAAAACTATTCACTTTGTCAATTTAGTTATTTCATTGCTTAATCTTTGATTATGAGGATGGAGAAAATTAGGGGGACGGAATGGTGAGTGCCAAAGTTTCAGTGATTTAAAAAAGCTTGGAAACCAAAATTAGGCAGTGCCAAGAGCCTAATAAATCCTGATTCATAAGGATAAAATAGGAAGTACGTTGACATCATTTTTTCCCCAAGATCCCATAGCAGTCAGAAGGTCCAGTTTAATACTTTCCTTCTTGGTATCTCTGCTTAATCAGAGTTCAGAAATATAACAGAGACTGTACTCACTATCATTTCCTAGAAAGCACAAAATTTAGGAGTTATATTCTATTTAGAAATATTTTATCCAGATGAATATATTTCACCCATTCTCCTTTGGGCCTAATGGGGACACCGGGATCCTTTGATTTGCCTGGGGATGGTGTCAGCATTTGATCCATTCGTGCCTGTCCTGTTCAGGCTCATAAAGCGCTTAATTAAGGTGTACCTGTGCTTCGGTGGTAAAGCCTGGTCTTTAATGGAACCAGAGTGGGGTCACCTTATTTAAAGCTGCAATTCTCACCAAAGACCTCATTAGGCAACCAGCACACATGCAGGATTTTTCTTCCCAGGAAAATGGGGGTTTTTACATGTGGTAACTCACAGGCAGAACCCACGGACATGGGTGAGGCTGACCACTGGTCAAATCCCAAGTTTGTAGGGTCTGTTAAGGAATTTACCTAACCATATCATTGTGTCAGCCAAGTTTATGACAAAGGATTTTTGGTACCCCCTTGATGAAGGCCCTAGGATAGACATAAGGGAGAGACCTATGTATTTATCTAAAAGAAGAGCCAACTGAAGGGAAGCAGGTGGGGGAAGAGAGAGTCTTCTATAGTCTTTGAAATACAGGGAAGGGTATCATCTTATTTGGGCTTGATCTTAGATGGTGACTTTCAAATCTCAACCTCCATTGTATCAGCAAAAAAATCATGTGTTGAGTGTGATGCCACATGAATATCTTGGGGCTGCTGTTATTCCCTATATCAGATGGTGACAGATTTGGTTACCAGTAGAGACCAGAATAGAATGGTTTAAACAAATTAGGTTTTTGTATTCTGTTATAAAAGAAACCCGGAGTTGGGCAGTCTAAGGTTGGTGAGACAGGTGGTGTGATAGTATTTCAGGGGCCTTCTCTCTCTCTCTCTCTCTCTATATATATATATAGATAGATATAGATATAGATATAGATAATATATAATATATATAATATATATATAGATATAGACATATATATATTATTTAGCATATTGTGCAATAATGATTTCAGGACTAGATTCCAGTGATTCATCCCCTACACATAACACCCAGTGCTCATCCCAACAAGTGTTAGCCCATCCCCCCCAACCCTCCAGCAACCCCCAGTTTGTTCTCTGTATTTAAGAGTCTCTTATGTTTTGCCCCCTCCCTGTTTTTATATTATTTTTGCTTCCCTTCCCTTATATTCATCTGTTTTGTATCCTAAATTCCACATGTGAGTGAAGTTGTATGATATTTGTCTTTCTCTGACTAATTTCATTTAGCACAATACACTCTAGTTCTGTCCACCTTGTTGCAGATGGCAAGATTTCATTCTTTTTGATTGCTGAGTAATACTCCAATGTGTATGTATACCACATCTTCTTCATTCATCTGTTGATGGACATTTGGGCTCTTTCCATACTTTGGCTATTGGCGATAGTGCTGCTATAAACATTGGGTGCATGTGCCCCTTCGAATCAGACTCCTGTATCCTTTGGATAAATACCTAGTAGTGCAATTGCTGGGTCATAGGGTAGTTATATTTTTAATTTTTTGAGGAACCTCCATACTGTTTTCCAGAGTGGCTGCACCAGTTTGCATTCCCACCAGCAGTGCAAAAGAGATCCTTTCTCTGCATCCTCACCAACATCTGTTGTTGCCAGAGTTGTTAATGTTAGCCATTCTGATGGGTATGGGGTGGTATCTCATTGTGGTTTTGATTTGTATTTCCCTAAAGATGAGTGATGTTGAGCATTTTTTCATGTGTCTGTTAGCCATCTGGATGACCCATAATCCTTAGCATGTGACTTCACTCCTATAGGTAGTTCATGGTCACAGTATGGCTGCTGGAACTCCAGCCCTCATGTCTATGTTCCAGAAAGGAAGGGAGGAAGGGAAACGGTAAAAAGGGTACAATGCCTGCTGCATTATCCCATTAGCCCTTTAAAGGGGTCTCATGGAAACCCCACACAACCAATTCTATGTACATCTCACTGGATACCCAAAGCCACAAAGGGGGCTCAGAAATACAGGCTTCTAGTTTTGTGTTTTTCTTTCTGAGTAAAAGCAGGCTTTGATTATGTTACTAAGAAGCAGGGGAACATAAATACTGCAAGGCAGCAGGCAGTCCCTGCCACCGTCTCTTACCCCAGTTCTCCCTGTTTCCTTCCCATCCTTCACACACACCCTCTTGGTCCCCCTCTGCCTTTTCCCACTTCCAGATGGTGGGGATCTAAGGCCTGGTTAGTGAGATTTGAGAGAACTCACAGACAATGTAATAGCTAACCATCACTGTACCCTCACTACATTCCGGGAATTGTCATAAAAGCTTTTCATGCCAAGCAGTGAAGTGACAGATGTCCTGTCCCAGGTCAGGGGGACCAGGAGTCCCAGGGTGGGTTTCCCTAGCAGTGGTCTAACAGAGATACCACAGCAGCCTGGCTTGCTGGGGAAGTATGCTCTGGCATCAACTGACAAGCTTACAATTCTTGTTTTACCAACAGAGTAAGTATCTGAATCTCTCTTTGCCTCAATAGCCTTGTCAGTAAAATGGAGATAATGATAGCACTAGCTTTGGGGGTATATGAGTTCCCTGTGGTTGGTGTTACAGATTATCACAAACTGGGTGGCTTAAACCAAAAGAAATTTATTCTCTTCTAGTTCTAGAGGCAGAAGTCTGAAATCAAGATTGTTGGCAGGGCCACACTCCCTCTGGAGGCTTGAAGGAGAATTCATTTATTGGCTTTTCCAGCTTCCAGTAGAAGCTGCTGGCAATCCTTGGTTGTGGTGCCATGGCTCTGGCCTCTACCTACATTTTTCTATCACCTTCTCTGTGTGTATCTCATCTTTCTCCTCATCTCAAAACTTAACTTAATCACATCTGCAAAGACTCTTTTTCTGAATAACGGGATCAGGACTGGAACTTATCTTTGGAAGCCATTATCTGCCCACTCCAGGGAGCAGAAATCAGGAGGCTCAGATGACATAGGATCTGTGAATGTGCTCAGATGTGGTGCCTGGCACTGTGGGTTTGCTTGCAAGAAATGTTAGCCATCATGGTAGCTCTCCTATCTTGAGGGATCTCTGGAGAGCAGAAGCTCTGTGGAAAAGAGAGTGCAAATGGTCACATTTCCCTCTTTCTAATTAGAGCTTTGCCATGGCTCCCACTAACTGAGCACCCCCTCTCCCAGGCCCTGTGCAAGGGGCTCCATATCGCCTCCTTTTCGCCTCATGATGGCTCTGTCATGGTCACCAGTTTCAGCCAAGGCAAATGGGGTTTAGACAAGTTGCTTTCCCCAAGATCTCACAGCACCAAGTAGGGAAGCTTCAATTCAAGTCTACTCTCTTCTCCCTTTACTGCATAAATCTGTTTTTAAACCACCTGTGTGTGTTCTGTGGGGCTTCTGTGGACACGAAGTGAGAAATGGAAGAACTCAGGACTTCAGTGGTGCCAGGGGAACCGGGGTGAGAGACTGTGTAAAGGAATGCATCAATTGGATGCCTTAAAATATATTAATCTAATTAGGGAGGGCGTGGCTATACCCAAGTGCAAACACGATAAATCACCATCTCCACCCTTCTTTTTGCCAAGTAGCACTTGCCCCAATCTAGTCCTGTTTTCTCAATGTCCCTTGTCAGGCTCAGGCAACAACATCGCTCGTCCTTCTCCTGACCATCATGGTCTCGCACATTTGCTCTGACCACACCCCCTGCTGCTGCTTCCCTTCACCCCATCTCCCCTCCACACACTCAGACCTGCAGGGTCTATATGGTACAGCTGCCAGTATAGAAAGCTGGGTGTTGCTGTTTATTCGCCAATGAGTATGTTTTGTTTTCCCAGCCAGATGGCAAATCTCTTGGATGCAGAGACTGACATTCACACATCTTTGTCCCAGTTTCTAGTTTAATGTCCCATATACAATAGAGGTTTAACAATTACTCAGTAGTTGAATGGATGGGGGAAAATCTGCCTGAAAGATCCAAGTTGTGGGGGATAGAGGTGCTGATGAGTTGCACACTCGCTCTGAGCTACCAACTCCTCAGAATCTAGCCTGGAAGCCCGTCTCTGCACTCACTGGTGAGATGATTCTCAAAGGCAGGTTCCTTGTAACAATGGTTAATATCACCTGCTCTTGGAAGGTGTCTCCCTTCATGTATTACCATTGGCCTTGGAAATGTCAATGTTCTATATCCTCATTTTGTCTTTCAGGCAGTGGCTAATGTGAAAATTTCCGGCCCCACTGTATTTCTTCACAACATAAAATACATACCTCCTCAATTTGAGCCAAAATATCAGAATGTTAGTTGGGGATGAGCCTGAGGGGCAGTGATTGCTCAGTCCCTCACAGTAGGGCCATCCTGCAGCTACTCTGTAAATAATATCAATCCCATGAGCATAGACATTCTAACTAGTGTTCTCTAGCTATGCCAGAGGCTGCTTTCTGTGGACGCCTCCCTTGAGGCCACCTCTTGTTTTGTTTCTTGGGCAAGGGTTGCACCTTGCCAGACTCATGGGCAATGGAGCTTCTGTCCTACTGTTACAAATGTCTAATGTGTTCTTAGGCGTAACTTGCTGCAGAGCCACTAAAAAGACTGATTTCTCTTACTTTCACCTCTCCCTATTTTCTCTACTTTGGATAGTTCCTATGGTTTCAAATAGTCACTATCTTCTAGTTTCAAACAGCTGCTATGGTTTTTGTTTTTTACTGAGTACTACAGAGATGTGATTTCCCAACTTGTCTGCGCATTCACCACTGCATGGGTTCAAATAGGACAGGTTGTGCTATAGTAAGAAACAGCCCCCAGATCTTAGAAGCTTTACATTGTGGAGGCATATTTCTCACCCTCTCAGCGTCATACAGGGCCATATGGCCCCAGGACAACTGTCCTCCTGGGACAACTGATAAGCTAGGCTGCATGGATCCTGAGGCTTCATTATCTTCACTGTAGGCTTTTCCTGCAGCACAGGAAGTGAGGGGGTATTGTAATGGCAATTTAAATGCTGTGGCCGGAAATGACATGTCATTTCCTCTCCCAGCTATTTGCCAAAATCTCGTGGCCCCAAAATCTCGTGGCCCCACTTATCTGCAAAAGCTTTTTGCTCTCCCCTTCTGCTGGGAGGAAAGAAGAATCAGAATGGATAAGCACAGGAAAGTTCCGCTGTAAAAATCGTTTGGCGAACTTAGGAAAAATAAAGATGCGACACCAGAAAGTATGATTCAGTTGCCGTGAAGTGGGCCTGGGGACCCAAGTTTTGGGCAAGTCTCCCAAATAATTCTGATACAGCTGATACATGGGTGGACATTTGGGAACTACTGCTTTAGTAAAACCTAATCCTGTCTCAGGGTGACTATAGGCTGTCTATGTGATAAACCTGACACACGTCCAGGAATGTGCAAAACAAGTCAATATGTATAACTCAGTGCTAAAATATGCAGCATATGTAATAGGTACTGTAGGCAATCAACAAGCACTTGCCCTCCTTCCAATATGCTTGTCTCCTATTTGGGTGGCTCTGCCAGACAACTTGTGCATGGTGAGGAACTCTTGTTCAGCACGCATTTGCGTGTGTGCCTGAGTGTGTGCATGCATGCCGGTGCATGCTAGGAGCCAAGAGTAGAGAAGCAGGGAGATACAGATGTCCATCTTTCCCTGCAGACCCTGTTGGATAGACAGGGCCTTTCCTATGAACGACTTCTTTATACAGTTTTTTACCCATCAGGCTGAGCCTAGAGAGGACACCAGTGATTCCATATCTAATCCTTCCTCTGTCATTGCCTTACTGGATGGCCCAGGGTCAGCTATAAAGCCAGGTAACTCTCCTACTCTGGGGCTAATTAGCCAGCCTGAGGATGACTCAGTTCTTCCTCTGCTTCTTCCTCCTCTTCCTCCTTCTCCTTCTGAACAGCCTATTCAATTAGGACTTATATTCAGCTGCTAGTTAACAGAGCCTGAAAAACGCTGGCTCAAGTGTACTTTTTGGTTTACTCAAGAGAAAGCCAGAGGTTGGCAATATTAAGGGTCCCAGATTCCTTCGGCTTTCCATTTGACCTTCTGTAGGGTGTGACTCTCTTCTCCATTCTCTCAAGATGGCGGCAGAAGCTCCTCCTCATACCTTCATTTCAGGCATGAATAAGGGGAAGAGCAAACAACTGTGAGGTCTGTGCCAGAGGAGTCCAGAGAAGTACCTTGAATGACAGATGATTACATTTCATTGGCTAGAACTGTGTCACATGACCATTCAAACTGCAAGTGAGGCTGGGAAACCTAAGGGCTTCTATCACAAGAGCCCCTGTATCAGGCACCCAGACTTTTTCTCCCATTCCCTTGCAATATAGGCTTCTGCCTCACGGGGCAGAAGAGGGTGAACCCTTGCTCCAAGGCAGACACATGCACAGAAGACCAAGTGAGCACACACGGAACTGTGCCCAAGTTCTTGGTCCCACTGCCTGAGAGAGGACTTGTCAGGCCAGAGGCTGAGCAGTGATTTCCTTCCCTCCAACTCAAGCTGTAGGCACTGTGCTCCCTGCTCAGGGTACCAATCCCCCCTAGGAGGAGAACTCACCCAAACAACACACCTTGTGGTGATAGCTATGTTTTCAGAGGGAGAAGCCACCCAAGAAGAGAAATTTGGCCCCTCAGTTGCCAAAAATCCTGGACCCTCTCTTCTAAATAAAATGTGAGCTTGTTTTTATTATGAAAGTAAATAAAACGTATAGAGTCAAACATGCTCAAATACAGAAGAGGGTGAGTAAACTCGTTTCTTCCCGCTCCTGGCCTGTGGCCTCAGCCCATGGCCCAGAGGTTACACTTTTATGGTTTCCGTGGCCACTTTCCAAATGTTTTCTTTGCATTTGTGTAAATGTGTATATTGTGCAAAACACACACACACAGAAATGGGATCACACTTCATGTACTGATCTGCAGTTTGCTTTTCTCATGTGATATCTTTGTGATTGTGCCACATTGCCCCCTGTAGAATGACCTCATTCTGTCGTCTGGCCATGTGGTCTGAATATGCCATAATTTATTTATCCAGTCACCAGTTGCAGAACATTTTGGTCTTTCCAGGCTTTTGCTGCCAAAATCATTGTGGTAATACTCCAACGCTTTTGTCAAGTTTCTTGTCTTGTTAGTTCCACTATTTAGGTGCTGAACTTGGCAGGTTGGGGAGAAAGAACTTTGCTGCCTCTGGGAAGGCTAGCTCCCTGGCTCCTCTGACGGGAGCCTAAACCCATGGCTTTCCCCTTTGTCCTAGGAATCTCCCACCTACTGACTCCACACCAAGGGCAGGGCAGGGTTGACACATGTGGGTGCCTGGCCAAGCTACTAATCTGGTGCTCTGCGAAAATAAATAATATTGGGGCTCCTTCAACGAGTACTTGCTCAGAGGCAAGGCTGCGTGCTGAGGAGAGAGGAAGGTGGCTTGGTGGTGGCACTTCATACTGTCCCCTAGGTCACAAGAAGAAGGAACCCACTCTACAGGTCACTGGAGCAATCCTTCTCAGAGGGATTTTGGTGACCACCTGATACCACATGCACACATCCCCGGGGGGCTCCCTCCTTCCACCTCACAAACCCCATCTGGAGCAGCTGATTCTGAGCATTTATAGTACTTGCCGCCCAGAGAAGTTCTGGAAGTTGCAGTTCTCTCCACTTCCAATGTCATTTCCGGTTAATTTTATCCCTCCAGCAATGCCTCCAGCTCTGCAGTGATGTGGCAATGCCCTGTAGAGCTGAGGCCTTGCTGTTCCACCCCTTAATTTGGCTTGGCTGAGAACCCTGGGAAGTTCCCTTTCTCCAAGGCTATGGCCAGTTTCCTTAAAAGGGGCTGTATTGGGGTGCCTTGGTGGCTCAGTTGGTTAATCATCTGACTTCAGTTCAGGTCATGAACACGTGTTTTGTGAGTTCAAACCCTGCATCAGGCTCTATGCTGACAGCTTGGAGACTGGAGCCTGGATCCTGCTTTGGATTCTGTGACTTCCTCTTTCTCTGCCCCTCCGCTGCTCTCTCTTTCTCAAAAATAAATAAATATTTTTTAAAAATTTATTTAAAAAAAGGGAGGGCTTTATTGCTGACAGGTTTGACCATGGTTTGTGATCTGGAGTAAGCTGTATGTCCCTGCTGGTTAGAATAAGGAAGTTATGACACCATGAAGAAATTGCTATTTATTATTTATTTATTTATTTATTTGAGGGTGGGGGGAGAAGGGCACAGAGAGAGAGAGAGAGAGAGAGAGAGAGAGAGAATCCCATGGGGCTCAATTCCATGACCCTAGGATCATGACCTGAATTGAGATCAAAGGTCAGATACCCCAATAAATTGCATTTAATCTCACTTGAAAACCATGCTATGTTCTGTTTAAATGCTTTTGTTTTAAATTTTGTGCTATAAGCTCCTGTTTACAAATTACAAACAAGTAAGGTGGCTCTTTGTCAACAGGTCCCTAAGAGGAAGGAAACAGTCATTGGAAGGCAGGTCTAGCAAGCCAAATCTCATAAGATCACAGGTTGAATTTTGGAGATATTCACTGGATATTTTCTGGTGTCCACAAACTCTGCCTTGGACCCAGCCATTACCAGATATAATGTCTTATGTATTTTGTCTATAAAGGGACCTGAGAAATGAATGTGAGGAGCTCATTTCCTAACTATTGCTGCTATGAGAGAACAACTCAGTGTATGTTCTGCCAGTAGTGATAGTATTATGTCATCCAGTTGTAGAGAAGGCCACACCAAAAGACCCCAAAGTATCCTGTTACCTGGGAGTCTGTGTGAGCAAAAAGAGCAACCCAGTTTGCCTCCAGCCTCACATCTCCGTACATATTCTGAGTGGTTCATTCTTCCCCCTGCTTGAACTCAACCTTGACTTTTTCCCCTAAGCAGTCACTACCAATTAATCAGATTAGGTGCACAAGTTAAAACCCATTTGCCATTCTTTTTTTTTTTTTTTTAATTTTTTAAAATGTTTTATTTATTTCTAGGAGAGAGAGAGAGAGCGTGAGCAGAGTAGGGTCAGAGAGAGAGGGAGTCACAGACCGAAACAGGCTCCAGGCTCTGAGCTGGCAGTCAGCACAGAGCCCGACGCGGGGCTCGAACCCACGAACCGCGAGATCATGACCTAAGCGAAAGTCAGACACTTACCCGACTAAGCCACCCAGGCGCCCCACCCATTTGCCATTCTTGGCCTAAAGAATATTCAAAGTCAAGTATGGCCACATACACTTTTCTGCAAATGTAGTTTGCAAAATTATCCTAGCTTTAACCTACTGATCTGGGGGCAAATTTAAGACTAGTTTTTTCTTTGTTCCAAAGCCAGTAAGCACCAAGGCTTCTAGGCCGTTACTAAGCATTACAATAAAAAGATATTTGACGGATTTTGTCTTCAATTAGCTCACAAACCAGAGATGTACGTATCTTACTGTAACACACTTTGGCAAGTATGTTATTCGTGCATGAACAGAGCACTATGTGTGTACAGAAGGGGAAAGGAGGAAGAGTTCAGACTGACTTGCAAGGGTGCTTGGCAGGTAGACAGTAGGCAATAGCATTCAGACATGGGAAAAGAATGTGTGCAAGTCTTGGAATGCTGGGAAGGATACAGTGCATTTTGAGGAGGCTGATCATGAGGCCTGGCAGAAGTATGAGGTCATGGGAGGTAGGCAAAGAAGAAATGAGGCCAGGGAAGAAAGCTGGGCTAGATGTTCCAAAGAACACTGCTCCTGCTTTGACTTGAGCCACTGGATCCCTGTTCCCTGTTTGATCCAGACACCCTCTCCTCCATCTACCTACACCCCTATCTTCTGCCCCATGGTGGACTGGATGCCTGGCTGCTTGACACGCTGATACCTGGCTCCATCATCCTGAAAAGTCTGCAGGGTGGGCAAAGCTACCATTCATACTAAAGGCTGCCGGGCAGCAACTGCTTAGGAGCTTTGAACCTGGGTCACTGATATACAAACGTTGAATAATCTCTTTGAGGAAATGAGGATGGAGCCTTGAAAATATATCTTGGCTTTTTGATCTATAGTGCTTTCTCCAACCTTAATGAAGCAAACATAAACCCATTAGTGAATACAGAGACTTTCAGACCTGGTGTGACTCCATCAACTCAGCTAGCACTTAATCATATACTGTTGTATGTCATTATCTAATTTTTCTATTAGGTCATAGACTCTTTTGTATTCCTCCATAGCAGATAGCAAGGTGCTGGGAACATGGTCAATACGTACTGTTTGTTAAAAAAAAAAAAAAAGTGAAGGGGAATGTATTAAACAAAAAGGGGCAAATGGACACTGTGATTTTAGACTATGTGGTTTAGTTTGGTTGTGAATATTATTTGTGTCTTTTGGCTTGTCACTTACTTTCTTAGCCTCGGTTTTCTCATAAGTAACTTAAAGATAATCTCATCAGCTCTACAGAGTTTAGAGGATTATGTCCAACACCAAATAAATCATACACGCAAGTACTTTTTGAACTGTTAAGATAAGATATTAGGATTTTTCTTTTAATGTTAATGATAAAATATGTTCTTTCTTATTTTTAGACTTGCAACCTTATTTCTCGAAAGAGGGCCCAACAGGATAGGTAGTCTTTACAAAAAGGCTGTCTATAGACATTACACAGATGAGACCTATTCCACAGAGATCCCAAAACCTCCCTGGCTTGGATTCCTGGGCCCTATCTTGAGGGCTGAAGTGGGTGATGTGATTGTCATCCATTTAAAGAACTTTGCTTCTCGACCATACTCTTTGCATCCACATGGCGTTTTCTACAACAAAGATTCAGAAGGTAAATATCAATCCTGTATTATTGGTATCTTGTCTTTATAAATAAGGGAACTGTCAGTTTCAGTTAAAGGGATCTAAGAGACAGTGATTACACATGTTCGTCTGTCTTTTCTCCATCTCCTCTCTCCCTTTCTCCATCTGTTCCTCTTGATATAAAAGACTTCAGCAACACTATCACCAACTTGACCTAAGCCTATTGACAGTAGGCTTAAAAGAAATCTAAATAAGTTTTAAAGAACTGATAGAATGCAAAGTATATTGTCCAATCACAATGGAATTAAATTTGATATAATCAATGAAAGAAATTTTTCAAATTCTTACAAATATTTAGAAATAAACAGTACACTTCTAAATAACCAATAGGTCAAAGAATAAGTCACAAGTATTTTGAAGTGAACAAAAATGGAGATAAACCATACCAAAAGTTATGGCATACAGTTAAAGAAGTACTTAAAAGGAAATTTAGAGATTTAAACACTTATGTCAAGAGAAAAGAAAACTCTCAAACCAATAACATAAGCTTCCACCTTAAGAAGCTAGAAAAGGAAGAGGAAACAAAACCTAAAACAAGCAGAAAGAAGGAAATGATAATGATTGGAGCAGAAATTCGCAGAAGAAAAAACACAGAAAAATAATATAAAATAGATTAAGCCAGAAGTTGGTTTCTTGAAAAAGATTAACAAAATTGAGAAAACTTTATCTAGTCTGATGAAGAGAGAGAGAGCATGAATTCCTAAAATCAGGAATGAAAGATGGGACATCACTGTGACCATACAAAAATTAAAGGGATTATAAGGGAGGATTATAAACATTTTTATGGCAAAATATTAGACAACTTAGATAAACTTGACAACATTCTAGAAAGATAAAAGTTACCCAAACTGACTTAAGAATAAATAAAAAAATTTGAACAGACCTACAAAATGTAAAGAAATGGAATTAGCAATTAAAAATCTTCCCTCAAAGAAAAACCCAGGCTGAGATGGTTTCATTTCTAAATTCTATCAAATACTATAATAGTAATAATGAGAATCCTTTACAAAATCTTTCAGGAAACAGAAGAATACTTCCAAATTCATCTTATAAGGCAAACATTATCTTGATACCAAAGCCAGATAAGGACATCACAAGAAAACTACAAACCAATATTCCTCATGACTGTAGACACAAAAGTTCTTAACAAAATATTAGCAAACTGATGTCAGCAACATATAAAGAGAATTATACACCATGACTAAATAGAATTTATCCTGTGATTGGGAGGTTGGTTTAACTCTCAAAAATAAATGAATGTAATACAACATATTAATAGAATAAAGGACAAAAGCCATATGATCATGTCAAAAGGGGCAGAAAGGCATTTAACAAAATCTAGTACTTATCAAATTAAAAACTTCCAACTAGGAATAGGACCTTCTTCATCCTGTTAAAGGTTATTTAAGAAAAACTCACAGATAACATCATGGTTAATGGAAGGGATACTGAATGCTTTCTTCATAAGTTTGAGAATAAGCTGAGAATGTCTGTTCTTACCACCATTATTATTGTCCTGAAGATTCTAACAAATGATAGGTCTTCTAACAACAGACCCACTCAGTCTTTGCTTATCTAGAACATCTTTACATTTCACTCCTTTATTTAAAGTGATGGTTTGCTGGTTATGGTATTCTCAGCTGGCATTCTCTCCCCTGCCCCAGCACTTCCCACTGTCTTCTCATCTCCAATATTCAGATGGGAAGTCAACTGTTAATCATGTTGATGCTCCCCTGTATGTGATGGGTCATTTTTCTCCTGTTTCTAACATTACATTTTTGCTGTGTTTTTTCTAACAATTTGATGACAATGTGTCTATGTATGGATTCTTTGTATTTATTCTATTTGTGGTTCATTATGCTTCTTTGATGTGTAGATTAATGTTTTTCATCAAATTTGGAAAACTTTGGACCATTATTTCTTAAGAACAGGTTTTGTTTAGTTTCCACATAAACTAATTTGACAATAAACTATTTGTAAAAAAAAAAAAAAAGTTTTATTATAAAAAAAAAAGAACAGGTTTTGTTTTGTTTTGTTTTCTGCTCTCTTTTCTCCTTTGGTGGACTACTACTGCACATGTGTTAATACACTTGATGTTGATCCACAGGCCTCTGAGGTTCTGTTTACTTTCTTCAATCTTCCCCCCTCCTCTTTCTCAGACAGGATAATTCTATTGATCTATCTTCCAGTTCATTGATTCTTTTGCCATCTTGAATCTGTTGTTGAGCCCCTCTACTGAATGTTTTATATCATTTATTGTACGTTTCAGTTTTCTATCACCTTGTTGAGATTTTCCATTTGTTGAATCATTTTGTCCTACTTTTCTTTAATTATTTAAACATAGTTTCTTTGGGTTGCTTGAACATTTTTATAATAGCTGCTTTAAAGAATTTATCTGCTAAATTTAACATCCAGAGGCACTTAGAGATAGTTTGTATTGGCTGTTTTCCCCCCTGAGAATGAGTGACACTTTCTTGTTTCTTTTATTTTGTTGTTGCTATTGAAAACTAGAAGTTTTTGAGAATATATTGAAGCAACCCTGGATTAGGATCCCTCCCTCATCCAAGGTTGTTTTTACTGTTTGCTTTTTTATTGAGTAACTTACCTGGACTAAATCTGTGATATCTGTCTTCCCTATAGTGTGAGGCCAACAAGGTTTCTGTTCTTTTGTTTTCTCTTGTATTTGTTTTTAAGGCTGGTTGCTAAGGTCACCTCTACGTCTGCTTGGCTTTGAAGTCAGAAAATGATTGGACAGAGGTTGTGGTTAAGCATCAATAAATCTTCAGTTCTCTGCCATTGGAATTGTGAGTGGACAGAAAACTTATTCGAAGTTGAAGTGGTTTTTGCCTGCCTTGGATTTTAGTTTTTGCTGGGCTCTTTGGTTCTCTTTGCAGATAGCATTAGAGTCAGTCAAGAGTATGTGAACAACCATGTGCAGCAATTTTTCAGGTGTAAACATTGCTGGGTACCTTTATTTGATTTCCAGAGCACTGAAACAGTCATTTTTCTCAATTTCTTTCAACTTTATGATTACTTTTGGAGCAGCGGATCTGCTGACCATCTCACTTTCTTTTAATGAATTTTTCTCTTGACTACAGTTGCAAGCCTCCTAGTTCCTTTTTTCTTTAAGTTTATTTATTATTTTTTTGCACGCGCGTGAGAGAGCAAGAGCAAGAGAGAGAGAGAAAGAGAAAGAGGGAAGGCAGAGAGAGAGGGAAAGAAAGGATCCCAAGCAGGCTTTTGACTGTCATCATGGAACCTGATGTGGAACTCCAACTCATGAACCGTGAAATCATCACTGAGCCAAAATCAAGAGTTGGACAGTTAACTGACTGAGCCACCCAGGCACCCTGCAAGCTTGGCAGTATTGAAGTCCCTGTTCATTTCAACTTAGTGTTTTCTACGAACTAGACCCAGTGCTGGGTACTGGGGTCCCCAAAATGCATAAATACATAGTTGTTGCTTCCAAGGTATTCATCTGGGGAGAGGAACTCAGAAGAAGTAGGTAGGTGGGCCTAACACTAATTAAGCAATTACTAATATGCCAATGCCTATGCTAGAACTCTTACATACACTACCTTACTTAATGATAGAATTAACTAATGCTTTCTGGATCTCCATATGAAATATAGTTAAATGTTAGGACTATTTACAAACAAATTTTATTGGTTTTTTTATTCAGAAAAGACAAAAGAAGGGGGAAATATCTCACATTCTGATTTCCTACATATCCACTAAAATGGGTTTAAAACAAAAAATTAAAAACTAGTATATGAACATGGTTAGAAAAATTTAAGAGTACAGAGAGGTAGGAAAAGAAAAGTAAAAATTCCTCCTACTTGTCTCTTACCTGAAAAGCCATCACCTTTAAAAATGTCTTAAAAATTTCTCTTGGAAAATTTTCTATACATATATTTGTGTGTGTGCGGTGATGTGTGTATGTGTGTGTATATGTGTTTATTTGTACAAAAGAGATTATACTATCAGGCTGCTAGTATTTCCTGTTTTTCATTTTTCACTTCATCTTGGAGAATTTCTCATATCAGCACACTTTTTACACTTGTGCAATATTCCATTGTATGAATGAACCAGTTTGGTACTGACAGTTACTTAGGTTGCTTTTGGTTTGGGGTTGATACCAGTACATTCTACAATGAATATTCCAGTTCCAGTATACATTCCAGTTCTAGTGTATAGTAATATATTCTGGTGTATTCTATTTACTTATTTTGATGTTTATTTTTAGAGAGAGACACAGAGTGTGATTGAGGGAGAGGCAGAGAGAGAGAGGGAGACACAAAGCAGGCTCCAGCCTCCGAGCTGTCAGCACAGGGCTTGATTCAGGGCTTAAGCTCACAAACCAAGAGATCATGACCTAAGCCAAAGTCAGACGCTTAACCAACTGAAACACCCAGTCACCTCTCCCTATTCCATTGTATTTTCAGCAAAATTTTCAAAGATATTTCAGAGGTAAATTCTTAAAAGGAAGTTGCTGGTTATACTCATATTCATTTGTTCGTTCATTCCTTCCTTCCTATCTTCCTTCCTTTCTCCTTCCTTCTTTCTTTCTTTCAATAGGAATTAGCAAGTTGTCCTCCAGAAGACCGCACATTTACTCTTTCACCATTTGTTTATGAGTTGGCCTGTTACTTCTACAATGTCACCAATCCTCAATATTCTCATAGGTGATAGGTGAGAATTTGTATGTTACAATTTCTAAAAACCCACACATTCTCAAATGCATAAAACCAAATGAATGTTGTAAAAATATTCTTATACTGTTAATGTTACCATTGCTCAAAACCTTTGTCAAATCAAAATCCCTTCCTGGGGATAACCTTCAGAACAACTTAATAAGCTACCCACTCCCAAATCACTTTTTACTTTATATTCATGGCTTATTTTGCATCCCAAACGATCTTTGTCATCTTGAGTGGGTGATACCAAGGATTGCTTGGGGACTCTAGCCCCTCCTTTCAATAATAGCCATCAACACCTCTCAATAATAGTAAACAAAAAGAAAGTACATTAAGTAAATCGTGAATATATGAATCTCTAGAAAAATTATTATTGATATTGATTTGTATCATATAATCAAAGCAAAATGGGTGATCTTAGTGGAAGTTTCTAGACAATTCCACTATCCACCCACCCTCTCCCAACTACTGACCCTCAGTATCTTCATAATNTGTCAAGTAAGAAATTGCTGCAGTGGAGGTCAAGGAGGTTTTTTCCTGCTTTGTCCTCTAGGGTTTTGATGGTTTCCTGTCTCACTTTCAGGTCCTTTATCCATTTTGAGTTTATTTTTGTATATGATGTGAGAAAATGATCTAGTTTCATTCTTCTGCATGTTGCTGTCCAGTTCTCCCAGCACCATCTGTTAAAGAGGCTGTTTTTTTCCATTACAGGGCTTTGGTGTGTATAGTCATGCCACTCATTCATTATATCATTCAACAGATATTTGATACTAGCACCCACCATACTAAGCACTGAGATGGATCTTGCATATAAAATTATGAGCATAAAGAAACCCGGTTTGCATGGAAATTACAGTCTAACATGAGAGACAGCCATCAATCAAACATTATATAATTATAAACTTGGGCAAGTACTATGAATAAATAATAACTAATATTTACCAAATGTTTACTGTATATGAGGGGCTGTGATAAATGCTTTCTAGATCTTATATAAGCCTCAACAACTCTATGAGTTAGGTATGATGATTATCATCCTCTTACAGGTAAGAAGCTAAGATTCATAGAAGAGAAGGAGATTGCCTGAATCACAGCTAAGACGTGATAGAGATAAGATTTGTTTCCAGGCAGTCTAGTTTCAATGGCTGTGAACTTAACTCTTGGCTATCCCACCCTTCTCTTTATGTGAATGCGTTTTAGAAAACTACCCTAGTCCAGGGAGTTCAGGATTGCAGGTTTGTTGAATTGGTGAACAAATGAAAGAATGAAGAATGAACTTGAGGTGTGTTCACATCCATGTCCTTCCGGGTCTTTCACCTTCCAGCCTTCTTCTCAGTGCCATCCCGTACCTCCCTGTCTTTGCAGGCCCCTACCTCCTATCCAGGTGGTTATCAAACTAGTTTTAGCAGTAGACTTTCCTTAATTGAAAAACCTGGTGCCATCTTAGTTTATAAAACAGAGAAAGGAAATGCCATGCCCATTTACCCCTAATCACTCTGTGGTAGACTCCCCTCCCCCACTCAGCTGAGCCCAAAATTACATTCAACACATCACCCTATTTTACTCTCCAGTTGTCCTATGTGATAATGATTCCTATTCTGGTCTGCTCAACAGAACTGTAGGATCTCTGGAGGAAATATGAATGTCTCACTCTTCCTTCCTATCTTTTATGAGACCTCAAACAGGTGCTGAATCTGTAATAAGTACCCAAGAATTTCATTATGTCTTCTGCCATTTCTCCTTTCCTTCTTGAGTTGATGTTAAGTGGGGTGGATTCAGATCTTCCTGATTGGTACAGGAGGACCCTCAGAATGGGTCCTTCTGAACATTTATTGAGCATCTGGTTTTGTTCAGGATGCTTTGTATACATTGTGTCATCTAGTTCTCACATCCCTGTGGGGTAGATATCACCATTCTAGCTTTCCTGATAGGAAACCAAGGCGCTAAGAATTTAAGTAACTTGCCTCAATCCCACAGGAGATAAATTTTAATTCATATGTGTTTGATTCCAAAGACTTGGCCCTGCCTATTATAGCAGGTGATCTCTGTATTTTAACTATGTTTTATCTTTTCCTGGAAGGAGCCCTATATCCAGATGGGACATCTGGAAGGAATAAGGATGATGATATGGTTCCTCCTGGCAAAAACTACACCTACGTCTGGCCAGTGAGAGAAGAATACGCCCCTGCTCCGGCAGACGCCAACTGCCTGACGTGGGTGTACCATTCGCACATTGATGCTCCTAAGGACATCTGCTCTGGGTTAATCGGCCCGCTGCTAGTGTGCAAAGAAGGTAAAGAGAGCCCCCTCCAACACACACACACACACACACACGCACGCACGCCTATTCCCAGATGTGTTAAAAAGTATATAGGAGTATATGAATGTCAGGTCTTGTTTTGCCCACCTCTCTTGCTTCACATGGAATGTACCTTTTATTCCAAGCTTTCTGTAGGATCAGGGAAATTCTTCTAACATAGAAGGTCAGTCTTACACCACAGCTGGGGTAATAATTCAGACCTGTGTTAAAGGACCATCATAGCATTCTAAAACGTACATGCGTTTCTTTTTCAAACAACAGGGACATTCCCTATTGATAGCCTTTCAAGCCACCCTGACACCACACAGAGGAAAGTGAAAAATGTAGCCCGATTGACTAGGGATGCTTTTGTTTTGTTATTTCCAACTGCTTAACCATTTTGTGGTTTTGTTCCCTCTTGAGTTAGTGTGTCTGTGCTCTGTCAGTAAAGCTGACTCCAGTTAGGAGCAAAGTTTTCAAGTCTGTGGTTGTGAAGACTTCTGTTGTATGACTTTTCTCTTCAGCTCTGTCATTTCTATTATAATCCTTCGCTGTTTACATGTTGTGGTTACTCTTGTACATGTAAGTCTTGATCAACCTTCACACTTACCTGGTATCATTGGCAAGAAATGAAACTCATCTTGACTTAATTCACTTTGAACTTTTTCTCTACTCTTTTAAATGTCCCCAATAGGTATCTTGAATAAATATTCAGGAACAAGGACAGATGTGGACCGAGAGTTCATTATAATGTTTACTCTGGTGGATGAGAATCAAAGCTGGTACCTTGATGAAAATATCAGACATTTCTGCACTGACCCTGATTCAGTTGACAAAAAAGATGCTGTTTTCCGGAGAAGTAACAAAATGCATGGTGAGTATCTCCTGTGTTGTCAAATATGTACCAAATGTCTTTTGTGCATCTGATATTATGAGAAATGCAAAAACACAGAAATGTCTAACCTGGTTTTCTAGGATTTACAACTCAGGAATAAGAGTGATTAGAATGTGATATGAAACACAATACATGTCAGAACTTAAACAATCTAAGGGAGGAGGCAATAGTTATAAAATATTGGGTATGACAAAGCTATGATGTAGAAATGGAATGATTAATATTATAATTAGGAAAGAATTAGGAGGTGAGCCTAGAGAGGATGGGTGGGTTTATATTGATGGGATAAAAGGAGAATGAATCATCATCATATAACAATCCTATGGTTTGCAACCTTTTACATTTATCCAGTAACCATTTTTTGAGTGACTGCTAAGTCCCAGAACTATGCTGTTTGCTGTGTTTAAATACACACTGATAAAGATGTTATGTTTCCAAGACATTCTTTCAGTCAACATTTATTGAACATTCACAATGTGCCAGACCCTGTATTTGTTGAAAATAATGAGTTTCTATAGTTACTCTGTCCATTGAGACAGAACACTTACCCATTTCTGTTTTGAGGAGCAGTGGGTTAATACAGAATTTTAGGACTTGGGGATTTTTAAAGTAGTCTCATTCCCCTGTGTTCCCAGAAAGTTCTAGTGAACAGAAAGAACATCTTCAATGTAAACAAGCTCTCCATGTCATTCATTGATAAATTTCCTCCATATTTGCTTGTCTGTCTCCCAGAGTCATCCTAACCAAGGCAGCATCAATGTAGTCATAAAATCATAGGAGAGAGGGAAGGAGCTGAAGATCATCTGATCTCCCCCATTTTACAGATGAAGAAACTGAGGTCAAGAGACCATCAATGACTTTCCTGAGGTCAAAGTGATGATTAGTGCCAGAGTTGCCTGACAGAATCTGAGAGAGAAGTCCCATAGCAAAGAAAATTTAGTTTGGCTGTGCTTGATTCCAAAGTGTGCAGAGGTGTGAGTGTCCCTATTCTGTTTCCACTGCATTGCACACCCTCTCTTTTCTTTCTAGTGGTATTTCAGCAACGTTGTGTGATGTGGATGTTTGGCAGATATTTTAGGAGAGGAGAACTAATGCAGAGAAGGGGGGAGGCAGGGAAAGAAAGGAAGGATGGAATAAACAAAGATCTAAATTCAAATCATTGCTGTGTCCAGTCAACTTGTATCCCTATTCTTTACAAAATGGTGGCGATGATCTCAAATCTTGCTGAAAACTACTAACCGTGATGGTTTATGACTCAGCTCAGCTGCCCACATACTTCCTCTTCCTCTTTCTTTCTTTCTTTTTTTTTTTTTTTAAGAACTACCTAACTAGACAGGTGATTAAGATGCATTTTAACCCCAGGGAGATTTTTTTTTAATGTTTTGTTTTTTTAAAATTTATTTCTGAGAGAGAGAGAGAAGCAGTGTGAGCAGGGGAGGATCAGAGAGAGAGGGAGAGACAGAATCTGAAGCAGGCTCTAGGCTGTCCACAGAGCCCGACGCGGGGCTCAAACCCATGAACAGCGAGATCATGGCCTGAGCTGAAGTCGGACGCTCAACTGATTGAACCACCCAGGCGCCCCCCTCTTACTCTTTCAAATGAAAGTGTCCAACAAAAAGGAATGAATTACATAAGCAAATACAGACTATATTTAAAATACCAACCATCCTGTGTGCAAAAGTAGGTGTTTGCAAACAGTCAATCCTTCTTTGGACTGGTAAAGGAGACCCAATAGTAGAAAATAGAAAAATATCAACTTAAAAAACAACAACAACAACAAATGCTTTACAAATGTAAGATTTATTAATAATAAATATTAATAATATAAAAATAATATATTAATAATAATACAAGAATTATCTAGAATCCATTGTGCTGCCTTAATCATCGTTATCTTAGTTGCTTCTTAACTCAGTTTAAATTTAAGCAGTGATGTTGTGAGAGGCACCTGGTGGCTCAATTGGCCAAGGCTCTGACTCTTGATTTTGACTCAGGTCATGATCTTACAGTTCATGGGATTCTCTCTATCTGTCTCTGCTCTGCTGGCGCTCTCTCTCTCTCTCTCTCTCTTCTTCACTCTCTTTCTCTCAAAATAAATGAACAAACTCTTAAAAAATAGAAAATTCCTTAAAAAAAAAAAAAAAAGAAGTGATGTTATGACTCTTTAAAACCCTGAATCAAGGTTTCTTCTGTTCTTGGTCAAGTCCTGTCTGCCATTCAGATGCTCTGAACGAGTAGGTCTTGGACTTCCAGGGTAAGCTCAATCAGTGATATTCTGCCCCAGCCAGACCTAGTAAACACTGCTTTTTCTCCCTGCTTGTAAAGTAACAAAACTTTAAAGTAACATGTCTTATAGGTCCCTGCTAATCAGCTCCTTTTCTTCTCCTTCTTGTTGCAAGTGTTGGATACTTAAGTAACCGCTACGCGCTAGCTTTTCTGCCAGGTCCTGACAGGCTGTGAAATGAGTAAGACAGAGTTTCAGGAAACAGAGTCTTGTAGGAAAGTCAGGTATGAAAATGAAGGATCTCAACAGGAGGTGGCAGAGCCACCCGAAGAGTCTGAGCAGCGCTCTGTTTACTCCTGACCTCGGTGCCTTATTCACATAACTTCTCCAAGGCTGTTTCCCCGTGTGCTCATCTCCACTTTTATTGAGTGCCTTTCTCTCGAAAAGCCTGATGTCTTTCATTCCTATCTGGGACTATATGAAAGGAGCCATGCTTTTCTGCACAAAAACATTACAACCAATGACCAGGGCTAACTCTTCAGCTGTGCTAGAGTATGTGTTACATTCTTTCTGGTCCTGCTGGCTTCTGCAGGGGACTTTCTCCTACCAGTGTGCTTCTGTTTTTCAGCCCTCAATGGATACCTCTTTGGAAACTTCCCCGAGCCTGAAATGTGTGTTGGTGAATCGGTGTCCTGGCACCTATTTGGGATGGGGAATGAGATAGACATCCATTCCATCTATTTTTATGGTAACACCTTCGTCAGCAGAAGGCATCGGACTGATGTCGTCAACCTGTTCCCAGCCACTTTCCTGACAACAGAAATGATAGTCGAGAATCCTGGGAAGTGGATGATAACCTGTCAAGTTAGTGATCACCTACAAGGTAAAAAGGACAAGGACCAGCGTGTAGATGCCGAGGGTAGTACAATTACACCACACAGTCAGTGGTGTTCATTCAATGCCTGCTGTTAGACAGATTCTTGTATTACATTTAATTAAATATTGAATATGTAGGAATGTACATGCTCATTTATTTGCCATCCTGTCAACAGATATTTAGTGATTGCCTCCCTGTGAGAAAGGTGGAAGTGAATGCAAGAAATGGTAAGACTTTCAAGGAGCTTATAGTCTAGTAGCTAGACCTAAACATTTTCAAAAGGAATAAAAATTTGAGGCAGAAAAATAAATGCTCTTTGTGCACAAAAGTCACTTCTCTGGAACCACCAGAGAGGCTTCCTGAGGAGTTGGCTTTTAATATGAGTCCTGAAATATGGGTAGGAATTGAACAGATGAAGAACGGAAGAAAGTCTATCCAAGTAGAGAAAGCAACATGAACCAGGAAAATACATGTTCTATAGAAACGATAACATTTTAGCATTGGAAAGAAATTTATAGATAATCTGGACCCATCCACCACCCAATTCTTGAATTTCTCTTGGGACTTCTCTTTTAAGTAATTGTAGCAGCCATTTCATCTCTGGACCATTCTGTTAGAATGTTCTTCCTTATACTGAGAAAAGATCCAGTGATAGTTGCGAAATCCTAGGATAGGTACATGATAAATATTTTTTGACTTAAATTCCTGGAGAATGACTTAGTCTTAGTCTCACACAGAATAGGTCTCTTCTCATTTGGACCACAGGCTTATGCCAGAGGAGTGACAAGAGAGAAGTCCATGGAGGCAGAGCCCAGTAGGAAAAGCTTTAAATGGCAAAACAAAGGAAGCAGGGCTGTGTCTGGAAGGCCATAGTGAGTCCTTCCAGATCCTTTGGCACATCAGTGACCTAAACAGTGCAGCAATTTAGGAAGATAAATCTGATACCTGTGTGCAGAAAGGATTTGATGGAGAGATTCTGACCCCTGGGTATTAGATAACAAACATGGCAACAGTAGAGTTCAGACATGGAAAAGGTCTGGCCTAAGATGACAAAAACAGAATAGGAAAAAAAATGTCAATGGAAGAGACACAGAAGAAACAATGTGTAATTGAAGTGGGATGCTGATAAACTGTACACAGTCACCAGCAGGTACAGGGATGCGACCCCCAAGACAGGCTTTGATACCATATTCTTGTTCCCATCCACCTTATCTTGCTTCTGTTAGCCTTAAGCAGCTAATCTTAGCCATTAGTCAGCTAGATTATTCCAATTCAATTCAATTCAATAAATATGTACCAGATACTGTTAGTATGTACCAGATACTGTTAGTATGTACCAGATACTGTTAGTATGTACCAGATACTGTTCTGGGAAGATACAGATTATTAAGACAAGATTGCTATTCTTATTTTCTCTCAGTTTCATTGAGGTATAGTTGACACATAGGAATGGTATACATTTAAGATGTGTAACTTGATGTTTTGATATATGCATACATTGTGAACTGATCACCATACTCAAGCTAGTTAATATATCCATGAAACTACATAGTTAACTGTGTGTGTGTGTGTGTGTGTGCATGCGCGCACGCACGCATGCTAAGAGCACTTAAGATCTCAAAGGGTACAAAGTTTCAGTTATGCAAGATGGAGTTCTGGAGACAGCAAGGTGACTATCGTCAATAGTGTACTTGAAATTTCCTACGAGGATAGATATTAAGAGTCCTTACCACAAGATGCCTATTCTTAAATGTTATATCTGGGAAGAAACTAGTTTTAATATAAAGGTATTAGCAGCCATTTGAGACTAAGGTTGGCCAGTGGTTGTGGACATAAGCTGGTGACATTACTGAAATATAATATTTCCCTAATTTCCATGCCCTCAGAAAAATTACTGTAAAAAATTCAGAAATATNAAGCAGGCTCTAGGCTGTCCACAGAGCCCGACGCGGGGCTCAAACCCATGAACAGCGAGATCATGGCCTGAGCTGAAGTCGGACGCTCAACTGATTGAACCACCCAGGCGCCCCCCTCTTACTCTTTCAAATGAAAGTGTCCAACAAAAAGGAATGAATTACATAAGCAAATACAGACTATATTTAAAATACCAACCATCCTGTGTGCAAAAGTAGGTGTTTGCAAACAGTCAATCCTTCTTTGGACTGGTAAAGGAGACCCAATAGTAGAAAATAGANATTTATTTTTTAAAGTTTATTTATTTATTTTGAGAGAGGGAGAGAGAGAGAAAGAGAAAGGAGAGAGAGCACAAGTGGGGGGTGGGGCAGAGAGAAAGGGAGAAAGAAAATCCAAGCAGCTTCCGTGCTGTCATCACAAAGCCCGAGGTGGGGATCGATCTCATGAACTGTGAGATCATGACCAGAGCCAAAATCAAGAGTTGGACACTCAACTGACTGAGCCAACCAGGCGCTCCACAAAATACACTTAATTTTTAATAACAGTAATTCTGTCTTAGGACAATGGTGTCACATTTTGAGGAATATTCTCCCTCACTATTTTCTAGACTTTTATACATAAATGCGTGTTATTTATAAAATGAAATTAATACTGCTCTTTACCTTACTTTTCCCACTTATTAATGTATCAGAAATATCTTCTCATGTCAGTGAATATAGAACTACTTCATCATTGTATGTCTTCCCTGTGTCCTTTCAAGGGAGATTATAGTTTACCTAAACACTACCCCAACAGCGTCACATTTGTATCCCCCTTTCTTTTTTGTTTTTATGAACCATACTAAAAAACAGGAATTTATAGATATGTTACACTTTGTCTATCATATCTTTAGGAAAACTCTTAGATTTAGAATTCTTGAGTCAAAGAGTTTGATTTTTCTCTTAGAGCTATGGTTGGACATACATTGCCACATTCCCTTTTACTCTTCATCCTTAGTGTGTGAACATTCCCCTCCCTCCATTCATCTACCATCACTGAGAATTAGCAGTTTTTCTAATCTTTACCGATCTGATAAATGAACAACAGTGCCGCTTGATTACTATTAAGGTTGAACTTTTTCTTTTTTCATATGTTTATAGCAAGACAGTGTCTAGAGAGATTTTGTGAATAATCTGTTGATGTCCCTGGCCCACTTTCCATTGGGATATTTACTTTTTCCTTGTTTGTCAAATATATTTACATATTGATCTTTCGTCCTGTGTGTTAAAATATTTCCCAACCCAACACTTACCCTTTATTTTTTTAACTTTGTTAAGGTCCTATTTTCTGTACAAAAGTTTTAAATGTTTATGAAGTCAAAGCTATCAGTCCTTTCCTGTCTGATTTCCTGTGTGAGCATTTACACGCTGGCTTGTGGTCTTCCCCTGTTCTGCAGCTGGCATGCTGGGGCAGTACAATGTTGGTAACTGCAAAGGTGACATTCCTTACCCCAGGATGAGGGGTCAACAGAGGCGTTACTTTATAGCAGCTGAAAAAGTTCTTTGGGATTATGCTCCTCAAGGCTATAACAAGTTCAATGGTCTTCCCCTAAATGCCTCCGGCAGGTAAGCACTCTTGACTGGTGTTTCTCAGACTCTCATAAGAGAGGCACCTGTTAGACTTTTCCCTGTGACCTCATTTGTATTCACAGCCTATGAGCACATACGCATGGATGGCATAATGACACCACATAAGGAGTTCTGAGCTTCACAATGTACATAATGCTGAGAATTGGCAGAGTATTTATTGTTTCATGATTTTCTGGCTAAATCAAAGCACTACATTCATTCATTCATTCATCGAACATTTCTCGAGCACCTACTGTGTGCAAACTGCACACAGAAATACTAAGCTGACAGAAAATAGAATAAGGCCTTTACACATATGGAAGAGAATTTTGAAAAGAGAAGACAGGACCCTCTCCCAATGGAGGTGACCTGGCCAAGGAAAGTTACCTTTTTGGTTCAAGGGCAGCCTGATAATTTATGACTTCTCTATCCAGAATGTCTTTGTCCTACCTATCCAGCAAAATGTTACTTTTTCTTCAAATTCTAATGCCACTTCCTAGGTGAAGCCTCCCCTGACTCCTGAGTCATTATTAATCATTTTTGCTCCCATAGCATGTAGTATTTTTCAAACCAAATCTAACAGTTCATTAAGTGGATGTGAACTCTTGTGGCTTGTTATTATAGAATTCTGTGTAATGACGCCTGTGAAAGCATTTTAAAATGTATGATATGAAACAAGAATGATTTTTATTACCCTATGATCCCTTTTATGTTCCAGGTAATGTTTTTAAAATTCTCTTTGTGATTGATATGACATCATTTGTTTCTTTCATTGTAATTTCATTCATTCATTCATTCATTCATTCATTCGTTCCTCCACCAAAACAACACACCTGACCCAGCCTAAAGAATTTGTGTGAACCATCTATGAACATGTTTGATATCAACTCTCTTTTGACCAGTATTTCTCCATAAACTGAGTGAGAATTAACATTGAGAATTTTGTCTTAGAAGCCTTCCAGAATTCTGAAGCACCTTATGAAATATAAAATATTGAATTATATTTAGCTGATGTTTAGTGTGATATATGAAAGCACAACATAAAAAGCAACATGACCATTGCAGGGAGGTGCCTAAGACAGTCTTCCCACCCTCATGTTGGAAAGAAGTTGCATGCACAGAAGAGAAGTAACTGTGCAAGTTACAAACGAGATTAAGATGAGTTGTCCAGACAAGTGAGTCCTCTGGGCATTCAGAGAGCACTCAGATAGTCAGGGAACCCTGACTCAAGCAGGGTCCTAGAGAATAATAGAATTTATAAAAGTGAATAGTAAAGAGAGTAATTTTATATTATTTTTAATGTTTATTTATTTGAGAGAGAGAGAGCACATGAGTGATCAGGGGAGGGGCAGAGAGGGAGACAGAGACACAGACTCTGAAGCAGGGTCCAGGCTCCAAGCTGTCAGCATAGAGCCCTTTGCGGGGCTCGAACTCACAAACTGTGAGATCATGACCTGAGCTAAATAGGATACTTAACTGACTGAGCCACCCGGGCACCCCTAAAGAGACAAATTTTAGATACAGGGGTTATTTAGATCAAAGTGACTGGAGCAAATATTTGGATAGAACCATAGGGAGAGAACTAGGTAAACTGGATCTCAGTTGCAGAGGGCCCATAATCTTTTTGAACTTGATTTGATTAGCAGTTGCACGGAGTGAAGATGTTGGAGCAGGTAAATAACTGTGGATATCACCATCTTGGAGATTAATATTATAGTAGTGTGTATGCTGAGGGGAAGCCCCAAGTGAGCCAATGGAAAAGAGAGGGTGCCGAGAGAGCAGTTGGAGCCCCATGTAATGTTGCAAATAGAAGGTGATGAGGGCGGGTACTGAGGTTGGGGCAGTGGGAAGAAAGGAAAGGAAAAAGATGCCAAAAGGCCAAAAGGAAGGATGCAGAAAAAGGCTACAAAATAAGGGTGAACAAGATAAAGGGATTCGGGCAGAGAAAGAAGACAAAGTCAGCCTGTGTGACTTCAAGAGTGAAGGCACTATCAGCAGAAATAAGGAGTCTAGGATAGTGGTAGTCAGAGTTTGTGTTATTGTATTTGCACTTGAAATTTTGCTTTCATGTATATAGTTCATAGGATAATTCCACTGATGAAGCTATTTGATTAACTAGACACTCCATTCCTTAATCAGGCCAGATATGAAAGAGCTACTAGATGCAGAGACTATTCATATTGACATCAGCGAGCGATAGAGGGACACTTACTCTGCAAAGAAGCCAGTTAGCTCTTTACTTTGTAGGACACCATTCCGGGACTCCGACACTGGTTAAGTAAGGAGTTCCCTCGTGCTTTCTTCAGTTGTTGGACTTCTGGGGAAGAAAGTACAGTGGCTGAGAGAGGAATGAGCTTGACCATCATCCAGCCCTCCAGAGACTTTCAAAGCTGCCTGATTAATCCTGGGAACTTAGTTGAAGACCGTTCCATCCTTCCTGGGGAGATGGGTGGGTGGATGAGCTAAGGATAAGGAAGCTCATAATTAAGGCATCTGGCGCGTATGTAGAGATGTGCTCTCAGTCAGGTTCCTATTCTTTACACAGTGACTCCGAGCTCTACTTCACACAAGGGGACAACAGAATTGGAGGAAAATATTGGAAGGCTCAGTATACGGAGTATGTTGATGCAACTTTTACTCGAAGAAAGAGACTCTCTGAGGCAGAAGCCCATCTTGGAATTCTTGGTAGAATAAAACCATCTGTCATGTTTTGAATGGGGGGAGATGCTTTAGTGGGGCGTATATGTCTGCATGGAATGACTCTCCCTCTCCTGCGTATACTCACTTTCCTCTGCCTCTTTTCATCCTCTTCTCCCTCCTCCTTTTGATATTTTTCAGGCCCCGTCATCAGGGCAGAGGTGGGTGATACCCTGTTAGTGACCTTTGCCAACAAAGCCGACAAAGTCTACAGTATTTTGCCTCACGGCGTCATCTATGACAAGGCCTCTGATGCAGCCCCAAACATAGATGGTGAGTCTCAGCCTGGCCTCTGGGAGGAAAGAAGTTGAGTGAACAGAAGACTTAGAACTGGATAGATTTGGTTCAATTCCTGGTCCCTTTTCTTACCAGCCCTGTGAGCTTGTGCTATCATTTAAATTTGCTGAATTTTATTCTTCTCCCCTACTGAGGCAGGAGGAGCTGGAGAGAAATCAGGGCAGTATCTGCCCCACAGTGGGTACTTAGGAGATGCTGATGCCTTTCCTTCTCCCTCAGTAATGTAATAAAGCTCAAAGTGAGCTACATTCACAGTCACCCCTACTTCCCTAAGATGGAGAGATTTTCAGCCACGGACTGTTGCAGGGGATTCTGTGGGTGAAGGCTGAGGAAAAATCTGACTTCCAATGTTTGGCTGACATCAAAATCTTACACATGGTCTTTGCTTAGTCTCTGTTGACAAATATTTATTTAAAACCAGTCTTGTGTGCTTACCATCATATATGGCCTCTCATCACAGAGGAGGTAGTAGAGACTCTATATATTAAAAAGGCAGTTTCTGCCCTGTGGCTGCAAGAACTATCTTCCACTCATGACACTGCTATTGGGAAACTCCTGATGCCCTTGGAGGCCTTCTCCATTAGGGCAACAGACATCATGAGTTCTGGGATACTTCTTCATGCCCAATGATGGGGCTAGGCCCAGTCCAGAGC
Organism: Crocuta crocuta; assembly: GCF_008692635.1. Taxonomy (NCBI): domain Eukaryota; kingdom Metazoa; phylum Chordata; class Mammalia; order Carnivora; family Hyaenidae; genus Crocuta; species Crocuta crocuta. The sequence goes on along the minus strand of NW_027532617.1, from coordinate 359,885 downwards.
AGCTTCGAGGTGATGGTGAAGGAACAGAGAAGGAAGCAATGGAGGGAGAATTCCCCCTCCTCAGACCTGTCATCAGTCTCTCCACCTGGAGCATAATCTTTTGTACCTGCACTTCCTTGGTCAAAATGCTCACAAATACTGTGTGTGTGTGTGTGTGTGTGTGTGTGTGTGTGTGTGCAGAAAGAACACTGGTGATAATCCAAATGTCTATATTTTCTATTGTTCAGCTTAGCAAACTTATTGGGCATCTTTTTGCAAAACTCTGAACAAGATGCAGAGAGTTTCTGATCTCAGTCTAGCTGGAGAGACTCAGTGTGTTCATTTGGCAATATAGCATGCAGACTGAGTGCAAAAGTCTTGGGAATCAGACAGCCCTGAGTTTGAATTCCAGATCTGCCACTCATCAGCCTTGTCACCCTGAGTTCACCTGCCTCCTCTATCTTATGGTTATTTTGGGTTATTTCTTAGTTCAACCTTCTAGATTTCAAACTGTTTTTTTAGGATTTTTTTTTTTTTTGCATTTCATGTTTTAGCATTTATTTCTTTTTGAGAGAGAGAGAGGCAGAGAGAGAGAGAAAGAGAGAGAGAGAGAGAGAGAGAGACAGAATCCCAAGCAGGCTCTCTGCTGTCAGCACAGAGCCCTTATCTGTGGCTCTAACTCACAAAGCTGTGAGATCATGACCTGTGCCGAAATCAAAAGTCACGCTTAACCAACTGAGCTCCCCAGGTGCCTTCAGAAGATAGGTCTCTTTCTTAACTTTTTGGGATAGCCTCCTCAATGTTGATGTTAATATAGTCCACATATGAAGGCACTCAGTGATATTTTATGGATTTACATTTAACTGTTAAATAGGCAATTGTCACTCTTTTAATATTTGCTAAACCTAGTATTTGAGTAAGAAATAACATCTATGAAGATACTAAATGTAATTTCTGAAGAAGATCACCCTTTGGTCTAAGCTTCTATCTCATAAAACAGCAGACTGTGGCAGTGGCCTCCCTGGTAGGCTGCACTCGTGAGAACAACTGTCCTACAAAATACATCATCAGAGAGAGAGAGACCCCACGGCTGGAAGACCCAGTCCGACATGTTTAATGTTCTTGGCTCTGGCTTTGAGTAACTTTCATTTACCTCCTCAGGATTTCTGAAACCAGGGGCACATGTTAAGCCGGGTGAAACCTTCACATACAAATGGACAGTGCCTGAAAGCGTAAGCCCAATGGCCAGTGATCCCCCCTGTCTGACCTACCTTTACTTCTCAGCGGTTAAGCCAATTCAGGACACCAGCTCTGGCCTTGTCGGGCCCTTGCTAGTCTGTAAAAAGGGCGTTCTCAATGCTGATGGGACACAGGTAGGCCATCAAAGATCACCAGGCTCTTCTCAGGCTTGTATGTGGGAGACACCAGGAATATCTAGGGGTTAACTAGTAATGAAGGGTCAAGTACAAAGAGGGGTTCTTTCTCCTCCCTCTTAATATTGATTTCTACATAATGCGTATTTTATTTTATATTTTGTAAATTTAAGATCTGAGCTTAAATTTAATGTAATTTTAATGTAAAGTTAAGCTCTGAAAGTTACAGATGCCCACCCAGAAACCCAGGATTTCTACTTGTTGTGGATGGGATTCAGTGGGTCCCTTTCCCTGTGTACTGCTTTGATTGTAGAATTGTCAGAGGTCCACATGGAATGTGAATTGGGATCCTTTCTTATTGGACAAGGTTTCTCAGACTTGGCTACATGGGGGACCTTTTAAACATCTTTTATTCAGGGACTCCAAACCAATTAAATCAGAATCTGCAGGTGCTTTCCAGTGTGCAGCCAAGGCTGAGAACCACTGTAACTCACCGCTGTAAGCCGGAACTTAATCATTATGGTTAAAGGCACAAGAAAGCATGTAGATAAATTCTTGCAAGTCCCAACTTTGAGGCTCCCCTGGTTGCACTGACTAGCATGGCAAAGCATAGCATTTTAAGCTATGTCTACATGATATTAAACACATTGATGAAAAGAGGAAAATCTAATCATATAACCATTGTGATTTACTTCACCAGTCAGAAATAGCAAGACTATTTACTTAAATGATATATTTTATGATGTTTGGCATTATAAGCACTCAAGGGAATTTCTAGGTAGAGGACACAAAGTGTCTTGGTCCACTTCAGACTTTCATTTCCCTGCATAAAGTTCCGATCTTAGAAATGTCTATTATAGGCTGTGTCCCTGGCCCTTGGAATCAGCCCTCAGTAATATATATACAATTAGACTGAATAATTGCACTGTGCAACAACAATCAAGCAGAATGACTATCCCTATTTTTAAATAAAATGTTTTATTTTGACACAGAGACTTCACGCATGCATGTATGCACAAGTGGGGAGGGGCAGAGAGAGGGAGAGAGATGGAATCTCAAGAAGGCTCCACGTTCAGCATGGAGCTGTTAAATACCTGAGCCCAGGAAATTGAGTGGCAGAAAACTTCTGTAAAGTGGCTCTAATTTTGCCCCAAGTGCATCTATTTAATGGTAGCTTGAATGCTTGCTAGAAGCACCTTATGGTATGTGAGGGAGTTGTTGCCTCAGCCAAATACTGTTCATGGTCAACCCATTTACACAACATTCACAAAAAAATTAACAGTAACCCAAAATACTCCCTTCTTGGGATTTGGCTGAGACAGAGATCCATTTGTCCAGACAGAAAGTTATTTTTCAATGCAATAAATACTTATGAAACCCATACTGAACCAGGCCCTCTATAGGTAACAGAACAGTGGCTTCTGCAACAGCCACTTAAACTCCGTTTGTCTATCCACCTGTATATACCTCCCATATACTTTTTATTTTGAATAGTTTTAGATTTATATAAAAGGGGCAAAAAAAACCCCACAAAGAATTCCCATATATCCTTCACCCAGATTGCCCAAATGTAAACATTTTGCCTCATTTGCTTTATTAGCTTTCTCTTTATTTTTCTGAGTTTTTTCCCCTTGAACCATTTGAGGTAGGTTATAGACGCGACGTCTCTTCAATGTGTTTCCTAAAAGCAAGGTCACTTTCTGACATAAACACAATGTAATTATCCAAGTCAGGAAATTAGCCTTGACACTGTACTATTATCAAAGCTGAGTACCCTTTAAAATGTTGCTGTCTTTATATGCTTTATAATAAAAGGAAAACATGTTTTTCCTTGACCAAGCTCTGATCTAGATCATGCATCATCTCCTCTTTAAGCCCCTCTTTCTCCTGTGACCAGTTTCATTACTGGGAAACAAGTGTGACTTTTCTAAAATGCAAATAAGATCAAGCAATATCCATGCTAAACACCCTCCAGTGACTTTCTATCACACTTGGAATAAAAATCTACATTTCTTTGCTGAGATCTATGTGGCCCAGCCTCCAACCCCTTTGATAGATCTCACACACTCCGTCATGCCTACTTATGCTCCATCCACATAAGCTTACTGTTCCTTGAACAGGCCAAGCTTATCCTTGGCCTAGAGCCCCCTTACTAGGCTCCCTCTGCCTGGAATGCCTTCTTCTGACCTTTACATGGCTGGCTTTTCCTAGCACCTCCTTAGAAAAGTCTTCTCTGATCACCAAGCTAAAATCATATACTATTACATCACTTACCACCGTAGGACATTTTTTTTTGTTTGCTTTTTATGTGTTACAGTATATTTCTCCCAACAAGAATGTAAGTATCATAGAGCAGGAGACTTGTCTGTCTTATCTCCATTTCCCAGGACAATGCCTGGTGCATTGTTGAAACTCAACCAATATTTATGGTTGAATGAATGAAATATAGGGTAAGCACTCTTACCTTCAAGGTCATATTAAGAAGTTTTGTTAACAGAAAATATCACATTACACACACTTAAGCACTAGATGCGTGGCCTGTAAATAGACACTAAAAATTCCAGGACAAGCTTATTTGCAAAACTCACTTCCTACATCCACGTTTTAAACATTCAGAGTTGTGTGAAGGACCATGGTTCAGACATCCCAAGTTCCCTGCTGCTGTGGGAACCTAAAACACACTGATGTTAAGTGCTCTGTACAAAATAGCTTTGTGCTGCAGACGCCAGCCATCACTCAGATGCATTCCACGCACGCAGGTTCTCTGAAGAAACAGAACCACAAGGATGTGTGTGTAGATGGAAGCAGACTTGTTATAAGGAGTTTGTTTACATGATTATGGGGGCTAACAAGTTCCAGGTCCTGCAGGGAGAGTTGGGAGGCAAGAGACCAGAGGGCTCAAGGCCCAGGAAGAGCCTTTGTTTAAGTTTGAATCTGAAAGCAGAAAAAAGCTGATGTTCCACTTCAAAGACAGGAAGAATTCCTTTTTACTCATGGGAGGGTCAAACCTTTTGTTCTACTGTGTCTTTCAACTGATTGGATGTGGCCTACCCACATCGGAGAGGGCAATGTGCTTTACTCTGCCATTTAAATGTTAGTCTCATCCAAACACACCTTCATAGAAACACTCAGAATAATGCTTAATCTAATATCTGGGCACCTGTGGCTCAGTCAAGTTGATATATAAAATTGACCTTCACATGGGTTATCACCATGTAATATCACCTACTTTCCAACCTTTTCCTGGGTTAATTCCCCACCCTCATAGACCTCGTTACCTTCCAAATGACTCTCAGGTGATGAGGTTCTTCAACTCAATGCCTTTCAGTCATTCCTTCTTGTCTTATGGACAGTTGCAATCACAGCTAATAATCATAATTAACATTGAACACATAGTATCTGCCAAATGTTGTGTTGTGTGCATTACCTATATTATCTAACTTAATCTTCACCAAAAAAATGGAAAGTGGAGCCTACCCTTATTCTCATTTTTCAAATGAAGGAATTAGAGCTTAGAGAGGACAAATCAGAGAGAGAGAGAGAGAGAGAGAGAACAAGTGTGAGTAAGCCCAGAGCATGGAGGGCCTGGGAAGGAGAATAAGAGTGATGACCAGACTGAAAGCAAGAGTCCCACAGTGTAGGAAACTTCTGAGCAAGGATCTATTTCCTCTGAGCAAGTCTCATGGGGAGGGAGAAGGATATAAACAGAAAGATGAAGCATTAAGGTATAAAATGAATTGATCAGAATCATGCTCAGAATCCTGATTTACAAAGTGACTCAGCTCATGTTGGTCCTAATTTACTTTGTGTTCACATTGAAAGTGAAGTAGAGGTTTGAATTCCTCCAACCTGTACTTTTTATACAATTATGTCTTTCTTCTCTATAGAAAGGAATAGACAAGGAATTTTATCTACTATTCACAGTCTTTGATGAGAATCTGAGCAGGTATCTTGATGAAAACATTCAGAGATTTACATGGCGTCCCTTCAGTGTTGACAAAGAAGACAAAGATTTTGTGAAGTCCAACCGAATGCATGGTATGAAAAATGTCTTTCCCTTCTGTAAAGGATTTGATGTGAAAAGTTTGGGGATATTTTAACTGTCTTGATTTTGGTTTCTTGGATATTGTTCTTGGTCAAGAGCATTGTTTCATGACTTCACCTCACAAGGTCTGGTGAAATCTCCTATCTCCCAGGGACGTTGTATAACTTAATATTTCTGAAATACTTCATCAGCTTTAGATGAAGCAACACAAAATATGAACCAGCAAAGACTGAAGTACCTTATAAATGTAGAAAATTATTGACAAAATGCCCTCCCTTGGGTTTGTAATAGTATCACTGAGGCTGATAATCCAAGTGGTAATTGAAGATGATCATTACACAACAAAGCATCTCTTCTCAAGTTGCATAAAGAACTGTCTCAAGTGATAATGTGTAAAATATTAGTGATTCTCATCCCAGATCTTATTTAGAAGGAATTACTTAATTCTCTTTCTCTTTCTTATATCTGTTGTAACTGCCTCATAATTGGTGTGATCTCATTAGCCTTGGGCACATCACCCAAGTGGCAGAGCAGTGAGCGAGAGTCAAATCCCAAATAACTACAAGAGTGTGCAGTCAAAAAGGGGACTAAAGGAAGCACTGTAAGATAACACGTGCTAAATTGCTTGTTTTAGGACCAAGGACAATATCTATTTATTGTCTTTAAAACATTATAGGAGAATAAGAAAATAGACCCTAATCTTCTTTCCCCACAAGGAAGTCCAAGGTTCCAAGTGACCCACAGCAACCAGCTTACACACTCCTATGGTCTTGGATACTTTATGACAATAGTCTCCTCTTGGATCAATGAAAAGCATAGAGTAATGCATTTTCAGTACCATTCTCTACAAAATTTTTGTTATAACCGAGTAACAAAATTTATTTCCAAAGTTCATAGTAGCCAAAAAAAAAAAAAAAAAAAAAAGGAAGAATAAAGTAGAATGAGGAAACTTGGCAATTCCTTAGTGGAGAAGCTAAGTTGCAAAAGAAACTTATCCTAAGAGAGGCCTGTAAGGAGAAAATATTAAACAACCTAACGGACCATGTCACATCCAGCTCCATCATATTTTGGACACAGAGAGCATGTCATCTTTAAAACAAAATGCAGGGAGAACAATGTATTTTAATTTAAATTTTTACATTAATTATAAATGAAATTCTGTCTCCAGTCTTGCTTGCATGGAGTATGAGGAAAAATGATGGCAACAATACCAAAGAGAAAGTGCTTCTCTTTTAGGATGAAAAAGAGGCTTATCTACAGTGGTTCTTGGGTTCGTCAACAAATATCTAGGTTAGAGCACAACTATACACAAAAAGGCAGAACAGTGTAACTTCTTTACCAGACCTCATCATGGTCCTTGACTACCTTTATCTGACATTATAACCAGCAATGACATCATTCTTTCAGTAAGTTTTTTAAGAGTACTGTTAAACAAACAAAAAATAAACAAACAACAAACAAAGGTGTTTGTTGAATGTATGAATGAATGTTCTAGAAAGAGAAGATTTAAACCGGAGTTCCACGGCAAGAGAAGACTCTCTCTCAGCCACCCAAGGACTAAATTATTAGTACGTCAATTTACAATATCTCTTTAACATTCAATGGACAGGATTTACATAATTTATTTGCAAAAGCAAAGATTTTTTTCAGAAAATGTAATGTTCTCAAAGCGTCCAGGCTTCTTAGATTTTCTACTATAATCCCAGATATTTGAGTAAAATTACCAAGCACTATTGCTTCTGCAGACACAGAAATAAAAAGCAATTTTGTAATTACAACACAAGATTATTTATGTGTGTTATAGGTCTTCTTTCCTACTATGGGCATTAGTAAGGATTGGGACAGGGATAGAATCTTTATTTCTCTATGGACATCACATATGAGACATAATCATATGTAGTCACCTCTCAAAGAGTGCTATTCAGGTAATGCATTCATCCCCCACAGAGCGGGAATGTGGTTTCTAAATTCTTTTCAAGACAGTGCTCCAGGGAGCCACTGTCAATGGATTGAGGTTGATATAAGAGGAAAACACTTCATTTCTGGAGATACAGAAGGTTTTCATATCTAAGTAATCATTATTCAAAGTCCCTTCAGTTATTTTATTGAGGTAGGGAAATAAAACTTACCAAAAGGCAAAATTATTTAATCAAAGACTAGCCTGTTATGAACTTGGCATCCTTCACCCCAAAAAAAATCCCTCTTCACTGACCAGACATGCAAAATAATATCAATCAATTGCTAATCTTTCAAATGATGCAGGTTCCATGAAGTCAGTAATGAGATGTCTGATAACTTCTGGAATCAAATGTAAATCCATTGGTAAATGAAGACTGACAAAATTAAGTGAATTAACAACCAAGGAAGAGACACTTAAGGGAGATAACAGGATAAGAACCTCAGAAGAAAATGATTTTCAAATCACGAGTTTTAGAGCGAAATTTGGGGAAAATGGCAAAGTCCATAAATATTTTCACAAGGATGATACTCTTTCTAATCTGCAAAACTAAAATGTGAAATGAAGGATATCATATTACATTGTCAAACAGTTTTGTCAGAAAAAATTATGCCAGAAAACAACCTGATTTATTCCTTATTGATTCTTAGGATTTGTGCCCTTGTGTATACATTGCTATATATAATATTTTCACAATTTTAGTATATTTTCATTATTCATTGTTCTTCTTAGCCTCCATTTTGGATTGAGTCACTGTGTGACTTTTCTCTAGTATGTAAGGATCTTCTGTAAATAGTTTGAACTTGAATGATTGAACAGACCGCCCCCACACACTGATAATCCTCAACTAAAAGGGTGTGTTTTCTATATCTACAAAATCATAATGGGCTCTGACTATCTTTTTCCTTTCATTTAGCTATTAATGGCTATATGTATGGCAACCAGCCAGGCCTAAGCATGTGCAAAAAGGATAGAGTTTCCTGGCATATGATTGGAATGGGCACTGACACTGATATGCACGGAGTTCATTTTCAAGGGAACACCATCCACCTACGAGGGACTCACCGCGACACCCTGGCCCTGTTTCCTCATACCTCCACAACAGTGTTCATGCAGCCGGACCATGCAGGTAAACCTGGCAGGGCCATCTCAGGTGACCAAATTCCTGTCTTCATACATATACCCTTAGAGTCCTCCCCTGGAATAAATTGGTTGAATTTGGGCACTTCAGGGCAATAAGGAAAGACATGTCATTTGGGTTACAATCAAATAATCTTAATTATTTTATTCCAACACATATTAGAAAGGACATGGGGAGGCATCTAAAATGACACAATGAGGAAGTTCTCTAAATGATCTTGCCACCCAAATCTTAGGAGAATGCTCTTGATTCATTCCCAGGAATGATTCAACCTCAAGAAAGAGGATATTTCTTGTTCTCTTGAAGCACTAACATATTAGTTGCTGCTCTGAAACTTCTACCAGGCATGGACAGCCCAGTGGATGCTTCCAGGTGATAGACGTGACCTGGCTTCCCTTCTCTATAGACTGATAGCAGCCTTTTGATAAGGTATTAGAGTACTTCTCCATTTTCATTCTACTGGGCACCGTTAGTTTCCCTAGAGTGTAAGCTGCACTGGGTCTGAAGTCCACGGAGGGCCCATTGAAACACCAGTACTCATTCCTTCTCTTAGAGATTCCCAAGCTAATTGGATAATTGGGGCATTTTTATAAAAGATACAGAACAACACATAGCTCATTTGGAAAATAAGGATAGCCAATGCCATGGGCATTCAAAATGTTTCTCCAATCCAACTTTTTCATTAGTCTTAAAAAGAAACCAATATACTACCCAAGATGAGTACTTGCTGACTCTGTCTCCTTTATGAATTGAGGTCTACTTCTTTGTTTCACACTAGAAGTGCAGTTTAGATGCCTCTCAGTGTCATTGGTTAAACACTTAGGACTTGTGCTTCAAAACTTTTGTCCAAGAACTGCCTGAAATTAGGAGTTCCATAATCCTTGCCTTATAGACTTTGAGTGTTTAACCTTTCTACAATTATGACTCACCGAAACCAAGGGATGCCTTGGACACAATGATTTTTGTTTTTGTTTTTTAAATATGCTCTTCAAGACAGAAGATGAGAGAGAAGGGAAACAGCCAGTTTTAATCCATAGAAATGGGCATTCAAAGTGGCAGTTGGCTGGAATAATTTTAGATACTTAGTTAATTATTTCTGTGCCTTGGGTATTACACATGTTGTACCCTACAAGCTTCTAAAGAGTTTATGACAATGTTTTCCAGCTTATGTTTTGTGGTGAGTATAAATCTGTGACTGGTTAACAGGATGGCCATTTGGGGCAAAACAGGAGACCCTAGGCTTTCACTCAATTTTTTTTCTTTGTTCTTTTTTTTAAAAACACTTTATTGAGATATGACTGGTATACAAAAGCCTGTTGATATTTAATATGTACAAATCAATGAGTTTGTTAAGCATCTTTTCATGTGTCTGTTAGTTATCTGTGTGTCTTCTTTGGAGAAATGCCTGTACATGAATTCTGCCTATTAAAAAATTGGATTATTTATTTTTTGAATTTTGAGTTGTATCAGTCTTTATATATTTTGGATACTAAAGCTTTATTGGATATGTCATTTGCAAATATCTTCTCTCATTCAATAGATTACCTTTTAGTTTTGTTGATTGCTTCTTTCACTGTAGCAGAAACTTCTTATTTTAATGTAGTCCCAGTAGTTTAGTTTTGCTTTTATATCCTTTCCCTCAGGAGACGTATGCAGAAAAGTGTTGTTATAGCCAATGTCAGAAAGATTACTGCCTGTGCTCTCTCCAAGGATTTTTATGGGTTCAGGTCTCATATTTAAGTCTTTAATCCATTTTGAGTTTACTTTTGTGTGTGGTGGAAGATAGTGGTCCAGTTTCATTCTTTTGCATATAGCTGTCCCAGTTTTCTCACCATCATTTGTTGAAGAGACTGTCTTTTTCCCATTGTCTATTCATTCCTCCTCCTCACATTTTATATAGTCAATTCCTCTTGTCGGCATTATGTAGGGAAATCTAGTTGATTTTTTTTCATTTCTTCTGGCATAATGTAGACCTACCATCGGTAATGAGAACCTCCTTTGCTCAAAGGACTCATGAAGTAATAATACACCTGGCTTCAATAATAATATCTTACCTGTATATGGCACTTTATATAGTTTATGAAATCTTTTAGGGCATAACACATGATTTCAGAAATGTGCCCTGTTTGGACTTTGTTTCAAATATTAATGTTACAGGTAATTAGTTCATTTTAAACTGGACAGGGCTACGACAATCATACCCATCAGTGATTTTCCTGGAGCAACTATCTTCTAATAGGTGAGGACAATAGGGAAGACCCAGGGAAATCATTTCTTGGCAGCAGCTTCGCAAGTTTTAATTTTCCATTACTGATGAATTTCAAATGGTATCTTTCCCCTGGTAAATAAATATATTCAAAGTAACTTATTCCCCTTGGAGTCTGGCTTTAAAACACTATATGATATTGATATTTTAAAAATTCACCTTACCATTTATTTACTTGGGAATAAAATGCTATAGCTTGCGAGCAAACCAAATGCCGCACACAATGCCAAGCCATTTCCGTTTCAGGTATTTTCAGGGTGTTTTGCTCCACCATGCACCACTTCGTGAGAGGCATGAATCAGATATATGAGGTCAACAGCTGTGGCAACAAGGACCCTTCTGAGCAGCCGTACGGGATGATAAGAACCTTTTACATCGCCGCTGAAGAGGTAGAATGGGATTATGCCCCTAACAAAAACTGGGAGTTCGAAAAGCAGCACGTGGACGCAGGAGGGGAAAGGTACCACGGGCCAAGCCATCAAGTCTCTTGGGTGGGATTGCACGCACTCTGTAGACGTTTAGCAAATGTGAAAACCTAAACATCGCTCCGGTTTTGTCTGCACAATTCTGGCAGACAGAGACTTTTATAGGAGCGAAGAAGAGAAGGGAAGCTGCCTGTCCGCACCCAGGGAGGGGAGTCTGAAGGAAATCCATCTGGGGCGCCCCCATGCCAGAAGGCTCCATGCATCCCCACTTGCTTGCGGTGGCTGGTCCAAGTGTGGCTGTCCTAAGAATGCATGCACCTTTGAGCAACCGCCCAGGGTGAACGCGTTAGGGAAAGAGGCAGATCCCCGTGACTCAGGACTGTGAAGACCAAATGATAGGGAGGGAGGCAGAGGAGGGGAGCGCAGTGGGGTGAGCAGATGGACCGCTATAGATTGAGGAGTGTGGGGAAAGAACATCCATCTGGACGAGGAACAACCTAACAGTGGGAAGGAGGCATTGCCTTGGCAGAGATCCCAGAATTAGGGTGTGAAGAGCTGGTCTCTCTACTAGACCCTGTATCCAGAAAGTCCCCAGGATTGACCCTCCTGTGAGAGCACTGTCTGCCAATGCTAAACATCAAAGTGTCAGCAACGCTGGAGCCTGGGCAGGCTTGTGAGCGCTGGTCCCCCACCCACCCTAAGTATCCTTCATTTCCTGCTGGGATGTCCTGGGGTAGAGTCATGCAAGGTATAGACTGGGCACTGACCTGCAGACTTCCACCCTGAAGTTCATACCCTCCACTAAACAACAACCTGCCACTTAGGTATTTATTCCCTGTCCCCATATACAGACCAGGAGACTCAGTGCAGAGTTAAGACTAACCCCTAGTCATTGTCACTGGAATTGAACAAAGACCATTTTAAAAGACAAATCTGTGTTCTCACCACCAAGCATGGTAATTTCCATGTCTTTGTTCTTCTTTGTTGTTTATCATCAGGCTCCTCCCCCAAACTAATTCTCTTTAGCCATGTCACACATAGACTTCTCTGTACCCAAATGTTTCTAGTCTTAACATGTCTTTTTCTCTTCTTACTTGTTGGCCTGTTTTGAGGGTTTAGACACCTGGAAAAGAGAGTGTAACAGCATCACCTCATGGATAAATGAAGAAACAAAATGCCTCTTCCATTTAAAAAAGATTTGCCTCAGGGACAGGACAATTTAAAATTTACTCCATGACTCATCAACCCATTTATTAAACGAGATACTCCTCTCCTGCAAAACCAGTGCTGCCAATACAAGCTAAAGACTAAAACTGGTGCATTGGAAAATGAAATGAATCATAATTCAGCCTTTTCTAAAGTGATTCCTTTTACTAAAAGGCTGCTATAACTAACGAAATAATTGTATGCTAATTCTGTTGTGTGTATATTCTTTTTTTTTACATTCTTTTTTTTTTTTTTACAAATAGTTTATTGTCAAATTAGTTTCCACATAACACTCAGTGCTCATCCCCACAAGTGCCCTCCTCCATGCCCATCCCCCCCTCCCCCCCACATCCATCAGTCCTCAGTTTTTGTCAGCATTCAGGAGTCTCTCATGGTTTGCCTCTCTCCCTTTCCCCCACCATTTCCCCCCTTCTTCTCCCTCTTGTTTCTCAGTTAAGTTCCTCCTAATCCTCCTGTACGTACAAACATATGATATTTGTCCTTCTCTGCCTGACTTATTTCACTCAGCATAACACCCTCAAGGTCCATCCATGTTGCTACACATGGCCAGATTTCATTGTTTCTCATTGCCATGTAGTATTCCATGGCATAGATAAACCACATCTTCTTGATCCATTCGTCCGTTGATGTATATTCTTAGCCCTTATATTCTTAGTATAAGAAATATACCTTCCATGACTTTCTTGAGACTCTGTGTAATTTGTGTCGTCAGACCCCATGTATCTGGGCTGGCAGAAAGCTCTCGTCTCAGTCTTCCAGGATTGTCTTCAGTGACAATAGAGACAATAGAGAGGTGACATAGAGAGATAAAGCGTGCCCGATGTGTCTGTACTCTACCCTGCCACTCTGGATATTGCCCATAAATAACTAAAAACAAAACAGAATGAGAGCATGTTCACATACTCAAAGTACAACAGATCTGTAGATTAAAAACTCAGTAGATATTGAAATGACAGGTTCTCCTAGTGGCACATTTGTGGCACCTCTGTGGATCAGAGCCCAGGGACAAATACCCCTTATGCCCCTCCCCCCAATTGTTAGGCCTCTGCCCTTTGAGCCAAAGCCATGGCATGGACACACCCAGCTTTCAAACCACCTCTCACTATGGGTTGTCCCTGAGACATTTATTGTCCTGGTTAGCCCAGACCCTCTGCCTCGGTTATCATTCCCAGGGTTTCCTAAGAACACACTGCAAAGCCCTCGGGATCCCAGAAAAGCAGCCAATGGGACCATCAGCACAATGCCAGGGTTTGTGCAGTGGGAGAGAATTCGAAAAGAGAGAATAAGTTGTTCTAGAGAAAAAAGCCTGTATTCCCAGTACTCCTGAGTTTGTGGACTGATATGCATTTAATTTAACTACTCTGAGACTTGAGATGATGACTGCCATTTATTGAGCACCCACCCCATGCCAGGCATTTTGCTAGGGGTTTTACAAACCTTTTCTGATAAAGCCCCTCACGGTATGCTTGACCCATTGGCTCAGCTTTGGTCCAGCGTGTCACATGGCATCCCAGCAGGATTGTGGCAGAGCACGTGCTTACCTGGTGCTCAGTCTGTATCTGGCACAGCGCTTTACAGATCTTTACCCATAGATTCCTCACACCAATCCTGGGAGGCAAATGCCTTATTATCATCCCACTCTTCTGCAGAAGAGGAGAGCTGAGAAGCAGTAAAACGTGGCTCCGGAGGCATTTCTGTCACTACAACATGTGTTAGTAGGACTTCTGGAAAATAAAAGTAGAAGAAAGATTCTCTTCCCTCGGAAAGCATATGATCTAGGTCGAAGTTATACGTGCCTTTGTTAAGTACCTACTGTGTGCTAGGCATTGTATACAGTACTGGTGAAACAGTGCTGACAAGGGCAGGCGAGGTCCCTCCCCACACAGAATTCGTGGTTCATGGGGCAGACATTAGGACAAGCATATTGAGTGAGGCAATCGCTCTGGGAGAAGAAGTGCAGGGCACAGGGGGAGCTCATGGCAGTGCACGTGGCCCCACCTGGGGGAGAGGTGGTTAGGGAGAGCTTCAGAGAGGAAGTAACCTTTGTCCTGGGAGTTGAGGAATAGACCATTTGAAGAGGTGCCAAGAGTGTTCATGGCACAGGGAATAACACACGGAAGGCTGCAGGTGGAGGGGCATGTGGAGCTCAAGAGAGAATGTTTAGGATGACCAGAGCATAGAGTGTGTGGGTGCCAGTGAAGGGAAACAAGGCTTGGGGGAGGGGGTGACAGAGGCAGACAGTGAAGGCATGTGACAGCTAATTTGAAGAATTTGGCACTGGAAGCCATCATCAGGTTTTCCACAAGAACTCACTTGGAATTTATAGGTTAGGGTCACTCTGCCTATAAAGTAGAGGACGGAGGGAAGGGAGGAGTGTGGGTGGCAGGGAGAGTGATTAGGAACAACTCCAGTTAGTACAGGTAAGTGATGTGTGGGGCTTAGGTTAGAGTGCAGGTAATTTAATGGAGGGAAATGGTAGTATGGGAGACATAGTCTATTTTGTAGATAAAACCAATAGGTTTTTTTCTATCTTTTGTGATGGTGTATCTCAGTGATTGATTAAATCTATGCTTGATCCTCATTATTTGCAGATTCCCTATTTATAAATTTGCCTATTTGCTGAAATTTATTTGTAACACTCAAACCAATTTTTGTGGTGCTTTTGTGGTCGTTTAGAGGTATGCACAAAGCAGCAGAGTTTGTGCCTCCCAATGCGCACATTCCCAGCTGAGGTTAAACAAACAAAGCACCCCTCTGCCTTCTTGTTTCAGCTTTCACACTGTAAACAAGCATCCTCTTTGTGGTTTATTTAGTGCCACTTGTGCACACGTGGGCACGCTTTTCATTGGTGACTTAGCTGTTTAACATGGCCCCCCAGGGTAAGCACAAGAAGGCTGTGATGTGTCTTACAGAGGAAATACATGTGTTAGATAAGCTGCCTTCAGGCAAGACCTACCAGCCATGAGTTCAAAGTTAATGAATCAGCATTACATATTAAATAAGATGTCTTTAAACAGAAACACACATAGGACAAGGATATTTATTAATCTGTTGATGAAAATATTGGGACCAGAGGTTTGAAGAAACTCCTTTTTCCCCCCCCAGGGAAGTGAATTTTTCTCTACTGTTTAAATTATTCTGGCTGGCCAAAGAATTAAATTGACATGAGACAGTTAACAGGAGAAAATAAAATTTGCTTACATAGGGAGAATCCACATAGACATGAGAGATTCCAAAGACAGTGAGGCAAAAGATCTATAGGTCATTCTGAAGGAAGGAGAAGGGAGTAGGGGTCTGGGACTTCAAAGAGAAGGAAAGCAGTTCATAGGAAGATGAAAAAGAGTAAATGTTAGGTAAACAAATGTTGATTGGGCCACTCAGAAACAGTGGGACAGAGAGAAGAATTTTAACAGACTGCCAAATTCCTCTCTGTCTCCCACCACTAGTTCATATTATAAGGTAGCTACCTTCTGTAATAGCCCCTTCCTGGAGTGGGTTCTCTACCTAAATTCTTCTGGGCATGAGAGGGAAAGTCAAAGTGTTTTCCTGAATCTTTTGGGCCTTGACTGCTTTCAACTCAAAATAATCCACATGCCAAAGTGGTACATCTTGCGGCAATTCGTTCTGAACACCTGCAAAACCTGACCTTGCCTAGGGACAATGGTTTAGTGTTCATTATTTCAGTGTTCAAGATGGCTTTCTAGAATGTGACTCCTGTGAATACCAAGAATCAACTATGCCTCTATTTGTACATGAGTATATGCACAGTATACAACCCAGAGTCTTTCTTGAGATCTTTAAGGTGGAAAAGTAGAACAAGGTATGGAATGATACAAATGGAATCTGAAGAAATTCAGGGTAGTAGAGTGTGAGCATGTCCATGTGTGTGACGTTAGTTAGTCTCAAGAAGAGGGATACCACCTCAAGGTGCCCTTAGGAGACTCCAACTAAGGCTGGCCCCGTTCAGCACCCAGCAGGGCTTTGGAACAATGATTCCCAAGAAGTAAGGCCTGGGCCACTGCTGGCCTGCCCCAATCAGAACCCCTTGTGGTGCTTTCAAGTGCAGATTCTTGGCCCCACTCCAGGAGAACCTGGTGCAAAAGCTGAGCTCCACTGGGAGATTCTGATGGCAGCCAGGTACGGGAAACAGTGCTCCTGAGTACCCCTGAATTGCTCAGGAGCACCCAAGGTTGCCAGAACCTTAATTTCCGCTGCTTCTGATTTACAGACATGGAGATATATTTATGAACCACACTGAAAACTGGATTGGCTCTCAGTACAAGAAAGTGGTTTACAGAGAATACACCAATGGGGAATTTGTGGAGATCAAGGCCCGGCCGCCGCAAGAGAAGCACTTGGAACTCCTGGGTATGATACAGATCGCAGCCATGTGTTGCCAGCCCCAAGGGCACATGAACACGTACACACATACTGTCACACTTAAGCCTGAGAAGGGACAGCAGGGACAGAGTAGCCTGACTGCATTCAGCCAAGTGTGATGTCTTCCTGCTCTCCCATTGTCAGGTAGCACGCCACGTGCTCAGCTCATTCAAAGAATAGTCAACCAGATAACACGCAGATAGGAATCTGTATTTCGAGGACAGTCTAACCAGCATCTATTGCCCTGAAATTCCTTTCCCAACCCCCTGCTAAGCCAGGACATTTTAATTGGAATGATGTGATTGATGCCTCAGATGAGCAGGCAGACTATTTGCACAGCTTCTGCAAGGGCCTGGATTATCTATGCACAGAGCTGTAAGAACACACCATAAAAACAATTCAAGCAGAGGGCGCCTGGGTGGCTCAGTCAGTTGAGTGTCTGACTCTTGATCTCGGCTCAGGTCATCATGTCACAGTTTGTGGGATCAAGCCCCAAGTCAGGCTCTGTGCTGACAGCACAGAGTCTACTTGGGATTCTCGCTCTCTCTCTTTCTCTCTCTCTCAAAATAAATGAATTAATATTTTAAAAAATAATTCAAGCCAAAGAGAAACTCCTTACATGAGAGGAGTGCTCAGGGTAGAAGGCCTGGTTTGAGCTCAGGAGGCCCTGAATGTGGCCATCTCAGAACCTACTGGGCCTGTCTGATGGCCTGGGCTGCCTGGCGATCAGATATGCTTTTCCTGTTTTCATTCCCTACTTTTGCCTGGGAGTCACCAAACCTGATCCCATCATAAAGATGAGATCTTTAGGCAGAAGGCTGATCTAGATGACTTTATGAAATCTGTTCCTTTTTTTTGTTTCCATTTTTATTTTTTATTATTTTTAAAATTTTTTAATGTTTATTTATTTTTAAGAGAGAGAAGGACAGAGAGGAAGCAGGGGAAGGGCAGAGACAGAGAGGGAGACACAGAATCCAAAGCAGGCTCCAGGCTCTGAGCTGTCAACACAAAGCCTGACTTGGGGCTCGAACTCACAAACCGCGAGATCATAACCTGAGATGAAGTTGGACACTTAACCAACTGAGCTACCCAGACGCCCCTCTGTTCCCATTTTTAAATGCACAAGGTGAACTTGTATAAATAGTATGACTTTACACCGTGCTTCTTAATATTAAAAAAGGCACCAGGACAGCTAGCTTGATAAATTACTAAATGCCCCATCTACCTTCGCCACCCCCTCACTATCAACATTGATATGCAAGCTTGTCACACTAAAACAGTCAACCCCAGTGGGAACATTCCTTCTTTTGAGCTGTGTTTGTCAAATAAACTCCAGCAAAAAGGTGCTGGTCCTGCCAAGGGTAGGGTGGGTTGCCCCTCAAAAAGCCCTGGTTTGGGTCTACTCAGTACAATGACACAGCGGAGAGACTCTGTCAGAGGCAAGCCCAGCAGTACTTCTCCCAGGAGAGCACAAGGCCCATCCACTCATTTTCTGTTTTTTCAGGGACAGGCCTGTGCTCCTGAAGTTCCAAAGGGCACAGGGCAGGCAACAGGTGCACCTTTGTTCTTTGCCGCTCCCTGGGACCTATCAGGCCCCAAATCAGAAGACATTCACCCTTACCAGTACAGCAAGGCATGTGCACTTGAAGTGGTAATGAGTCACAAATAAGGATTTTAAGACATGCATGCATGTGCACCTATCTGTAACTATGCCCAACTGTGCTGTTTAAAAACATACATTCTTTTCTAGCTTTATCATTAAAATAAAAGTGTTTTATCAGACACTTCCTGATTCATACTAAATATTTCCTCCAAAGATCATAATAGCCCAACAAATTTCATTAAATTTCTTTTAAAGTTTACTTATTTCTGAGAGAGAGAAAGAGAAAGTGAGCATGAACAGAGGAGGGGCAGAGAGAGAGGGAGACAGAATCTGAAGCAGGCTCCAGGCTCTGAGGCTGTTAGTACAGAGCCCAACGCAGGGCTTGAACCCACAGACCGTGAGATATGAACTGAGTGGAAGTCAAAGACTTAACTGACTGAGCCACCCAGGCGCCCCAGTCCAACAAATTTTAGATTGATTTAGGACGTTAGTGGTCTTTCACAGAGAAGCAATTATGACCATCAGTGAAGACTGGGTAGGTATAGTCAGACCGCCTACCATGAGTGTGTCTTTCTATGATGTAGAATGCCATGGGCACCCAAGAATGCAAATAAATCCGCCATGTCCATAAGACCAGGTGCGAGGTGATTCCCAAGTGGGAGCCTGTTCCATCCTTCTCGAAGCGTTGCCACATGAAGACCCCTGTGGTTCTGGTGCTCTGTCAGAGTGGCGCGTGCACTGAGCAAGCTGCATTTGTGCCACTTTTGAGGCACTGAGAGGTGAGGGGCACCCGGCGTGGGCAAGAGGCATCCCATGGTCATGCTGGTACAGGCCTTTCCAGCAGGGTGTGGGCCAATTTCCAGCGGCACACAGGGGGGTTGCTTTTCAAAGAACTGTGTACGCATGATTGATGAGGAGCACACATCTCCTGAAGGCACAAAACACTGGGACACAGCACTGGACGTGCGTTAGCGAAATCACTCTATTGGTCATAAATCAGCACATAGGTATTTTCATTTTGTTCTTATCTTTTACATCCCTTTTATACACAATATTTCATTGGATCCTTATTATGATGATTATGAATAAATCCATTTATCAGAATATGAGAAATTTTAGACTTACCAAAGGTTACACACAACTGAAAGTCAGCATAGCATATGGATATGGCTTTTCCTGGAGTTTATTTCTCAGCAGTAGTAAGAATGTAAGCATTTATTGAGTACTTACTGTGTTTCAGTGCACTGAAATAAGCACTTTACATACATTATCTTATTTAATCCTTATGATAGGTGTTATTAAACCCATTTCATAGGTGAGGAAGTTGACTCAGGCAGGTTATTTGACTTACCCAAGACCTCTCTAATAAGTGAAGGAAGCAGAATTTGAACCCAGGTTGGTCCAATTGCCAAATACTACATGAGTATTTAATATTACATATGTTGCCCTCCAAAGGAAGTGCATTAATGAAGAAGGTAACTTTTTATTTTATTTTGCCAAATACTGCCTACATTTATATTACATCAATGTTGAAAAGTGCAATGATAATGCACACAGGCCTGTGTTTTGCCTTTAGGCCCAATGGTTCATGCTGAGGTGGGTGACTCCATCCTGATCATATTTAAGAACAAAGCTAGACGGCCCTACTCCATCTCAGCCCATGGTATTGAAAACACGGATAGAGGGAAGCAACTCCAAGTGCCCATGACAAAGCCAGGTAAGTTCCACCAGACATCTGTTCCATGCTGATAAGGACACTGGACTCAACTCTCTTCTGATCTTTTCTGATCTTTGAAGGGTCTTTCTTGGAAAGTTCATCTTAATGTCAATATGTTCCAGCCATCACCTAGTCACTCCCAATATGAGATCATCATTCATCTAATGACCAAGTGGTTATGGTGTTTCTGGGGCTCCATTTGGGACTTAAAAGTGTAGTAAGACATAATAATCTTTCGCCAGGTGCTATGCCTCATATTTTTTTAAAAAACTAAAAATCTCATTTTCTAGCAAGGTAGACACTAACATATGCCATAGACTCTGATACCATTGGTTATAATACCCATCATTATTTTATCTGTTACAAAAAAAAGAAAAAAAACCCACTGCCAATTAAACCTTAACATGCCACAGATTGAAAGATGCATCTTGATTTTAGTTATGCAAAAATGTGAAAAATACACATTCTATAATTGAGGAAATATCGTATTGTTATGTTCATTTAATAGATGACTAAAGCACAGAGGGGTAATGAGTTTGACCAGGTCATACATTAGTAATGACAGAACTTCAATTTGTTGGACTTCAGAACCTACACTCTTAACCATATATTTCTCTTGAGATGCTTAAAATGAGTTTGCAAAAAAAAAAAAAAAAAGAAGACAAACAAGATGAATTATTTCAGTAGTAATGCAGATTACATATAATGAAATTCTAAATGGTGAAGAGTTTCAAGAATGTATCTGGGAGTGCTTATAAAAGTTTCAGAGAAGGAAAATCCATGAAGATCGATCGATCGATTGATTGAGAGAAAATAAAGAAAGGAGGTAATTAGGAAAATCTTTATAAAAGAGATAGAATCCCAGCTGAGTTTTAAAATATACGATGAAAGTAGAAAAGATCTCATAATTGAAAGAACCATATATTTACACAATTGGAATGTAGTTGTAGTAAATGTTAAGAGCCTCTGTGACCTTCAGTTATGAAATTGAGAGCAATCATAGGTATAATTACAGGGGAATTATACGCCACTTTACTTTTGTATATTTATGTATAATACTAAATACTATAGTAATTACAATAAAAGTCCTATAAACCTTTAAAAATTTTTAAATGTATAGAGGGAAGTAAAGAAAACACTCTAATGTTTCTAATCACTAGAAAAAGTTAGCAAGATATTTTTACAAGGATGGGATTGGAGGAAGGAAATCTTCACTGGGCACAATCCCAAACTCTCCTGCCTCTCTGCACCCCACTCTACTCCCCCACCCCCCAATTCAGAATCCTGTGTTTTACTTCTTCAAGAAGTCTCTCATGCATGTTCTAAATGTCTCTCTATAGGGAGATACTTAAATTTTGGAATACGCCAACAATGAACTATTATATAGACATTAAATGATGTTTAAGAAGGTTTTAATGACATGAGAAAAACCTGTGGTATCATGTTAAGTAAAATACAAGTATAGAAAAAGGTTAAAAAGGAAATAAGCCAAAATGTTAATAATGGTTGTACCTTTGGGGTAGTATTTTAAATAATAGTCAGGGTGATGCTCTTCGATTTCTCACATTTTTTGTACTTTCTTCATTTTTTATAATGGATGTCTTGCTTTTTATGAAGAGGGAAATGGTTTTATTTTATTTACTTATGTATTTATTTATTTATTTATTTTAAGTTTATTTATTTTGAGAGGGAGAAAGCACGAGTCGGGGAAGGCCAGAGAGAGAGAGAGGAGACAGTGATTATCCCAAGCTGAGCTGTCAGCACACAGCTTGATGCAGAGTTCGAACCCGAGAACTGTGAGCTCATGACCTGAGCCAAAGTCAAACACCAACTGAGCCACCCAGGCACCTCAAAAGGACATGGTTTTAAATGGATCCAAAAAGCACTCATTTTTTATAGTTACTCATTTTTGATAGTTAAAGGCAACTGAGGAGGGAGGAAGAAAAGTGCCAATCCTGGGTAGTCTGTCT
Source organism: Crocuta crocuta (assembly GCF_008692635.1). Taxonomy (NCBI): domain Eukaryota; kingdom Metazoa; phylum Chordata; class Mammalia; order Carnivora; family Hyaenidae; genus Crocuta; species Crocuta crocuta. The sequence continues at coordinate 337,802 of NW_027532617.1, read as the reverse complement.
GATAGGGTTATTGGGCCCACTGGGTGAGCCCTCACAGGCTGCCATGCCCTGATGATGAGGACTAGCAAGGGACATAGCTGTCCTGTGCCGACTAGACTTCTAAGCACCCTTAATGTGTTCATGGGGGTAGAGAGAAGAATGATCAGAACATGGCAGAGAAGCATTTTTCTCACTGAAAGTCTGAGGGGAGAATCCCCATAAAGGTCTTTGACGAGCCTGAAAGGCTTGGGAGAGTCCAGAGTTTGGGGGTAGGAGCAAGAAATTAATTTTGTGCATGAAATCCAGGCAAACTGGGGAAGAATGGTTATTATGGACATGCCTGAGATAAGGAAAGCAAACTAATGCCTTAAGAAAAGTAAGCAGACCCTCTCAAATTTCTTCTCCTTCTCCTTCTTCATGATGCCACTCAACAAACATGCACAGAGCATCTTCTTTTTGTTTAGAGCTGTGCTCCCCACTTGGGCGAACAATGGATCATTCCAACTTTAATAACACCACCCCTTAGCCCTTTGCATTAAGAAGCAAAACATCAGAGGGGCGCCTGGGTGGCTTAGTCGGTTAAGTGTCCGACTTTCGCTTAGGTCATGATCTCGCGGTTTGTGGGTTCAAGCCCCGCGTCGGGCTCTCTGCTGACTGCCAGCTCAGAGCCTGGAGCCTATTTCAGAGTCTGTATCTCCCTCTCTCTCTGACCCTCCCCTGCTCACGCTGTCTCTCTCTCTCTCTCTCCTAGAAATAAATTTAAAAAAATTAAAAAAAAAAGAAGCTAAACATCAGCTATTTATCTTACAATTAACAAGGCAGAGGGGCTATAATGAAAGGTAATGGAAACTAGACCTAAAGTTACATTGCTAACGTACTGGTGCGTTTGCAAATATGGAGCAGTTTCATGTAAGAATAATATTTGTTTAACCTTGTGGCTTGCATTCAGCTACAGGTTGTAGGTTGCATGTGCTGATGGGGTGGGGATGGGGCCTAGATAGTTCAAAGGGAGATAATGATTTCAAGGTGGCTTTTATTTGAGAGTTTTACAATGTGACTATCTTGTAATTTATGTGAGTTTATTTTTGACTCCTCTGCAAGGCTTTGGGTCAGCCACAGGAGATGCACAGATATAGTCTCTGGGATACATTTGTTATTACTATACATGCAAATAAACATTGATTTACTGCCTTCAATGTGAGGCAGTAACCTAGGTATTTAATTTTATTTAATCTTTACAACAGTCTGAAAAGTGGATGACAAACCCACTTTACAAATAAGGAGACTAAAGGTCAATGAAGTCAAGTGGCTTGTCAAAGATTAGATAAATAGGAAGTGATAGGGTTGAGACTCGGAACTAAGTTTCTCTGATTCCCTCTGATTCTAAATAGGTCTTGCTTGTCTGTACATTAGAATCACCTGAGAATCTTAAAAAAATACTGATGCCCTTGTCTGGGGCCCTAGATATTCTAATTTCATTGGTTTGCAATGAGATCTCAGCATTAAGAGTTTACAAAGCTCACCAGTGATTCAATCAGGAATCAAGGCTGAGTCCCACAGTAACTCAAGTGTGCTCAAGCATAGCTCTCGCGAGGGAGATATGGAATTTGAGGAGAAAAAACAGCAAGGAACAAAATAAGTCTTTATGTTGAATGAATATCAGTTGACAATAGAAAGGGCAAGTTAGAAAGAAAGCTACAGTCTGAAATGAAAAATACACCATTTTGAGAATTGAGAAAATCAAGATGTGAGTTTAATTTTAGCATTTCTAATGAATGAGTAATTCTCCCCAGTAATAAATATTAACCAAAATATAAAGATCTGTTTGTTATTTCTTTAGATAAAACACCTGGAACAGAAGTAACACTAGTAAATTCTTTCTATTTCTTCTTATTTGTTTCAGGAGAAATAAAAACTTACAGATGGAATGTCCCTAAAAGGTCTGGTCCAGGACCAAATGACCCAAATTGTATTCCATGGGTTTACTATTCAACAGTCAACTTTGTGAAGGTAAGATGGAGAGGGCAACCAAAATGCTTGAAGTAATATGGCTTTAAATCAATTATTCAAGTTATGATCACTCTGGTGGGTATATGTGAAGGGTATAATGGTCAACCGCAGGGATCTCAAACTACGGCCATTCACATTTGTTAACATTGTTTATGGTTGAGTTGAGTAGTATTAAGAAAACAAATTCAACTGAGTAAATTTTAAAGATCTAACTAGCTTTATTCAACAATTCATGGACAGCGTCCCATCTAGCAGATAGAAAGGATCTTTGAAGAGCTGTACAAAATGAGAGACTTTTATGGGCAGAAGGAGCCAAAACAAGGAAGTTACCAGCAAAGAGGACACTGTATGTGGCAAGGTCGCCTTTTTGTAAGGAATAGCAGGGGTCTCACTAGTGCTAATCAGATATTTCCAGGTTGATTAGTTTAAGATTCTGCTCCTGGGAGAGACTGAAATTTTAATTAACCTAGGAATTAAGTCTTGGTTTGGTGATGTGCGCTTAGCACAAGTGACTCTATTTTGGACCTGTTGTCTCTCTCTCTCTCTCTCTCTCTTTCTCTCTCCCTCTTTAACAATTCCCCCATTTTGATCAAACTCTCATCTTAACTGAGAGATGTGATCAAAATTTAAGACATTAATACCTCTCCCATCCACTGCTCTGAAGCTCCCACAATTTTTGTTCATCCTCTGTGTGGTATTCACAGGTCATGATGCTTTTTATTGAATCTCTGTGGTATTTATAGGTCACAACTTCAGGTTCTTAAATTGGTCATTTTCTTCATTCTTTTTCTGTATTACAGTCTTAGAGAGATGATTTGCTTGTTTAGCAGCTATGAACATGCATTTCAAGCTTTTGAAGGAATACAGCGCACCAGGGAGACATACTGTGATCATTATAAGCAGACTAACCCCCAATATCTGGTGTGCACTTTAGAGCCATGATCTCCAAGGCCCAAACCAATCAAAATCAAATAAGTCAAAGAAAGACTAGGTTGAAGGAGTCACTTTCTAAAGCCAAGTGGCTTGTTCAGTGGTTTTTTGCATCTGAGTTTCAACTTCGCAGAAATGTTATCCAGGTTCAACAGGATAAGGTAGGTGTTGGCCACAGGATAGACACCTCTTGTCAGCTAAAAATTAATAAAAGGCCATCATATGGTCAAGAACAACGTTGGCCTTGCAAAGATGGGTGCTGCTAGCAAGAGATCTTTTTGCGATTGGAGCAGATCTGGTTTACATAATCATAAGAGTGTAAATGTACTATGATTTGCATAGATATTTGTGTTTAACTGAGCAAAGTACAGTTATAACTGGAGAAAGGTTAAAACAAGATATGGCCATAAAAGTTGGACTTTGTAAGTGGACTCCTAAGTGGTGGCAGCGGGGGTGGTCAATTGAGAATAGAAGAAAAATTGGTTGGAGGGAGGACCACAGGGTCTTTAGCATCATGGATTTTGAGGGCAAATCTTGCAGCCTGAAAGATTACCCACTTCCCCTACTTAGCAAGGGCCTGCGAGATATGGACGATGGTGTTATCTTTCCAGGCCAATGCCAGGGCATAGGAAAGAAAGAGAGGGAGGAAGGGTTTTGTGTTTATTTAAAGTATGAAGCTTTGGTGTGGCATCTTGGATGTAAGCAGTCTTTCACAATGTAGTCTATTTTTTTCCTAGTCAATTTGATTTGGAAATCTCCAACATTTGTACAGGAACAGATGTCAGGTGGTGGAGCCCTTTTCAGCCTTGAGATGTATATTCACTTCTAGTTTTACAGAAGTGTCAATGGTCAGGAGCACTTGATAAAGCCCTTTACATGAGTCTCACTCCTACAAAAATATCAGAGTAAATAATAACTCTCTCTGTGAATGATAAAAGTCTTCAAAATTGCTCATGTTTAAAGATCTGATGAAAGTTCATCATAATGGAATTCACAAGGAAGTTTGGTTATTTCTGTAACATACAACATTTTAAAATAATACCTGGAATTATGACTGTTAAAATTATAGTAGGATATATCAATTTCTAGGAATTTTGTGCAATTTCTAAAACATTTATAATATATACCTATACAGATATAATATAAAGAAGGCTTGATATTACTTCTTATATCACAATGCTCCCCATGTAATTTAACCTATCAAATACACTTCATTACTTTAATGTCTCTCTTTCAATAAGGAGAGAGAACAAATCTTTTGACATGTTCCAGGACTCTCTTAAAATATCCCAAAGTTGGCTCAAGGTCAAAAAGGCTTACTTTAGAATTTGATTTTTGGAAAGTTTCTCAAAAATATCAAAAAGTTTAAAAACACTTGGTCAAAGAGGATCATAGTTCTCTGTGAAATAATAAATAGTTATCCACTTAACCATAGTGACAAAGACTTCACAAAGTTAAATAGTCAGGGTTAAATATACAAATACAGAAGGTTAAATAGTTCTAAAAAAGTCTTAGCTCTTCTAGTAGAGAAGACTCAATTCTTTTAAGTAATAAAAGACTTGATAAAGACCACATGAAATACAGAAAATTATTTTGATAAGATAGAATCTTTGTTTTCTAGGCAGATTATTTAATCTGGGTAATAAAAACTATACACACACCATTTATTATCTTTTATCAAGAGTATATCAATAATCCAAGCAAATTTTGTCACTTTAACAGAAAGGAAACAAAATTCTAACCTTAGACCAGTGTACTTTTTTTAAAAAGTATAATTAACATACTAGTTTCAGGGGTACAACATATTGATTCAACAATTCTATATTACTCAATCCTCACCACAATAAATGTTAGCCACTATCTGTCACCATACAATGTTATTACAATATTATTGGGACCATATTTCCTATGCTGTACTTTTCATCTCCTAGACTTATTTATTTTAAAACCAGAAGTTTGTACCTCATAATCCCCTTTATCTATTTCACTCGTCCACCCAACCGCTGCCTCTTTGGCAACCACTAGTTTGTGTTCTGGAGTTAAGAACCTTGGTTTTGTTTGTAATTTGTTTCTTTATTCATTTGTTTTGCCTTTTAGATTCTACATATAAATGAAATCATTGGTATTTTAATTTCTTTGTCTGATTTATTACACTCAGTATAATATCATCTAGGGCCACCCACATTGTCGCAAATGGCATGGTCTCACAAATTATTTTTATAGGCTGAGTAATATTCCATTGCATTCTTCTTCATTTGCTTCCATATCTTAACTATTGTGAATATGCTTCAATAAACATAGGATATATATATCTTTTCAAATTAGTTTGTATTTTCCTTGGGTATTACTCAGATGTGGAATTACTGGATCATATGAGTTTTCTATATTTAAGTTTTTGAGGGACCTTCTTACTGTTTTCCACAGTGGCTATGGAAATTTACATTCCCACCATCAGTGCAAGAGGGTTCCTTTTTTCCCATATCCTCACCAATACTTGCTATTTTTTATCTTTTTGATTCTAGCCATTCTGAGGTGTTATCTCATTGTGGGTTTTTTAAAATGTTTAGTTTATTTTTGAGAGAGAGACAGACAGAGTGCAAGAGAGGGAAGGGCAGAGAGAGGGAGACACCCAAAGCAGGCTCGAGGCTCCAAGCTGTCAGCACAGAGCCCTATGTGGGGCTCGAACCCATGAACCGTGAGATCATCAGCTGAGCGAAGTTGGATGCTCAACTGACTGAGCCACCCAGGTGCCCCTCATTGTGGTTTTGATTTGCATTTCCCTAATGAATAGTAATTTTGAGCATCTTTTCATGTGTCTGTGGGCCATCTATATATCTTCTTTGGAAAAATGTCTACTCAAATCTTCTGCCCATTTTTAAATTTGGAAATTTTTTGATGTTGAATTGTATAAGTTCTTTATGTATTTTTAATAAAAACCCTTTATTTAAAAATCATTTGCAAGTATCTTCTCCCATTTAGAGGTTGCCTTTTCATTTTGTGACTGGTTTCATTCATTGTGCAAAAGCTTTTTATTTTGGTTTAATCCCAGTTGTTTACTTTTTTTTGCCTTTATTCCCCTTGCCTGAGGAGACATATCTAGAAAAAGTTGCTAAGACTGATGTCAAAGAGATTCCTACTGAGACAGAGGGAAAGAGAGAGAGAACTTAGTCCTACCCTGTTTTCTTCAAGAAGTTTTATGGTTTCAGGACTCATATTTAGGTCTTTAATCCATTTCAGTTAGTTTTTGTGCATGGTGTAAGAAAGTGGTCCAGTTTCATTCTTTTGCGTGTGGTGGTCCAGTTTTCCCAGCACCATTTATTAAAGATACTGCCTTTTCTCCATTGTTTATTCTTGCCTCCTTTGTCATAGATCAGCTGAACCATATATATAATCATGGGTTTATGTCTAGTATCTCTATTCTGTTCTATTGATCTGTGTGTCTATTTGTGTGTCAGTACCATATTATTTTTATGACTATAATTTTGTAGTATATCATGAAATCTGGTATTGTTGATACCTACTGTTTTGTTCTTTCTCAACATTGCTTTGATAATTTGCAGCTTTTTGTGGTTACATACAAATTTTAGTGTTATTTGTTCAAGTTCTGTAAAAAAATGCTGTTGGTATTTTGATAGAGATTGCATTGAATTTGTATATTGCTTTGGGTAATATTGACATCTTAACAATACTTGTTCTTCCAACCCACAGACATGGAATATCTTTCCCCTTCTTTGTGTCATATTCAGTTTCTTTTGTCAATGTTTTATAGTTTTCAGAGTATAGGTCTTAACCTCTTTGGTTAAGTTTATTCCTAAATGTTTACTCTTTTTGGTGCAATTGTAAATGGAATTGTTTTTCAATTTCTCTTTCTGCTACTTCATAATTAGTGTATATAAATGCAATAGATTTCTTTATGTTAATTTTGTATTCTGCAATTTTGCTGAATTCATTTATCAGTTCTAATAGTTCTTTGGTTGAGTCTTTAGGGTTTCCTATATATATGTGTGTGTGTGTGTGTGTGTGTGTGTGTGTGTATAATATGTACTACATATATATGCAAATGGTGACCATTTTACTTCTTTACCAGTTTGGATGCCTTTTATTTCTTTTTCTCATCTGATTGCTGTGGCTAGGACTTCTGGTACTATGTTGAGTAGACGTGGTTAGAGTGTATATTTTTGTTTTGTTCCTGATCTTAGGTGAAACTCTCAGCTTTTTACTATTGTGGATGATATGTGCTGTGGATTTTTCATATATTGGCTTTACTATGTTGAGATATGTTCCCCGTAAACATACTTTGTTGAGAGTTTTTAACATAAATGACTGTTGTAGCTTGTCAAATGCTTTTCTTCACCTGTTGAGATGTTCGTATGGCTTTTATCCTTTCTCTTGTAATATGATGTATCACACTGAATTCAAATATTTAACTACCTTTGTATCCCTGGAATAAATCCCACTTGATCATGGGGAATGATTTTAACTGTACTGTTGAATTCTGTTTGCTAATATATTGTTGAGGATTTTTGTATCTATGTTCATCAGAGAGATTGGCCTGTGGTTTGGGAGCTTTGTTTTGTTTTGGTTTGGTTTTATAGTGTCTTTGTGTGGTTTGGGTATCAGGGTGACATACTGACTTTGCCTACATACAAGCCCATGGCAGTCTCAGACAGGCCCCTCAATAGCACAGGGACCAAACCCTGCCCTGTGCATCCACCACAGGTCATTGCAGCTCACTGCCCTGAAGGCAAACACGTCTCTGCCACAACAATAGGAAGCACACAAGTCACATATGAAATAGCTCTGTATCAAATGGTTCTGGTGATGAGAGGACAATGTGTTACAGGGCACCACAGGACCTCATTTACAAAGGCCACCATTTTCAAGAGAAGGAGATGTGGTTGACCTCTCCAATACATAGAAACACAGAGAGTTTCTATGAACAACATGAAGGGACAACATGAAGGGACAGAGGAATATGTCCCAAATGAAAGGATAAGACATAGCCATAGCAAAAGAGCTAAATGAAATGGAGATAAGCAACATGCTTAATAAAGGATTCAAACCAATGGTCATAAAGAACTGGACTTGAGTGGATGAACTCAATGAACACTTCAACAAAGAGACAGAAAATACAAAAATGAACCAGTCAGACATGAAAAATTCAATAACTTAAATAAAAAGAAATACACTACAGAGAATCAACAGCAGATTACAAGATACAGAAGAATGGATTAGTGATCTGGAAGACAGGGTAATGGAAAGCAATCAAGCAGAAAAATAAAAAATAAATTAAAAGAATAATAAAAAATGAGGATAGGTTAAGGGAACCAACTGACAATGTCAAGCATAATACCATTTACATCATAGGGATCCCAGAGAAGAGTAACGGGAGGAGAAAACTTATTGGAAGAAATAATAGCTGAAAACTTCCTTAATCTGGGAAAGGAAACAGACATCCTGAATCAGGAAACACAGAGGGCCTCTAATAATATTAACCCAAGGAGGTTAAAGCAATTGTAAATATCTATACACCCAAGATAGAGTACCTAAATAAATAAAGCAACAAACATAAAAGGAGAAATTGATGTAATTCAATAACGGTAGGGGACTCTAATACCCCACTTACATCAATGGATAGGTTATCCAGACAGAATATCAACAAGGAAACAGTAACTTTGAACAACACATTAGACTAGATCTAATAGATATGTCCAGAACATTATATCTCCAAGTAGCATAGTACATATTGTTTTCAAGTGCACATGGAACATTCTCCAGGACAGATCACATGTTAGGCCACAAAACATGTCTCAATAAATTTAAGACTGAAATCATATATCAAGCATTTTTTCTGACCACAGTTGTATGAAAATAGAAGTCCATTACAAGAAAAAAAACTTAAAGAGAACACAATTACATACTACCAAACAATAAATGGTTCAACCAAGAAGTCAAAGAGGAAATACAAAAAATAGAGACAAATTAAAGTGAAAATACATGTGGAAACTAATTTGACAATAAACTATTTGTAAAAAAAAAATAAAATAAAATAAAGTGAAAATACAATGGCCCCAAACCTTTGGGATATAGCCACAACAGTTTTATTTTTTTTCTCTGTATTGTTCCAGTTTTATTTTTTCNCTGGATTCTTTGTTTTTCGGGTGTGGAGTTTGGTGAGTTCCTTATAGATTTTGGATACTAGCCCTTTATCTCACATGTCATTTGCAACTATCTTTTCCCATTCTGTGAGTTGCCTATTAGTTTTATTGATTGTTTCCTTTGCTGTGCAGGAGCTTTTAATCTTGATTAGGTCCCAATAGTTCATTTTTGCTCTTGATTCCCTTGCCTTTGGGAATGTGTCAAGTAAGAAATTGCTGCAGTTGAGGTCAAGGAGGTTTTTTCCTGCTTTCTCTTCTAGGGTTTTGATGGTTTCCTGTCTCATCTTCAGGTTCTTTATCCATTTTGAGTTTATTTTTGTGTACTGTGTGAGAAAATGATCTAGTTTCATTCTTCTGCATGTTGCTGTCCAGTTCTCCCAGCACATCTGTTAAAGAAGCTGTCTTTTTTCCATGCGATACTCTTTCCTGCTTTGTCAAAGATTGGTTGGCCATACATTTGTGAGTCTGATTCTGAGTTCTCTATTCTATTCCATTGGTCTATGCTACAACAGTTTTAAAAAGGAAGTTTATAGCAATACCTCAAGAAACAAAAAACATCTGAAATAATCCAGTCTTATACCTAAGTGAGCTAGAAAAAGAAGAGCAAACAAAACCCAACACTAGTAGAGGAAAGAAAATAATAAAGATCAGAGCTGAAATAAGTGAAATACACACACACACACACACACACACACAAATAGAAAAGATCAGTGAAACATGGAACTGGTTCTTGAAAAGATCAACAAAATTGGTAAACCCTTAGCCAGACACATGAAGAAGAAAAAAAAGAGAGATGACTCAAATAAAACCTGAAACGAAAAGGAGAAATAACACCTGACATGACAGAAATACAAAGGATTATAGGAGAATATTATAAAAAACTATATGCCAACAAATTGGACAACCTAGAAGAAATGGATAAATTCCTAGTAACATATAATCTTCCAAAACTAAATCAGGAAAAAATAGAAAAATTTAACAGACCAATGACTAGTAATGAAATTTAGTTGGTAATGAAAAATCTCCCAAGAAACAAAAGTCCAGGGCCAGATGGCTTCACAGGTGAGTTATACGATAGATTTAAAGAAGATTTAATATGTAGTTTTCTTTCTTTTTTTAATATGTAGTTTTCTTAAACTATTCCAAAAATAGAAGAGGAAGAAAAACTTTCAAATTCATTCTACAAGGCCCACATTATCTATATATGTGTACTTTTGATAATAAAATGTTTTTTTAAGTTAAGTTTATTACAGTCTTAGCCAACTTGACTCACATAAAATTTCTTTCCCAAGATTCTCTTCTACAAACCTTCTACAACTTCCTTTTTTAAACTGAAATTTTGCCCTTTGTTTTTTCTCTTCCTTATTCTGAAATAACCAGCCTCATTTTAGAACAAAATTAATTTCTTATCCCTCAACAAAAATGCATCTACCTTTCTCAAATCTTCTTTTACCAAAAACACACAGCTTAGTTTCCTTGTGAACAGATTGTTTCCTTTATTGTTTCTAGTAGCTTGCATATGTTGTATTTTTAACCATTAAGCACCTTAATTTCTAGTGAAAATTAAAGTAAATAATTGTTAGCTTTTACATTAGTATTCTGTGGTTTGGAAAATTTATAAATAAAATTCATAATTTGTAGAAATATATTCTTCCTCCTAGTAAATTTGTCAACATGGCATAAAACTTGTTTACTAATAAACTCAAATATCTTAAGTTTCTTGGTAATAAGATGTCCAAAAAGTAGGTAAACCTATGTTCAGTAATTAGCATTTTAGGATTTTATTTAATTTGAAATGCTATAGATATTAAATTAGTATTCATCATTTCATTTCACTTAGCAAAACTCTAAGGTTTTAAGTTATCAAAAAGATGTGGGGAGACTATTTCAGTAGACATACTATAAGTTACAGTTATTGCTGAAGAGTTCACCTAAATACCACCAGCATTTTTCAAAGACCTAGAACAAACAATCTTAAAATTTGTATGGAACCATAAAAGACCCTGAATAGCCAAAGTAATCTTGAAACAGAAAGCAAAGCTAGAGGTATCACAATTCCAGACTTCAAGCTATATTACAAATCTGTAGTCATGGTAGTGGCACAAAAACAGACACATAGATCAGTGGAACATATTAGAAAACCACAACCATATGGTCAACTCATCTTTGACAGGGCAGGAAAGAATATCCAATGGAAAAAAGACAGTCTCTTCAACAAATGGGGTTGGGAAAACTGGACAGCAACATGCAGAAGAATGAAACTGGACCACTTTCTTTTACCGTATACAAAAATAAATTCAAAATTGATGAAAGACTTAAATGTGAGACAGGAAACCATCAAAATCCTAGAAGAGAACACAGGCAGTAACCTCTCTGAGCCTGTTGTTTTAGCAACTTCTTACTAGACACGTTGCCAGAGGCAAGAGAAACAAAAGCAAAAATGAACTATTGGGACTTCATCAAGATAAAAAGCTTCAGCACAGGGAAGGAAACAGCAACAAAACTAAAAGGCAACCTATGTCATGGGAGAAGATATTTGCAAATGACATATCTGATAAAGGATGAGTATCCAAAATCTATAAAGAACTTATCAAACTCAACACCCCAAAATCACCCAATGACCCAGTTAAGAAATGGGCAGAAGACATGAATAGAATCTTTTCCAAAGAAGATATATAGATGGCTAAAAGGTACATGAAAAGATGCTCAACATCACTCACCATCAGGAAATACAAATCAAAACCACGATAAGATCTCACCTCACACCTGTCAGAATGGCTAAAATAAACGACACAGGAAACAACAGATGTTGACAAGGATGCAGAGAAAGAGGAACCCTCCTGCATTTGTAGTGAGAATGCAAACTGGTGCAGCCACTCTGGAAAACAACAGTATGGAGGTTCCTCAAAATGTTAAAAATAGAACTACCCTATGACCCAGCAATTGCACTACTAGGTATCTACCCAAAGGATACAAAAATGCTAATTCAAAGGAGCATATGCACCCTGATGTTTATAGCAGCATTACCAACAAGAGCCAAATTATGGAAAGAGCCCAAGTCTCCATCGACTGATGGACAGATAAAGAAAATGTGAAATAGATACACATACACACACACACACACACACACTGGAATATTACTCGGCTATAAAAAAAAGTGAAATCTTGTCATTTGCAATGATGTAATTGGAGCTAAAGAGTATTATGCTAAGCAAAATAAGTCAGAGAAAGACAAATATCGTATGATTTCACTCATATGTGGAATTTAAGAAACAAAACAGATGAGCATAGGAAAGGGAAAAAAGAGAGGGAGGCAAACCATAAAAGACTCTTAACTATAGAGAAAAAACTGAGGGTTGATGGACGGCTGTGGGTGAGGGGTGGACTAAGAGGGTGGCTGGTATTAAGAAGGGAACTTGTTGTGATGAGCACTGGGTGTTATATGCAAGTGATGAATCACTAAATTCTACTCCTGAAACTAACATTACTCTATATGTTAACAATTAGAATTTAAATAAAAACTTTAAACATCAAAAAAACTTCATCTAAAAACTCTAATTCCAGTTACATCTACTATGTTTAGAAGACTTGTGAAAATTTCATCGTACAAGTTATTTTTCTTACTGACAAAAATTTTGACAGAGTTAATATGGACTTGTTTAATAAACGCAGGTAGAATAAAAGTTATAGGTCTGCATTATTTAATGTTAATAATTCTAAAGACATGTACATTTTAATTAAGCCATCAAACTTCAGTTAGCTTAAACTGAATCTTTTTCCAGATCATATGAACCCAAAAAGTATTTGGGTTAGTTTCTATTATAGTTTTGAGAATTTTATAAGTGCTTTATTCATATAAGCACTTAGTTTTCTTTAAGACAATTAAATAAAGCACTTAGTTTTCTTTAAGACACACACACACACACAAACACAATCATACAAACAGATATAAACAGAAACCTTACAGATTCTATTCTAAAATTTTAGCTATGAATCAAGCACAATAATGCAAAATTCACTAGTTATATAAAAAAAGTTGGATACAAATTGTGTTTCTGGCAGATGGAACAAATTAAGATTACTTATTCAGATGGCCAAAGCTTTTTATTAATATTTGTGAAGAAAACACTTAGGATTTTTCATTTGCCCAAGTTCCAAAGAAACTCCAGACCGTCTTCGTTTTCTTCTGATAAGAATTAACCTCCATGAAGTTTGTATTTCAAAGAGAAAGCTAGGTAAGAATTCCTGGAGAAAACCAGGTAGAATACTTATATCTCAAAGGCAAAGGGTAAGAATGCAAGCTCTTCCAAAAAGACTTCATTTTCTAAGGCCAGAATTTGACAATAATTACAAGCCTTCTGAGATAAATAGGGTAAGTTTTTGGGATTGGTAAATAGAATAGGTGAAGTTTGAATTGTTTCTAGAGCTGCATTTTTTGTTTTGTCAAGACTTGTAACATAAGAGTAGTTTTCAAAGAATTGGGCTATAACTAAATGATACCAAGGAGCTGATCTACCCACCTAATCTCATCTTCAATTTCCAACTGATCTACCCACCTCATTATCTTCAATTTCCAACTAAGAGAAACATCAAAAGATTTCTGTGTTGTAGATTTAGAGCTGTTTGTCTCTGGAATGTTTTAGTAAATCCTTCTACAAATGCTTGAGATGTTTTAGTTTCACTCTGGATACATACTTTCATTTTTTGCTAGGGAAGCAGTTATAAAAAAGTTTCTATCAGGGTCTGAATATCAGCTTTCGATTTGGCCAACTTCTGGCCACAGAACTAGTTAAAATTTTTTGTAAGATTTTTCATTTTTCAGCCAGGGAAATATTTCTCTTATTATTGA
>NW_027532617.1:304177-323859 GCF_008692635.1 Crocuta crocuta | reverse complement strand
GATGTAAGGAAATTACTTTCCCAAGATCCAAAGTCACACCCAACGAGAGCCAAGAAAAAGAAATGGCAGCCTGCATGTCCCAGGCAGGCAGAAAGCCAAGTCAAGTTCTTAGGGCACAAAACAAGGCAAGCAAGAAGGAATAGCTATCCCCAGGATAGAAATGATCAGTAATCAACAAGAATAGATTTGGAAAGGAAAGGACAACATGAAGTTTTATTTTTCTTTCTTGACTGGATACTAAAGACAGATTTCGGAGACCTGATTCTGGTAAGAATTCTTCCCTGTCTCTGGTTTCTGCCAGTTTTCTCAGGATCCTGCCTGCAGGCTCCAGTATCTACTAGAATTTGGCAAGGTTTTTTTTCTTAATTAATTTTAATTTTAGTTTCCCCTGGGCTTTTTAAGGGAGCAACATAGCAGTTTACTAGAAAATCCATCAGAGTTTTGTCAGCTCTGGGAGAGCCCATAATGGAGGCTTTCCTTTGAAGATAGATATGGGGGCATTTGAGTTGATATTGAAGGATTTGCACAAAACCTTTGAGGACAGTCTTTCTTCTAATGTTCCAGTTGATTACAAATGAGACATCAGTTTCTGGACCAGTGTTTCAATGATGGACCCCTAGGAGGGTATAATGAGGAAGGCCTAGGTACTGTTTTAGATACCTTTTGCATCTTTAATTTTTCATTGGCCTTTCGCAAGGAAAATTTTTTTAATGTTTTCTTTATTTTTGAGAGAGAGAGACAGAGCATGAGTTGGGGAGGGGCAGAGAGAGAGAGAGAGAGAGAGAGAGAGAATCTGAAGCAGGCTCCAGGCTCGAAGCTGTCAGCACAATGCGGGGCTTGAACACCTGAACACGAAATCATGACCTGAAGTCAGACACTTAACCGATTGAGCCACCCAGGCACCCCTTGCAAGGAGACTTTTGATGAAGCTATTTTGGAATCTTAAAGCCTTTTGGAAGCTCTTACACACCAAATAAAATAAATATCCCTTTCTGTTTGCTTGCTTTGGAAACCCTTGTTTTTAAGTGAACTTCTTAAATAATTTTGTCTCATTGGAATGTTCCCCATAATGGCCATTGTAATTCTAGGTTGTCTTTAGTTACATTTTGCCTTTTTGGTAATATTTATAGCTTCTGGGACCATAGTTCTAAGACATAAAATAAGCAGATGTGTCAGAAGGTGGCATGCTCAACTCTTTGGAATTTGAGGATCCCACTCTTTGTTTAAGCTAAGGCTTTGGGTCTCTTGGAGCCAAACTAATACCTATGGGGGATGTACCACTGGGTTGGGGATTATGTGGCATTTTACAGTATACCTCAGTGCACAGACATTTTCTTGAGGTTGGTGAGTGATGTAGTGTCACTCTAACCCATTCCATTACCAACTTATCATGGGAATATTAGAGTTAGGTAGCAGATATTGTAATAGCTTTTAAGTACTCAACTCATGCCCACAAATTTTTCAGCTTTTGGCTTCCAAGATTCCATTAGACTTTAGCTACACAAAGCAAAGTATTTTGGACCATGTGCAGTTTTTAAGTTGGATCCAGTCTGACTCCAGTCAATTACCATCAGCAGTTTCAAATGCAGAATTTGGGGACTGAACCAAGGGCTGGAGATTCCAATCATGTGGGGAACTGTAGAAAGCTAATTAGATTGGGAACTTGACTCAAAGACAGTGGAACTCAGAACCAAGAAAAACTTTCCTACAGTCCTCAGAAATGGCAATAAAGACAGAGAATTCAAAGGGTCTGCAGATACCATGCTTGTGATTCTCATTGTCCCTGAATTCATCAAGAATGTACTCTGGATTCCATCATGGCTACCAATGCTCTTAAAAAACAAAACTCAGCTGACAATATTTTAGAGTTCCTATTGGTTTTATTCAGTGACTCATGAAATCAAGCAGCATCCCATATGACAGATAGAGGAGAGGGCCAAAGAGCTGCACAAAATGAGAGACTTTCATAGGCAGAGGGGGATGGGATAAAAAAGTTACTAGGAAAAAGTGGATTGTTTGTGGCAAGGTCACCTTCCTTTAGGAGGGGATGGCAGATTACCTCACTGGTGATGACCAGGTCATTCCAGATTAAGATTCCACTCCTGGAAGAGGTTGAAATTGTATGGGCTTGGCACAAGTGACTCCATTTGGAGCCTATTGTCCCTTTGTTAATAGTGGCTGTGACAGAAACAGTATAGCCAACAAAGTAAAAAATATTTACTATCTGGTGCTTTACCAAAAAATGCTTGCCAACCCTTATCTAAAATATAGGTTAAACACACACACACACACACACACACACACACACGAAATCCCAATGTTTCAGTTACCAAATTTAGACCTTAAAAGGCATCTGGAAGCAAAAGAGGATTTGTAAGTAGATAACTATGAAAAAAAATATATTTTAATGGAATTTATATCATGAATTTTGGTGTGTGAAATCTACCATTTTTAAAGACATTACCATGTTATCATCTGTACTCAAGAAGGAAAGTACACTCCAAACATAATAACCAAAACTACAAACTATTTGAATAATAAACAAATTAACTTTACTTAGCAATTAAAGATTAAATATTGAATTCAAGTCAGATATGTATATATAAAACAGCTAGTCTCAAACTTTAGGTCATAAATCAAAATCAAACTAAAGGCATATCTGACATATAATGAAATATTGCTCATTATTTTAAAAAGGTGAAGGATTATATAACCTTCCTCTTAAATATTAGATGGCTGTATTAGCATCCTTGAGTTGTACTGGACAGTGCGAGAGTTCAGGAGAGAAATGCAAGACATTTGAAAAAATAGAGTTACATACTGGAATTATGGGAAACCCACATTTGTTTATTCCCTTGTGCATCCTGATAAACATTTATTGAGCACTTTTGATATGCAAATGACCCTACCAAGTTCTATGAGGGATGTAGATATTCGTATCTCTAAGGTATTTATCATCTGTGGGGAAAATAATACATGTGCACACCCATAATTATAATACAACTCAGAATCTGGTGAATTCAGTGGGAGTACAGGGCTATATGGGAGGCATTGGACAGGGAATCTAAGAGAACACTATGAGCAAAGCTGAAAAGGAAAATAAAAGGTTGTGTTTGGGAAATGTTGAGCATCCTATTGGCTATCATATAAGGTAGGAAAGGAAAGCAGTTAGGGGACTGGAAGATAGAAAAATCCATTGGTGGAGCACACGAGGGACTTATGGACCTGTTGAGGATTTGTATTTTATGCAGTAGGAATATCATGGGAAAGTCACTGATGACTGGTGGATATGGGGGTGATGAGAATGAGCCGATGGTGCTCAAAAGAATAGGTAGAAGGTGAGGTGAACCAGAGACCAGAGAGGAACTGATTTCTAATCAGAGGCATTAAGATCCTACACTAGATGGACAGCAGATGGAATGGAAAGGAAGTCCAGGAAGGAGAGGCATCATGAAGGAAAAAGAAACAAAAGATTTGACAGCAAAGAAGATGGGACAACATGAGGAAGAAGGAAGAATTAAATACTGAAATTAAGTTTTCTGACCTAAATGACAAGAAATAGCACAGTGCTGTCAACAGAATTAGAGTTCTGGAGAAGGAAATGATTTGAGGGAAATAATAAAATCCACTTTAAAAATGTTCAGCAGATTGAATTGTTGCAGTAAGTACATCCAGATGGAATATCTAAATAGGCAGTTGGGCATGTGGGAGTTTTCCTTCAAAAGAAAGCTTAGGGGCTGAACAATTTGATGTGGAGGTCATCCATGGTCCCATATAATTTTCTAATTATCCTCTTCACTTTTACCCATAGAAAGTGGAATATAAGCATCTGCATGTAGTCTCACTTGAAAAGCAAACAAGAAAATAGAAATAAGAATTCATTTACTCAACAAATATTTGAGTACCTTCTATGTACTAGATACTGGACTCTGCTCTGAAGACTCAATGATGATGGAGGGACACAGCTTCAGCCCTCAAAGAGGTCACTCTGTAGCTCATCTTTAGGAACACTCAGGGCTTTTTAATACTTATTTTGTAGCCAATATTTTTTTCACAATGACTTTCTTACAAGCACTCAATCTGTATTATTAAACTATTTAAGGGCCCTTCTAATTCAGTTTATTTTTCTTTCAGGATACATATAGCGGTTTGATGGGTCCTCTGATTATTTGCAGAGAAGGAGTATTGAATGAAAAGGGAAGAAGAAGCGATGTTGATTATGAATTTGCTCTCCTGTTTTTGGTATTTAACGAGAATGAATCCTGGTATCTGGATGACAATATTAAGAAGTATCTCAATAAAAATCCACGAGATTTTAAGCGCACTGATGATTTTGAAGAAAGCAACAAAATGCATGGTATAACAGAGGTTTAAAAAGCAACCCTTGTTGAGATAAACTCATAGAAATTCCTCTAACTATAGGAGGACCCCAGCCTCCTTCTCTGAACCTTTCCCATTCCCGGAGTACCTAGACTGAGGAAAATCCTCCAAAACTTTCCTTCAGAGGGAATGAGCTAAGCCATTGATTGACTGCCAGCAAGGTCCAATGAGACTTTGGGCCAATTATTTAGGGAGCTCTATCTCTGAAGGCTGGGATCCCTAAACTATAAGCCTATAAAGTAATTTTTAAAAAAACAAATTATCACTGGTATATTTCTATAAGAATACACAATGACATCTAGCAAATCAAATTTAAGGGCATAGTTTAACTGTTGTTGGGACATGAAGCACCATCATCAGGTTTCTGTTTTAATGTGTCTATGTTACTTATTTAATTCTATGTAATTTAAGGTACGGGTTTTTTTTAATTTTTAATGTTTATTTTTTGAGAGAGACAGACAGAATGTGAGTGGGGGGAGGGGAAGAGAGACAGGGAAACAGAATCTGAAGCAGGTTGCAGGCTCTGAGCTGTCAGCACAGAGCCCAACACAGGGCTCAAACTCACAAACCCTGAGATCATGACCTGAGCTAAAGTCAGATGCTTAACTGACTGAGCCACCCAGGCGCCCTGGGAGGTGTTTTTGTTTTTGTTTTTGTTTTTGTTTTTAAGAGAGAGTAATATGTTGACACATCCATACTCTCTCACCAAGATCTACCTCTGACCAAAAGTACACAAAAAGGGCTCGCCTAAGGTCACAAACTCAGTTAATTGTTAACATTGATTAGAATATAGTAGGCTGATTTCTGATTCAGCTACTTTCTCCTATAGTTTTGCTTCCCTCTCCCCCAAATTTCTTGGTATGCTCTCTATTTTTAAGAAATGCAACCCATTTGGTTGTGCCATGGTGCACAGAATAAAAAGTTAGTAGAAAGAGTGCGAATTTCCATCATGCAACCCAGCTTGAGTGTGTGTTGCTCATTGTTAGGTCATGGGCTCAGCCCATGTGAAGCTTTCCTTCTTTTGGAAATTCAGGCATTCTTAGGAACTTGTCCCAAACTAGTTATCAGAAAGTGAAGTATTAAGGAAATATCTCTTAATTCATTCAACTTTGGTTTATATAAACTTGATTCTCTGTGCTTTAATTCACTTGTCTATAGAATGGTACAAATAATGGCTGCCTCACAAATGAGCCTCTAACCCACCCGATAAAGAGAATAATGCCAAACAACAACCAACCAAACAGCACACACTGCTACCCAAGATGTAGCCTTTAAAAATTAACTACTGCTTCCCTTTTCTGGCTCTCCTCTATAAGGATTTCTTAGTAATCTGAATTTTGGGTCTAGAATGGTGGGGTCATTGGTGTGAGCGAGATTGTTACATGTTTATTAGGTTGATGAAAATATTGGTAACCTAAAGATCTTGAACCATTCCTAAAACCAGATTAAGTACTAAGCACTAATTGAAGGTTATTATTTTTTCACCTTCTTAGCTATCAATGGAAAGATTTTTGGGAATCTCCATGGTCTTATCATGAACGAAGACACAATGACAAACTGGTATCTGTTGGGAATAGGAAGTGAAGTGGACATACATACCATCCATTATCACGCCGAGAGCTTTCTTTACAAAGTAAGTATAAGGAATATGCTTTGAGGAAGAACTTTTGAACTAGAAGATTCAATTTTTCACTGTGAAAAAAGAGTTATTTGGCACTAAGGCTTGTGAGGTTCATATTAGAGATTAGAACAGAATAATGTTCCAATACCCTTCTCCTGGTAGATATTTCTTACTATGTACATATATTTTACTGTGCTTGTAAAAAACTCTCCAAGCCTCAGATGAGAGTTGTCTCATCCATTGTATGGGGATGATTTTTACCATTCTGGATTATGCTGTTATTATTGCATATGAAACCACCAGAGTAATTTCTCCCTATTTCTTAATATTCCTTTTCTCTTTTCCTTTCCTTTTTTTCCTTTCTTTTCTATGTTATTAGCTAACAGAATGATTCTATCCAGTAAAGGAGATACTTCGAGCTCTAGCTTGGGCCTTAAAATTTTATCTGTGCTTTTCTTTTCCCTACTGAGCTGGGCTGGACCGTGTGTGGCCTTCTGCTTGCTAGCATCTAAGCTGTACCAGGTGAGTGGTACTGGCTATCCAGAACCACCCAGGGAGCTATTCAAGAGACAGATTCCCGGGTCCCACCCTAGGCCTGAGGAATCAGAATCCTAGGGATAAGGACTAAATAGGCCATCATCCCAGGGAGTGTCTGCGTGGCTCAGTCATTTAAGCAACTGACTTCTGCTCAGGTCATGATCTCACAATTCCTGACCTGGAGCCCCGCATTGGGTGAGCTCAAGCCCTACATCAGGTAAGCAGGAGTACTGCTTTGGGTAAACTTGAGCTCCACTTCCTCTCTCTCCCTCTCTCTCCCACACACACACTCTTTCTCTCTGTAGCTCGTGGGATTCTCTCTGTCTCTCTGCCCCTTGCTCACTTTTGCCCATCCCCTCAAAAATAAATAAATAGTTTATTCCAAGTGCTTAGTGAAATCTATAAGAAAATAGAACAGAAAAGAATCATCCTATCTAATCTGTGGAAGTAACTGCATTGGTCTTTTTCTAGTTATACAGGAATAAATAGTAAATTTAATAAAACATCTAATATTTCCCCTCTGTATATTTATTTAACATAGTTTAAGATACCAAGTATTAGCCTACAATGGTTACAGTTATACATATTAAATGGCTATACTGCTTTTCAGAACTCAGCCTTTTCAACTCACATATTAAAAAGTATTTTAAAAGAAGTTTATAAAATTTAATAAAATTATAAAAATTATTCTATACATGTATGCAAGTATTTTGTATTTTGTATATAATTTTTTAAAATTAAGGTATAATTTACACTGAGTAAAAGTCCCTCTATTTAGTGTAAGGTTCTGTTTCGGAAAGCATATGTAGTAGTGTAATCAATACTACTTAGAATATAGAACATTTCCATCACCCCCTAAAATGTTCTTGTTGCATTTTCTAGAGTCAGCTACTTCTGAGTGATTTATTTTCATCTCTATTATTTTATCTTCTCAGAAATGTCATATAAATGGAATCATGACATCTCTAGCATTTTGAATCTGGCCTATTGCACTTGGCTTGGCATAGGCATTTGAACTGCATCCATTTCGTGTATGTCAGCACTTGTTCTAGCCGATTGTCAAGTAGTATTCCGGTATATGAATATACTGCAGTTTGTTAATCTATTTCCCTATTAAGGGACACTTAGGTCTTTTGTGCTTTGGGGTTATTACAAGTAAAGTCTTTATAAATATTTGTGTACATATTTTCCTGTGAACATAAGTTTTCATTTCCCTTGAGAAAATACCTTGGAGTTGGATTGCTAGACCATGTGATACATGTATGCTTAACTTGATAAGAAACTGACAAAATATTTTCCACAGAGGCAGTGCCATTTTGCATTCCCTCTTGAAAAGTATGAGAGCATCACCTGTGCCACATCCATGTCTGTACTTGGTATCTTCCATTTTTATTTATGTTTTCTTTGCCATCCGGCCAAGTAAATAGTGGTATCTCATTGTGTTTTATTTATATTCTCCTAATGGCTAATGATATTGAGCATCTTTGCATGTGTTTATTTACCATCTGCCATCCATAAACCTTCTTTGGTGAACTGTCCACACTTTATGCCCATTTTTTAATTTCATTGTTTCCTTATTGTTGAGTTTGAGGAATTTATATGTACACATACTTTACCAGCTATGCAATTACAAATATTTGCTCCCAGTCTGTGGTTTATCTTTTTATTTCCTTAGTGTTATCTTTCAAAGAACGTAAATTATTATTTTTTAATGTTTATTTTTGAAACAGAGAGCGTAGCAGAGGAGGGCAGAGACAGAGGGAGACACAGAATTTGAAGTAGGCTCTGAGTCAGCACAGAGCCCAAGACAGGGCTCAAACTCAAGAACCAACAGATCATGACATGAGCCCAGGTCAGACACTTAACTGACTGAGCCACCCAGAAGCCCCAAAGAACATAAATTCTTAATTCTGATGAAGTACAATTTATTGTTTTTCTCTTATGCATCATGCTTTTGGTGTCATATCTGAGAAGTCTTTGCTTAACTCAAGGTTACAAGGATTTTCTTCTAGTAGTTTTATAGTTTTAGGCTTTATATTTAGGCCTCTGATCCATTTTAAGTTTCAAGTTTTAATTTTGGCATATGGATATCCAATCATTCCATCACCATTCATTGAAAAGGCCACTGTGTTAAACTCATTGATTGTATATATGTGGGTCTATTTTGGGAATGTCTATTCTGTTACTTTGATCTATGTCTCTGTCCTTTCTTGAATATCACCCTGTCTTTATTACTTTAGTGTGATAGCAAGTCTTGAAATCAGGTGGTGATTATTTTAGCTATTCTAGATCTTTGCCTTCCCATATAAATTTTAGCAATAACTTGTTGATTTCTATTTTAAAAAATCCCACTATGATTTTGATTGGAATTGAATAGAATCTGTACATTGGCTTGAGAATTGATAACAATATTGAGTCTTCCAATTCATGAACATGGCATAGCTCTTCATGTATTTAGATCTTCTTTCATTTTTTCATCATTGTTTTATAGTTTCAGCATACAGATCTTACATATATTTTGTTGGATTATTACCTAAGTAATATCATAGGTTTTGGTGATAGTATAAATGGTATTGTCTTTATTTCAATTTCTAATTGTTCATTGCCAATACATAGAAATATAATTGATTTTTGTATAATTGATCTTATATCCTACAACTTTGCTAAATAGTTCTAGTAGCTTTTTTGTAGGTTTTGGGGTGATGGTTTCCTGCATAGACAATCTTCTTTTCTGTGAGTAGAGATGGTTTTATTTCTTCATTTTCCATCTGTATACCTTTTATTTATTTTCTTGCCTTACTGTACTGGCTAGGACCTCTACGATACTGTTGAATATGATTAGTGAAAGTGAATATCCTTGCCTTAGTCACAAGGGGAAAAGGATTTAGTCATTCATCATTAAATATAAAGTTATCTGTAGGGTATTGTTTTAATAGATCCTATTAATAAGTGGAAGAAATTTCCTTCTAATCTTAGTTGGCTGATGGTTTTACCATGAACAGATGTTAGATTCTATTAAATTCCTTTTCTGCACCTATTGAGATGGTCACATTTTTCTTCGTTAGTCTCTGAATGGTTTTCTTTAGTACACTGGTGATTTACATAGATTGATTTTAAAATTTTGAACCAATTTTCAACTTCAGGATTGTCATAATGTATTATCCTTTTTATATAATGGATATATAATGGATAGTGGATTCAAACTGCTAGTGTTTTTTAAAAGGATTTTATATTTATTTTCCTAAAGAATATTGGGTGTAGCTTTCTCTTCTCGTAAAGTATTTGTACGATTTGGGCATTAGGGTAATGCTGGCCTCACAAAATTAGTTAGAAGTGATCTATCCTATTTTCTGGAAGAGTTTGTTTAGAATTGGTATTATTTCTGCTTTAAATGTTTGGTAGAATTGCCAGTGAAGCCATCTGGACCTGGAATTTTAATTTGTTGGAAAGTCTTAATATAATTTCACTTTCTTTAATAGATAATCTGAATAGTGACATTAGGTAGTTTTCATCTTAAGGAATTTGTCCATACCACCTAAGTTGTAGAATTCACAGATAGTTATTCATCATATTCCTTTATTATCCCTTTTAATGTCTATAAGGTCTTAGTGATGCCCCCTCATTCATTCCTAGTATTTTTAATCTGTGTTTTTCCCCCCATGGAGTCCATTTGTCTATGAGTTTGTATTCGTTATTTATTCCTGTATAACAAATTACTCCAAAACTTAGTGGCCTAAAATAACAAACACTAACTCACAATTTTTCTGGGTCAGAAACCTGGGAGTAGTTTAACTAGTTGGTTCTGATCCAGCATTTCTTATGAGGTTGCAATCAAGATGTCAGCTGGAGCTACAGTCATCAGGTTTGACTGGGACTGGAGAATCCACTTCCAAATTCACTCACAGAGCTGCTGACTGAAGGTTTCAGTTCCTCACCATGTGGACATGGCACGGGAGCTGACTTCCCCCAGGCTGGGTGATCCAAGAGAAGGGAGCAAGAGACAGCATCTAAGTCTTTTGGAAGTAGAATGCCATCACTTCTGGCGTACGCAGTGGTCTCACAGACCAACTCTCCTACCATGTAGAAGGGGACTACAAAAGTTATGAACAGCAGGAGGCAGGGATCATTAGGGTCCATTGTGGAAGATGGTCACCACAAGGCTTATCAATCTTACTGACCTGTTCAAAGAACCAGCTTTTGCTTTCTTTGATTTATCTCTATTACTTTTCTATTCTCAATTTTATTGGTCTCTGCTCTTATCTTGATTACCTTCTTTCTGCAGATAGATAAATCTTACCGAGAAGATGTGTATGATCTCTTTCCTGGGACATTCCAAACTATTGAGCTGTTTGCAGATCACCCAGGGACATGGCTGTTACACTGTCATGTGTCTGACCACATCCACGCTGGCATGGAGACCACTTACACGGTCCTTCGGAACATAGGTACTGTTTTCTGTCAGTGATGGTGGGTGATAGCACTGGGCTTCCTGCAGGCCCTGAAAATAGGGGGCACTAGAGCCCCCTAAGAGCTCAGAGTCAAGTAAAAGAAACAGACATATAAATAGTAACTATAGTAGAATGTGATAAATGCCAAAGTGGAGTACAGAGGACGGGTTCAGAGGCAGTAGTAGGAGGTAATGTTTTATAGTCTGGGGGTGTGAGCAAACATTCTAGAGGCTATAATGCTTCAGATGGATCTTATTGGGTGGGGCAGAAGCTTGAAAGATAGATGAGGTAAGAATAGTATGTGTATTAGTATGAAGTAGAACAGGGAGAATTTCAGAAAGACTTGCAGATACAAATGGGATAAAATTCTCACTGGTGAAATAAAATAACTCTTGAAATAACTGAGGTCATGAAAAGAATCTACTTCTGTTGTTTATAAAACAATCATCTTGCCTTCTTTGTCCAGACAACAGGATCCCTTACTCCACCAAGTCTCCGTCTGGAGGTACGTCCACCATGCCTCACAAAGGTAATGATACCCTCCCCGAATCCTGCATGTGAATGATCAGTGTTCACTCCCTAGGGAAAGGCAGAGGGCTGATGCCTCAACTTTTCTCGTTCACAGAAGAACCTGGAAAGGAGCAGCTCTATTTCTTTGGCAAGAATCTGGGTCCTAGGGGAGCCAAAGCAGCCTTGGTCATCCTCTTCATCGTTGGACTCCTCTTCCTGGTCTCCACAGTGGTTCTCTCCCTCAGTCTGCACTCTGCAAGGAAGCATGTTGTGTACCAGGAAGTGCAGTCCTGCGCACTCCCCACGGATGCTCTGTGAACCAGCTGGTCCTCCTCAGCAGGGAAACTGGACAAGGCATCATTCATCGAGAAAGGTTTACATTATTTCCTGGATCAGGCTCTGATCCTCCAGAACATAATCAAAGCAATTTGCTTTTACTTATTTATTTTCTAATGGGCTGTGAATAATCCTCAGGTATAAAAAACAGAAAGAAGAATAAGCATGACTGAGAAAACACACTCAGTCTATTCTCTGAATGAATTTGCTGAAATGGGGAAACCCTCTGAAAGGTATCTTTAGTAGTTTCCATTTTTCATAATTCTTAGATTAGACAGTGCTTCCTTAGCTAACCACCCAAGTTTCCAATGGACGACTCTGGAAAAGAGTTACACGGCCTCACACATCTGACTGGGATGGCACTGGTTTTTCAACACTGTTACGTAAGACTCTTCCCTTAGTCGTTTCAGGGAAACAACTTTCTGAGGAGTTCATGAAAATGTCTAAATCAGTGTCTGCTGATAGAATTTGACCACATGAAGTTTCTGGAGGCTTTTGCCAGTTCTCCTGGCCTTTTTCACTTGAATATAAACAGTCTGTGCAGTTTGCCATAGAAGGTAGCTATCAGCATTTAAAAAAATAATTGCTGCTGTTTTTATGCAAATCTATAGAGACACTTTAATATTTACACCTCACTTACATGTTTTTACAGTGTTTCCGTTGCAACTTTGTTTTTATCAAGTATCATCTAGAGACTTTGTACTTGTAGTTGAGAATGTGGAGGGCTGGAAGCTGTAAAATCGCACCCTAGGTTCTCCTACGGCGAGGCAGACTCCCTAAACAGTGAGTGGGAGATTCTACAAGGGAGGGAAACTTTGCAGAAGGCAAGTCTTGACTTGAGCTTTGAGTCTGATTTTTCATTCACCTAGCAGGACCTGACCATGTTTGCAGCTTCCAGAAAATAAAAACAGTCTCACTGTGTGAAAAACACCAGGAAGAATTCATCAGTGCAGCTGACTGGTTGGAAGAAGAGATCTCACAAAATTCTTGATTCCATGCCTCTTAAAGACATGCCCTTTGTGGGAGGAGGGGGAAAAAAAGGCTAGAAAAAGAGAATCTCAGTGGCAAGTTTTTAAATCAATAAATCAGCTTTGCAGATACACATTACAGTTTTCTAAAAAGGCTCAAATGTAAAAATAAAATATCGGATAGCTAAACTCAACCCATTACAAAGCAATCCATACTCTCTGTATGCATGCCTAGACCTTAGGTTAAGATCGATAAAAGCAACTTTGCTTATGACTAAAATGAGAAATTGTCCTTAGCTCAGGGCAAGATGCCCTGCGATGCCAATGTCAATGCCAGATGAGTGATATCAGTGTATCTGCTTTAGCAGATCATTTGGATGTCCAGGTGAATGAGCAGGACCTACAAAATAGTCTGGTGGAGGGATATTTCATACTTTCTCATCTTCATCTTGGTGAGGGGAAACGGGTAATTTGATAGAAGCTATAGTCTTACATAAAACGGGATGCGAATACTAATAGTTCCGTTCGTAGTTTGCTCGAACGTCGTATCGAACAGTGTACCCAAAGGATTTTGAATTCCAGCCTGCTAACCATCGGTAATGTGATTTTGTAGTACATGCTCTACAGTTTTCATACATGTGTACGCTGTATAATTTCATAATAATAATTATGACAAATGCCTTATTTATATCTCACTAGACAACAAATTATTTAGTTGTTATTTTCCTTTTCTCTTAGTCTATTTTTTTAAATGAAAACGAAACCACAAAGTAGTTTGATCATACCATTTCTCTTTTTAATAAAGTTTCACGGATTATACAATGGCTATTTGCATTTTTTTCACTAAATACTGCTGATCACTGGATTGGTTAAAAGAGAACTATGTCTTAGAGATTTAGCAATTATCCTGGTTATACCTGCTAAAGGAAATGAAACAAAAATAACAATATATCTCCACAAATAACAGGACTCCCAGTGAAAGGCTGATACCTGTTACCTGAAACGCACCATACTTCTTTTTTCTGCCTGGGTCCTTTGAGAAAATCAGTTACATTTAGACACATCTCCTGTTACAATGGAAGACACTTCTTTGTTCCTGGCAGGGCCCCTCTCTTACTTGGCTCTGGACCTCATCATTCTTGCTTTCTCCAGGACTTCATTCCTTCAGTATTTTGTTTTCTCTCTGGGAGGAGGTCATCTGTGGTACCCACCACTGAAAGTAGGAAACAGAGGGCTGTTGTCCTTAAATTCATAATTCAGTTTCTCTGTTCCTGCCTTAGCAGAACTTGCTACCTGTCATCACCTCACCTCCTGCCTTCCTTGGCCTATTCCAGTGGCTTCCAATCCAGTGTGCCATGCTTCCGCATCCCAATACACTGTTGTCAGAGCAACAACCAGGATGCTATCTCCAGTGGCTTCTTCCCCATCTTTATCGTGCTCCACCTCGCTGCAGCAGTCAACAGCCCCTTCCTTCTAAACCCCCTCTAGCCTCATGGCTCTTCAACATCAACCCCCACCAGCCGTCATTTTCCTTCCATTGTTTTTCCTTCTCAGGCTCTTGCTAGTTCCTTCTCTGTCATCCAACTGAAGTGTTAGCAAGCTCAGGGCTGGACACTGGGTCCTCTTCTCTCTTTTGCCCTCTAGGGTAGGCTGAATAATGTCTCCCAAATATTTTGCGCCCTAATCCCTGAGCCCATGTTGCCTTCTCTGGCAAAAAGGACTTTGCAGGTATGAGTAAGTTAAGGATCCTGAGACAGACTACCTAAATTGGTCACAAATAAAATCACAGTGTCCTTCTAAAAGGGAAGCAGAGAGAGATTTGAGTACAGAAGAAGGCAATGTGACAAATGAAGCAGGACACTATGCTGCTGGCATTGAAGACGGAGGAAGGGGCCACAAACCAACGAATGCTGCTCTAAAACTGGGGAAAGGCAAGGGAACAGATTCTCCCCAGAGCCTCCAGAGGGAGCTTNGGAGGAATCTTTTATTCCAGTGAGAACGATTTTGGATTTAAGGGCTCCAGAACTGTTAGAGAATAAATGTGAGCCATCAGGTTTGTGGTAATTTGTGATAACCCTCTCCAGACGTTAGTTTTTCTCTTTTCATGAATCTGAGGACCACCTTTATGCTAATAAATTAAAAATGCGGTCAGGCCACAGGCCATAAATCCTGTTCAAACAGGATCACTGCGGCAGTCTCCTAACCAGCCTCTCTACTGTCACTCCTGTCCCTTCCAACCGCTCCATCCAGCTGCAGTGGTGCTCTTCCAGATCCGATTGCATCACTTCCCTGGTGAATACCCTCAATGTCTTTCCATGTCACTTCTAATTATATCCAAACTCCTTACCTTGGTCTAAGGCCCAGCCTGATTTGGCCCATGCCCACCTCTCCGACTTCATCTCCAACTCTTCCCTGATCTTTTATCAGGTCTTGTGCCCTGCTAGTTATTCCCTGCCTCCGGACCTTTGCACAGGCTTCTTTCTATGCCTGGAATACTCTTCCATGCCCCTCCCCACCTCTCCTAGCTCATCTGTGAGCTCCCCTGACTGCCCCCTTTAAATCAGATCCCTGCCCTTGTTATTTCCTATCTCCACTGTTTTCCACTGGAGGAGGGGTGGGGGCAGGGCGGACACAGGAAGAGGAGTGTCATTCAATCCCTAAATGTACCTTACAATTAGAAAAAAAAAAAAAAGCAATGTCATCAAAAATAAGGGAAGTCTAAGAAATCATCACAGCTCAGAGGAGACATGCATGACAACTAAACGTAATGTGGGATCCTAGATGGGACCCTAGATAAAAGTATACTAGGTAAAAATTAAGGAGGTATGAATAAACTGGATTTTCACTAATATTAATGCAGCATACTAATATGTTAATAAGAGGGGGAAATGGGTGCAGGAGTGCGGGTATATAGGAACTCTCTGTACTATCTGTTCAATTTTTCTGTAAATCTAAAGCTATTCTAAAAATTAAACTCTATTTTTTTTAAAGCAATGTTGCATACACTCTCATGTGACACCTTAAACTTCTGAGATTGGTAATGACAGTCACCAGATGCTCAGAGCCCCGACATGGCAGGCACTGTTACCAGTATTTTCACATGTAATCCTCAGAGCAACCGGATGAGGCAGGTGGTATGATCCCTATTTGACAAGTGAAGAAATTGAGACTTAAGAGATTTCCAGGGATATATTCTTGGTCACACAGCAAGTGAGTGGCAAATCTAGGAGACAATCCCAGGCTCTTACTTTCTGGTCTCCTCCAGAAGAAACTTGGCACAAGTCAGACTGATCTGATGTTTGGAATAAGAAATCTGGCCCCCTTCACTATCACTGTCTTCTGTGTCATTTGCCTTTATCAATGACAGGGCACCAGTTTGGACTCTTGCTACAGCTCATATGCAAAACTGCAACAGCTTCTCCCCGGCCTCCCCACTCCTGCTCTGCATTCTGATCTGCTCTTACACGTGGCTGGAAGATTAATCCTTTTAAAGCCTAACTCTATTTATGTTACTCCCCTCCCAGAACTCCCTAATGCCCATTGAAAAGAAAGGTTCAGACTACCTCTCTGGCCCAACTTATTCATCCTTCACTTCCTCACCTTCGTCTTCCTTGTACCAGGGTCAAGGGTCTCTACTTCCCATGTCCTATAACAAGTTACCTTTCTTGCCCCTCTTGTGAGTTCCACAAATGTGTATGGACGCCCTGCTAAACTAAAAAACCTGCAAGGGCCAAGGCAATTTACAAAAATGCTGAAATGTCATCCAGATCTTCAGAGGGACTTGACGTCAATGAGAAAGCAGACAGGCAATCAACCATCACAGGAGGCAAAATGAGCTAACTGCTAGAGCACAAGCAAGTGCTAAGGGAGGGATCCTGGGAGGCTTCCGGAAGAGGGGACGTCCTGGCCTGCTCGATATGTAGACGCTGACAAGGAGAGAAGGGACATGGCATCTACGTTTTCACTTGCTCCCGTCCCAGCTGTGCCGCCACAAACGGACTCATGCTTCTGGGGGCCCCTCTTGCTGGGCAGCGCCCGTCCTCCCCGCAGCTCATTCCACTTTTCACAACATCACTTACCCTTTCTAACCTCTGTTACAGCTAATTGTGCACCTGCTTTACTCCTCTTACTACACCGTGAGATCTTTGAGGAAACGGAACGCATCGACTTCATCTTTGCCTCTCCATCCATGCAGCTTATAAGTGGTCCACCACTGGGGTCCAATATATGCCTTGAGGATATACGCAAGCGAGTGAAAAATGGGCCACTTGTTTTTAAACAAATTTCAAGGTGAAACATTTTCACATTCCTTCAGACATTTCTTTAATAAATACTCATTAAAACACAAATGTGTCAGGCACTTGTGCTAAGTGTTGGAGAGAAGAGTGGTACATGTGTGCATGGATCTGCCTTCATGAAGCTTACCTTCTAAAGGGGAGACATGGGGATGCCTGGGTGGCTCAGAGAGTATCTGACTCTTGATTTCTACTCAAGTAGTGACCCCAGGGTTGTGGGATCAAACCCTGCACTGGGCTCCAAGCTGAGCGTGGAACCTGCTCAGGATTCTCTCCCCCCCCTTCTTCTCTGTCTCCTTCTGCCCCCTCCCCTGCTCTCTCTCTCTCTTTCTAAATAAATAAATAAATAAAGCAGAGACAAACAGTAAACCAATAAATAGTTAAACCAATACTGTTAAACGGTAATTGTGATTATCATTAAGAAGGAAAAATGAGGCGGGGGGGGGGGCTCAGTTGTTTAAGCATCTGACTTTTGCCCAGGTCATGATCTCGCTGTTTGTGGGTTTGAGCTCTGACTCGGGCTCTGTGCTGACAGCTCAGAGCCTGGAGCCTGCTTCCTATTCTGTGTCTCCCTCTCTCTCTGCTCCTCCCCGCTCATGCTCTTTCTCTCAAAAATAAATAAAACACTGGGGCGCCTGGGTGGCTTAGTCGGTTAAGCGTCCGACTTTCGCTTAGGTCATGATCTCGCTGTTTGTGGGTTTGAGCTCTGCCTCGGGCTCTGTGCTGACTGCCAGCTCGGAGCCTGGAGCCTGTTTCAGTCTGTGACTCCCTCTCTCTCTGCTCCTCCCCGCTCATGCTCTTTCTCTCAAAAATAAATAAAACACTAAAAAAAAGAAGAAAAATAGAGGGCACAAATAACAGAGAATATTCACATAGCATTCATCAGTTGCCCGGCGCTGCTCTTTGCATTTTACATGTGTTAACTCATTTGGTCCTTATCACAATCCTAAGAAGTACAACCACTTTACAGATGAGAAAACTGAGGCATAGGAGGATGGACTAACTTTCCAAGGCCCACAGCTAGTTACCAGTAGTGCCAGTATAACAAGAATATATAATTTAAAAGGGCCTAATCTAGTGCAGTTTAGTCAGGGAAAACTTTCCTAAGGCAATGACCTCCAGCTGAGGTCAGGAGGGTGCATAAGGCCCAGCAAGGAGGCTACAGTGGCAGCGTCTGGGGCAGGGAAAGCCTTGGAGGCAGGCCAAGGGCTTGGCCAACTTGGAAAACTGAAGGCCAAATCGTGAAGTCTGGTGAGGCAGGCAGTGACCATGCTCAGAAACACGGATTTTATCCTAAACACAAAGTACACTTTAAGCAGGGGTGGGACGTGATCAGATGGGGGCTTTTAAAAGTTCCCTTTGGCAGCTGTGGGAGCCAACTGGCTCGCACGCCTCGGGGCTACACTTCTGTATGCGGTAAGCAGATAGCACACAGGACGGTGGCCTGGAACCCAGTGCTGGCAATGCAGGTGGAGAAAACCCGCCAGATGTTCTATAGTTAGAGAGGCGCCAAGTGAACTTGGAAATTGGTTATGGCAGCTGGAGAAACGGAGGCGTGAGAGATGGTGCTCGAGGTTTCTGGCTTGGTGCTACAGGTGGATGCATTCTGCCTGATTGGGAAGAGGCGGGGTGGGGGTGGGGACTGCAGTCCTGGCCATGAGGAGTCTGGAGTCGTGTGAGCCATCCAAGTGCAGAGCTGTGCAAACTGTTGGGAGTGCTCAGAGGGCAGGCCAGGGCGCAGACCTGCCGGAGGGACCTGAGGGCACACGGAGGACGCGTGCACGGGCCCGCCCAGGAACACGGAGCAGAGAAGGCAGCCCAGTCCCGCCCGAGGAGCCGTAGTGCCCAAGGGTGCGGTCAGCCCCAAACGATGTCCGCTAGAGCATGTCCTGCTGTCTGCTTCTCCCGCTCCACGTCCCGTAAGTGGTTCGGAAGCAGCTGTCCCCAGCCGCACCCGCCCACTCGCGGACAGCCGGGGTGGCTCCCACCCCGAGGCTCCGACTGGGAAGGCTGGAGAAAAAGCGCGGGCCGCGCAGCAATCATTGAAGCGGGAGGCTCAGGCTCACCCCGCAGCTCGCGCCCCCACTTAGCCACAGCCCCTGGAAGGGTCCGGAGTCCCCTCTTCTCCACACCGCTCCACTGGCTTTTACGCAAGCCGTTGCGCTTTGAAGCCTTTGCAGCTCCTTTTAACGGGATACCGCCGTGTGGAAGCGCTGGGAATGGGGCGTAAAGAGGGACCGTCCTGTCTCCAAGGTGAGGGATCGCTTTCAGAAATGATTTCAAAAACCGCGGTCCAGGAAGAGGGGAGGGCGAGGCCAAGGGGGCGAGCAGTTCTGAGGCCCCGCTCGCGGGGAAGATCCCTGCGCGGAGGCGCATCCCGGGGGCGCGGGCGGGCTGCCGCGCCCCCCCCGCCCGCGTCACCGCGGTTTCCGGCGACTCCACGCCCCCCGCTCGTCGGCCTCCCGGGGTAGTTCCGGAAGAGCGCGGCGCAGAGCGCGAGCGCGAGGGCGGGCGGGACGGCGGCTTCGGCCTCGGGAGCCGGGCGGAGGAGTCGCGGGAACGACGAGAGACGTTCTCGCGCCTGAGG
>NW_027532617.1:303876-304143 GCF_008692635.1 Crocuta crocuta | reverse complement strand
TGGGGCCGAACCCGCGCGCCGCAGCCATGGCTATCGCCCACCTGGCCACCGAGTACGTGTTCTCGGACTTCTTGCTGAAGGAGCCCTCGGAGCCCAAGTTCAAGGGGCTGCGTCTGGAGCTGGCAGTGGATAAAATGGTCACATGCATCGCGGTGGGGCTGCCCCTGCTGCTCATTTCGCTGGCCTTCGCGCAGGAAATCTCGATCGGTAAGGCCCGGGCCAGAGGGGCGGGGAGGGGCGCGAAGGGGCGGGGGGGCCTGGGCCGGC
>NW_027532617.1:154924-303661 GCF_008692635.1 Crocuta crocuta | reverse complement strand
CCGGCGCTCTCCGAGGTGCCGGGGTCTGGTGGGGGGTGATTTTACTGCGCGCCCCTCGCTGTCCTGGCGGCTGCGATGGGTGTGAACGTTGGGAAGAAAGGTAGCCCGGGTTTTATGGTCTAAAGTATTCTTGGCGCACGTGGTTCATTTATACCCNTTGGCCTTGGACATGGGCTTACCCAGCTGGAGCCAGAGCTTAGCTGGGTGTAGAGCAGTGCTGTGTGCTGAGTGGGACATGAAAGGAGTTTGATGCACGGTCTGCTTTCCGCCCTGCAAGTGTTTACCAACCACCTGGGCGCTAGAACAGACATGCCGACAGGTACCATTCAGCAGCGTGTGACTCAGTGACAAGACAGTGTCGAGCTCTGAGCATCAAGCAGGGGAAGGCTGGCAGGGACTGGGGTGAAACTGAGGAGCAGACCCCCATTCTTTTCCAGTGTTGCAGGGCCTCCGGGGAGGACAGGCACGTAGGATAAAGCCAGCAGGACTGAGGAAGGCCTGTCAGGTTGAGTACTCATTAGATAAAACAAGAAAGAAAGACATTGGAGAGGAGAAGAGAGGTACGTAAATTAACGCATGGAGTTTGGTCAGTGGGGTCCTGTCAGGCAGCATTAATTTTTGTGCGATGTCCCAGCTTTTGTGTAAAAGCAAAATCAAGCAGAGCAATTAAGGAGAACAGTAACAAAGAGAGAGAGGAGTAATTTAAAATGTTTATTTTTTATTGTTGAGAGAGAGAGAGTGCATAGGCAGGGGAGGGGCAGGAGAGAGGGAGAGAAGAGAATCCCAAGCAGGCTCCGCTCTGTTAGCGCAGAGCCCTATGCAGGGCTTGAACCCATGAACCATGAAATCATGGCCTGAGCTGAAGCCAACGGTTGGATTCTCAACTGACTGAGCTACCCATTCTCTCAAGGACTGAATAAATAAATTAAAAAAAATTTTTTATCCTCTTTTTTTTTTTTTAACATTTTCTTTATTTTTGAGAGACAGAGAAAAACAGAGTGCAAGCAGGGGAGAGGCAGAGAGAGAGAGAGGGAGACACAGAATCCGAAGAAGGCTCCAGGCTCTGAGCTGTCAGCACAGAGCCCAACACGGGGCTCGAACCCACAAACTGTGAGATCATGACCTGAGCCAAAATCGGAGGCTTAACCGACTGAGCCACCCAGGCACCTCCAAAAAATCCTCTTCAGCATTAAATAAATTTTATTTTCCAGTTTCTGAAAACAAAAATTTCCATTAACTGGTATTCTGTAAAATAGGATGCAGGTTGTAACTGGGTGACAATTTTTACTTTAAGGAAACACTTTTTGTTTAAAGAAAAGATTCTAATACATCTGAAAATTTGCACAGACTTTTTAGAATTAAAGTGTATGTGTATGGAAGCAGAGTGTTGAGAATTGGAGAATGTCCTCATGATCAAACCTATTAGGTTTGTATTAAAGGCTTCCCCTTAGTCTTTGGCCCATTTTCTTACTAGTTCAGCCCACTGGGCTCCTCTTAGAAAAAAAGGGACAGACCCTGCCCAGGCCACAGAGACCTGCAGGTAGGGCAGTGAGTGACCTTTATTTAGGCCCTACTAGGTGCCAGCAGAGTCCCTTCCACAGAGATTCTGGCCCCTTCGCCTCCCACCGCCGCTGACAAAGCCCTGTGTGGTAGGCGCTGGTGTGGGGCTGCCTGCAGGGGTGAGGATTGCTGCAGGGGTGGGGAGCCACAAGGGACTATGCCTGCTATCTGCCCACAGGTTGTGGGTCCTCATAGAAGCAATGAGGTTCAGATGAGCAGAGAGGGGTTGGTGCCCGCGGTCAAGGTGAAGGGGACTCTGGTAGCTGTAGTNCCCGTGGTTCATCGCTTACATACAACACCCAGTGCTCATCCCAACAAGTACCCTCCGCAGTGCCTAACACACCTGTTTCCAGAGAGAGTTTAGGAAATAGGTGGATGACAACTCTGTGTCAAGTACAAGCATAAGTAGACTACATGGCCTTTAGGCTCAGATTCTGAGTTATTTATCCAAACTATTAAAGAAATGGATTCTTTAAATGTGCTACCTTTCAACATGAATGGGGTTCTGTTCTTGGAGTCTTTCGACCGGGTCTGCTGTGGCCTTGGCTTAGGGCTGACCGGGGCCTGATGCTGAGATACTCCTCCTCAGGGACCACTCTGATTCTCCGGTGCCCTAACCTGGCACATCAGGCAGCCCTGGGAGGAGAGCCCCCGTCTCCTGCCAGGCTGCCGCCTGCCCTGAGCCAGGCCGGATGGAGCAGAGTGGGGACAGCCACCAGGCCCTTGGGAAAGGGCATTTCGTCCACCCTGGGAGCCTTCCCTCCCCGCCGCCTTCCTAGTGAGTGCTCACAGTTCTGGGCGGAGGGACTTGGTCCCTCCCGGTTGGCTCCGCTCTGTGGCTAGTTTTACAGGGTATCTACTTCCAGTGCTGTTAGCTTACAGTCCTCCTTGTGGAGAGGCTGCTGATCAGTATAGATTTTTCAGGCTTAGTTTTCTTTTAACTGTTGTATTTTTATTATACAAGTAGTACCTAAATAACATTTTCACGGTAAATGATGCGTAAGCCTCCTCCATCATGTAATCACCATGGACACCTGGTACAGCCGTAAAACTCTCTTTCTCTCATTAGTACAACACGTATACACATTCCTTTAAAAACAAATTGAGTCATACGTAGTGGTTTGCTTTTTCCCACATAGTATGTTTTAGAGAGCATTGCATGTTAGTACATAGGCATTGCCTATTTTTTTAAATTGAAGTATAGTTAACGTACAGTGTTATATTAGTCTCAGGTGTGCACTATAATGTACATTACTCAGTGCTCATCATGACAGGTGTCCTCTTGGTTCTTTTCACCTGTTTCACCCATCCCCCCTTCCACCTCCCGTCTTGAAACCATCAGTTTGTTCTCTGTATTTAAGAGTATAGTTTGGGATGCCCAGGTGGCTCAGTTGGTTAAGCATCTGACTCTTAATTTTGTCTCAGGTCACGATCTCATGGTTTATGGGATCGAGCTCTGTATCCAGCTCTGTGCTGACAGCGTGGAGCCTGGTTAGGATTTTCTCTCTCCGCCCTCCTCTGCTTACATAAGCGCTCTCTCTCAAAATAAATAAATAAACATTTTTAAAAAAGTATATTTGTTTGTCTCTTTTTTTCTTTGTTTCTCAAATTCTACATATGAATGAAATCGTAGGGCATTTGTCTTTCTTTGCCTCCATCCATGTTCTTACAAAGCGTAGTACGTTCTTATCATAATTCATCTGAGCACTCTCTTAATGATGCACATCTAGGTACTCTCAAAATTTCTTCTATTAAACTCAAGGTTTGTTTGTACATAAGTCTTTGTAAATACTCTCCTCCTCTCTACATTGAAAGAAGAGACCAGTATCAATTTCCAGGATGAAGTCATTTTCCAAGATAGTTGTGCATGCCTCAGTTCTTAGTGTAAGTAAGTACAAAACAAACAAGGCCCTCCACTAACTCCCTCTAAATGGGACTCTATCCGAAGATTGGAAGAGGCATTTTGATGTGCCTCCAGCTTTAAGAAAGAAATAGCCTTTTCCAGGAGTAAAATTGTAACACTCATTGGACTTCTGATTTGTTCTCATAGCACCTCTAAGTTTCCTTCCTAGCACTCACCACACACCACAGTTAGGTAATTTGTGTCAGTATTTGTTAAATACCGTCTCCCTCTAAGACTGTAAGTTCACTGAGGGCAGGAACCATCTGTCCTTTCTGGTTGACTGAGCTGTCCGTAGCCTCCAACATAAAACTTGATACATAGTAGGCATTTAACAGAGTATGTGAAAGAATAATCAGGGATGTCAGAAGGATTGGATCCCCAAGGTTGCTTATTACTGTCTGTAAGATGGAATTTTATGTATCTATAAAGAGTTAGTGTTAAAAAAAATTGTCACAAAAATATTTGAAAACTCTGTATGTTATCATTGAAACTGACTAGAATAACAAAACTAGAGCAAGGAATTGAATTGAGAGATGATAAGCAAACATTTAGTAATGATGAGATTGGTTTTTAAAACTACTAGAACTTGCATTTGTTCTATTCTTTTTTTTTTAGTATAGACACACAATGTTATATTAGTTTCAGGTGTGCAAGGTAGTGATTCAACGTCTCTATATGTTATGCTCACAAGTGTAGCTCCCATCTGTCACCATATAGTGCTACCATTGACTATATTCCCTATGCTGTATTCCCTCCATTCCCACAACTTACTCATCGCATAAGTGATACCCCATCTCCCACTCCCCTTCACCCATTTGCCCAGTCCTCTCACGTCCCCTTCTCTTTGGCAACCATCAGTTTTCTTTATTTAGAGGTGTGGTTCTGCTTTTCATTATTTGCTTTCGTGTATTCATTTGTTTTGTTTTTTAGATTCCACATCTGAGTGAAATCATATGGTATTTATCTTTCTCGATCTGACTTATTTCACTTAGCATAATAGCCTCTAGTTCCATTTATGAGTTGTCATAAAAGGCAAGATCTTGTCCTTTTTATGGATATCCAGGATGGATAATATTCCTGTGTGTGTGTGTATATGTGTATACATGTACATACCACATTTTTATACATTCATCTATTAATGGACACTTAGGTTGCTTCCATATTTTAGCTATTATAAATCATGCTGTGAGAAACATGGGGGGGCTATATTTTTTTAAATCAGTGTTTTTGTTTTCTTTGGGTAAATGCCCAGTTGTGGAATTATTGAATTCTATGGTATTTCTATTTTTGTTTTTTTTTTTTTAAATGTTTTATTTATTTCTAGGAGAGAGAGAGAGACAGCGTGAGCAGGGGAGGGTCCGAGAGAGAGGGAGTCACAGACTGAAACAGGCTCCAGGCTCTGAGCTGGCAGTCAGCACAGAGTCCGACGCGGGGCTCGAACCCACGAACCGCGAGATCATGACCTAAGCGAAAGTTGGACGCTTAACCGACTAAGCCACCCAGGCGCCCCTGTATTTCTATTTTTGGTGTTTTGAAGAGCCTCCATAGTGTTTTCCGCAATGGCTGTATTATTTTTACAGTGGAGAAAAGACAGTGTCCAGTGTCTTCAATAAATGGTGCTGGGAAAACTGGACCGCGGCAGGCAAAAGTATGAAACTGGCCCACTTTCTAATACCATGCACAAAAATAAACTCAAAATGGATTAAAGACCTAAATGTGAGACCTGAGACCATAAAACACCTTGAAGAGAGCATAAGCAGTGATTTTTTTTTTTTCTTTTTGACATCACCCATAGCAACATTTTTCTAGACAGGTCTTCTAAGGCAAGGAAAATGAAAGCAAAAATAGACTATTGGGATTACATCAAAATAAAAAGCCTTTGCACAGCCAAGGAAACCATCAACAAAACAAAAAGGCAACCTACTGAATGGGAGAAGATGCTTGCAAATGAAATATCCAATAACGGGTTAATACCAAAAATCTATAAAAAACTCCTACAACTCAACACCAAAAAAAAAAAAAAAAGAAAAAGAACAGTCTGATTAAAAATAGGCAGAGGACATGAATATTTTCCAAAGAAGGCCTACAGATATCCAACAGACACATGAAAAGATGCTCAAATCACTCATCAGCAGGAAAATGCAAATCAAACTGCAATGAGATAGCACTTCACACCCGTCAGAATGGCTAAAATAAAAAAAACAAGAAACAAGTTGGTGAGGATGCAGAGAAAAAAGGAACCCTTGTGTGGTTGTGGTGGGAAGGCCTTTCTGTGTTCTGTTTCAGTGCACACTGTTCCCTGACTTAAAGAGTCCTAGTAACTTAGAAGATCCGTATTTGATTACTTACTGCTCCCTTTCTCTGTGTCTCCTCACCCCCACCCCAAGGAAAAAAGAAGAAAAGAAAATGAAACTGGGAGGAAAGTCTATTCTTTCAAAATAGATGGAACTCCCACCTCTAGCAAAAACTGAAAATACTTCTTGGAACTTTGGCCAAGATTTGGATGAGCAACATCCTTTTTAAAAATCATGCAACCACCTTTCCTCTGCAGACTGCGTCCTTGGATTGTTTTTTCTCAAATCCCTGAGGCAGTGAGCTTAGTCCAGAGTGGAGAAGAGGAGGCAGTTTGAGAGCATCATGGCAACTGGGCCCTGGCTGAATGAGGCGGGCAGTGTGGGGACATAGGTGGCCGGGGGTGGGGTGGGGAGGAGAGGGTCCTAGAGAGAACCAGTGTGCTACAGAGACAAGCCTGACTCGGTGTGGGGTACAAGGAGTGTGTTGGGAAAGGGGGTTGTTAGTCTTCTGTATTTTTTATTCGTCCTCTCTAAAGCTTATACTCCTTTTTTTTTAAATGTATTTCTGTGTTTTTATCTGATTGTAAAGATAGTGCTTACTGTAGAAAATGTGGGAAATGCAGGAGAGAAAAGAGTAGTAATTCTACCACCAGTGACAGCCACTGCTATATCTTGGTGTATTTTCTCCCTTGGCTTTTTATATATACATAGCTGACAGCTTCTATTTAAAAAGAAAAAAAACAAACACTAAATTGGAGCCATTTTGCCATATATATATTTTTAAGTTTATTTATTTCGAGAGAGACAGAACACATAAGCAGGGGAGGGGCAGAGAGAGTGAGACAGAGAGAGAAGAGAGAGAGGAGAGAGAGAGAATCCCAAGCAGGCTCCACGCTGTCAGCTCCAGCACAGCACAAACTGTGAGATCATGACCTGAGCCGGAGTCAATTGCTAGACACTTAACAGAGCCACCCGGGCACCCCATCTTGCCACATTCTTAAATTTGATTTTTGGTGGCTACAAGGCTGGGTGTTGAATAGGAATATCAAAATTTAACCCTTTCATGACATTTTTGCTAATATAAGTAACATTATGGAATATACCTGAACACAAACCTCTTCGCTATAAAGATTTCAGCATTTCAGCAAATTGTGTATGACTCATAATGAGGCCAAAGTGTGTGCAGACAGTTTCCAGACTGATTGGCATAAGGATCCTGCCCTCTAGAAGGATCGTCCCTGCCGCTTCACCAGCAGTTAGGACAGTGCCCTCCTCGTCACCGTCAGCAGCATGTAGCAATTTTCCTTGACAGTTTAGTAGATGGATAAAGGTACACCGTTGTTTTAGGTCCCATTTATTCAGTTCGTCTGTTGAATTTTTTCCATAGGTGCTTCTACCATTTATATAGTTCTGTGGATTGTTCTTGTCTTTTACTTATCTTTCAAAGGGAATGTTGGGGGGTTGTTTGTTTGTTTTTAAGTTTATTTACTTTGAGACAGAGAGTGCATGTGCATGCCGGAGCAAGGAGGGTGTAGCGGAGAGGGGACAGAGAATCCCATGTAGGCTCCATGCTGTCAGCGCAGAGCCTGACTCGGGGCTCAATCCCACAGACTGTGAGATCGTGACCTGAGCCAGAGTCAAGAGTCACACACTTAACTGACTGAGCCACCCAGGTGTCCCAGGATGTTGGGATCTCAATGGATTTTATGAACTACATGGGTAACATAGTCTCAGATATTTTTTGGCTCTCTTTTACCGCAGATATCTTTCTTTCCAGTTGTCTCTGACCTTTGAATTGTGGCTGTGGTTCAATTTGATGAGCAGAAGTTTTTTTTTTTTTTTAACGTTTATTCATTTTTTGAGAGACAGAGACAGAGTGTGAGTGGGGTTGGGGCAGAGACACACACACACACACAGAATCCGAAGCAGGCTGTGCTGACAGCTCAGAGCCTGATGTGGGGCCCGAGCCCAAGGACAGCAAGATCGTGATCTGAGCTGAAGTCAGATGCTTAACTGGCTGAGCCACCCAGGCACCCCAAAAGTTATTTTAAGTTGTCAAAACTGTCCATTTTTTATTTCTTTAATTCTATTGTGATTAGACTGATATAGCTCCTCCTTACAGCAGTTAAATATCCTTCTATTTTTTTCTCATTATCTTCAGTGACCTTATTTATTTACCTTTACCTCTTTAGTCTGTTTTGTTGTTTTGATGATGCAAGTCAAGACTGTAGCTGATAATTCCCCCATTGTCATTTATTGAGGAACCTCTTCTTTACCCATTGATCTATGGTGATTTCCTTACTACAAACTCTTAGGTAAGTGAGCCTCTTTTAGGGCTATGTGTATGATCCCACTGGTCTATTTATTCACACAAAACACCAGACCATTCTGTTATTGCTTTCATACTGGCTAGTTTCTAGGGGCAAGGAGATACGTGTGTCCATTAAGTAACTACAATCATGGCATATTGGAACCACGAGCAAGGAAACCAAAGCAAAGCTCAGCAGTTGAAGCAACGGACTTGCAGAGTGCAGATCGTGGCATCGTTAGGAGATAAATCCCTCATGCTGTATTAAATTTTTAAAATGCTACTGGATTACAGGAAGAGGATCATTATCAGCAGGTCCTTACTGGGAACTTGTCAGGTTATCTCAACTATTGGCCATTTGGTTTTGGTAGTTGCAGGAACCAGCATACGGCTACATTTGCGGAGGTCATCAAGGTTACTTATGTTCCATATTTGGATCACTGCTATTACTTCTTTCTTTGGGATTACAGGAAATCGAAACAGATTATGAGTGGGCTTTGAGAAGAATTACAGCTTCCAAACTGGTTTGGAAAGTGGTGAATATTCCAGGAGGAGGGATGAATAAGCTGTACATGACCTCAGTGCTCCAGCTGGTGAGCCAGGCTGTGGGCCCGAGGCTGTCCTGAGGGGCCCCCTGCTCAGTGCCAGTAGTCCCACCGCTTGCTGCTAACAGGGTAGTGGAGGGAGTTTCCCAGATACGTAATTCTAATTTGCCACATATCTGTGTGTGTCTATTTTAAATTTCAGACAGTAATGGAAAATTAAAGCCCTGCCCTTTTTTTGACACCCCTACCCTTGATCACTTCCCCAGAGGTAACTACCATTACTGTGTACCGTTTCCATGCTGCTCTGTGTTCCTGTGGAAAGATGTGATTTTATTTTGCATTTCATTATTATTAAATTTTTTAAGTGTTTATTTTTGAGAGAGAGAATGAGGGAGGGGCAGAGAAGGAGGGAGACACAGAATCCGAAGCAGGCTCCAGGCTCTGAGCTTGATATGGGGCTTGAAGCCATGGACCATGAGATCATCACCTGAGCTGAAGTCAGACACTTAATTGACTGAACCACCCAGGTGCGACCATTACTGTTACATTTTTAAGAAAATGTTATGCCATATATTAATAGTCTGCAATTTGCTCATTTATCTGCCGTGTGCCCTGGAGATATTTCCATGTTGGTGCACATGGATGTATCTGCCTCATTCTTTTTAGATGTGGTGTAATTTTCCATAGTCTGACTACACCCCAGTTCATCTAATCACCCTCTTAAGGGACATGTAAGTTCATTCTGCCTTTTCCCGCTGTACACAGTGGTTCAGCGAACAGCATTGGATGTGCTTCCTCATGCAAAATGTGTTTCTCTAGATCAGAGGTTCTCAACCTTTTTGGTCTCATGACCCCTTCACATTTCACACTCTTAAGTGTTATTGAAGATTTCAAAGAACTTTTGTTTGTGGGTGGTATATCTGTCTATATTTATCATGTTAAAAATTAAAACAAACTATAAAAACATTAAGATAATAAGCCCGTTATATGTCATATTTTCATTAAAATCTATATCTTCACACATATAGGAAACATACATATTTTCATTAAAACTTCAAAAACAAAAATCTCAAAAGAAGAGTAGCGATTTCCATTTTTGTCAAATCTCCTTAACGTGTGGCTTAATAGAAGACCGCTGCATTCTCACATCTGCTTTTCTTTCATTATGTGGCAATATTCCGTGTCCGTAGCCTCTGGAAATTCCACTGTCCAAACTCATAAAAGAATGAGAGTAAGAAGGCAAATAAAACTTATTGTGAAAGTAGACTNAAAATATATATATATATATTTAAAAAAAAAAAGAAAGGAGACTTAACATCATAAACTTCTTGAAAGATTCTCAGGTTCCAGACCACACTTTGAGAACCACTGCTTTGGGTTCAGACTTGAGGGTGGAGTTGGAAGTTCAAGGGTCACAAGGTATGCACATTCCAAATATAATAGCTATTACTTCCGGTTGCTCTCCAGGATATTAACACGCCTATCAACAATGTGGGGGAGCAGCCGGTTCCCCGCTTCTTTACTGACACTGAATATTTTCGGAGTTTTTTGTTTGCCATTCTCTTGGAGACAGCGTCTCACTGTTTCAGTTAGTTGTTCCCTATTTGCACTGGGATTTCACAAGACATGTCTCTGGGGTCTGGCTGTGACACTTAGCAGTGTGCTAGGGACTGCCCATTGTTTCCAGCCACTTACTGGTGCCTTTTGGCCTCAGGTATTTGATCCTAGGGAGACCATCAGGTCTCAGGTCTTTATCATCACTTTGTGAAGTCTCCTCCAACCCCAGTCTATCTAAACTATTGTTTTTAAGCAAAAGATTCTCTGTTTAATCTTAGTGAGCAAAACTAGCAAATGCCTATTAGGAAATGTAAGGATGTCTGTAATTTAATTTAATTTTTATTTATTTTTAAAATTTTTATTTAATATAATTTATCATCAATTTGGCTAACATACAGCATATACAGTGTGCTCTTGGTTTTGGAGGTAGAGTCCTGTGGTTCATCATTTACATACAACACCCAGTGCTCAATCCAACAAGTGCCCTCCTCAGTGCCCATCACCCACTTTCCCCTCTCCCCCCCCATCCACCCTCAGTTTGTTCTCCATATTTAAGAGTGTCTTATAGCTTGCCTCCCTCTCTTTCAGTTTGTAACTATTTTTTCCGTTTCCCTTCCCCCATGGTCTTCTGTTAAGTTTCTCAAGTTCCACAAATGAGTGAAAACA
Organism: Crocuta crocuta; assembly: GCF_008692635.1. Classification (NCBI taxonomy): domain Eukaryota; kingdom Metazoa; phylum Chordata; class Mammalia; order Carnivora; family Hyaenidae; genus Crocuta; species Crocuta crocuta. The sequence continues at coordinate 292,828 of NW_027532617.1, read as the reverse complement.
TATGATATCTGTCCTTCTCTGACTGACTTATTTCACTTAGCATGGTACCCTCCAGTTCAATCCACATTGCTACACATGGCATAATTCCGTTCTTTCTCATTGCCATGTAGTATTCATTGTATAGACAAACCACATCTTCTTGATCCATTCATCAGTTGTGGACATTTGGGCTCTTTCCATAATATGGCTATTGTTGAAAGCACTGCTGTAAACATTGGGGTACATGTGCCCCTGTGAACCAGCACTCCATTATCCTTTGAATAAATTCCCAAGGAATTTATTATACTGGGTCATAGGGTAGTTCTATTTTAAATTTTTTGAGGAACCTCCACACTGTTTTCCAGAGCGGCTGCACCAGTTTGCATTCCCACCAACAGTGCAAGAGGGTTCCTGTTTCTCCACATCCTTGCCGGTGTCTGTTTCCTGAGTTGCTAATTTTAGCCACTCTGACTGGCGTGAGGTGGTATCTCAGTGTGGTTTTGATTTGTATTTCCCTGATGAGGAGTGATGTTGAGCATCTTTTCATATCTCTGTTGGCCATCTGGATGTCCTTGGTGGAAAAGTGTCTATTCATGTCTTCTGTCCATTTCCTCACTGGATTATTTGTTTTTCGAGTGTTGAGTTTGGTAAGTTCTTTATAGATTTTGGATAGTAACCCTTTATCTGACATGTCATTTGCAAGTATCTTTTCCCATTCCATCAATTGCCTTTTAGTTTTCATTGTGCAGAAGCTTTTCATCTTTAATTTTTTTTAATTTTTAATTTTTAAAAGTTTTTAGAAATATAACTTATTATCAAATGGGGAGAAGCTTTTTATCTTGATGGGATCCCAGTAGTTCATTTTTGCTTTTATTTTCCTTGCCTTTTGAGACATGTTGAGCAAGAAATTGCTGAGGCTGACATCAGAGAGGTTGTTGCCTGCTTTCTCCTCTATGGTTTTGATGGTTTCCTGCCTCACATTTGGGTCTTTCATTGTGAAAGGATGTCTTTTAAAAAGTCTTTCTTTTGGACTTCCTGGGTCAGTGTTTTGAGCATCTGACTGTTAATTTTGGCTTAGGTCATGATCTCAGAGTCATGAGATCAAACCTGTGTTGGGCTCCACACTGGGCGTGGAGCCTGCTTGAGATTCTCTCTCTCCCACTCTGTTCCTCTCCTCTGCTCTCTCACATTCTTTTTTTTTTTTTTTAAGTCTGTCTTTTAAGTGTTAACATCTGCTGCACATTTGATGATCATTCATAAGGGTTCTTAAAGTTTCAAAAAGCACAGAGAAAGTTCTGTACCTTTCTTGATGAGGTTCCCCTCTCCTTTGACCAGGTTGTGTTTGCAAAGCAGAAGATGATGTCTATCCAATGAGAGAATGGATGGAAAGAAGCCCGAGACATGTTTGTATTCAGTTCGTGCTGGTTGGTGCCGAAGCTAGTATATGTTAAGCTTTTGCAATCTGGGCATGCTTTGCAGTGTTTTGATAAGCCAACACAGCTGAGATGAGAGGTTGTGCTTCTTCCCAGCCCTCCCTCATACTCAGGCGCCACTCAGGTGCTGAAGGCTCAACTGCGGATGAGTCTGAGTGACGGTAACTTGCCTCCTTTCCCTTCCCTATGTCCCTTGCAGGAAGGAGAGTCTGATGATCATGAAAATCTTCCTAATAAGGCTTCATTCCTTTTCAGTCTCTGTAAACTCTCTAAGCCTCTGTGCTTTCAGTGTTCTCTGGTGCACACACACTCAAGTGATAGCGGGACAGAAAAAGGATGCTCTGGGGCGCCTGGGTGGCTTAGTCGGTTAAGCATATGACTTCAGCTCAGGTCATGATCTCCCGGTTCATGGGTTAGAGCCCTGCGTCGGACTCTGTACTGGGAGCTCAGAGCCTGGAGCCTGCTTCAGATTCTGTGTCTCCCTCTCTCTTTCTCTGCCCCTCCCCTGCTCATGCTCTGTCTCTCTCTCTCAAAAATAAATAACCATTAAAGAAAAAAAAAGAAAAAGGATGTGCTGTAAAGAACTGAAGGAACACCCAGTAAGTGACACTTACTGCTTACTAGTGAGGAACAGCTGTGTGGGGCATGTGGGCCCAAAAGGCATCTGGCCTTAGAATCCATTTCACCCCTTGTAACATGAGGACATCGGACTAAAATTAGTTGTTGAACGCACGCCATTCCCCTTCTGATTCTGGCCTGGGATTCCTTACAGTACTTGTTCTTTTCCACCCCTTGTCTCCATTTGTTCATGTTCTCATTCATTGGGCCCTTCACGGCGTGCACTAGGACCTAGCAGTGAAGAAGGCCGGGAGCCGTCCCCAGGAATTGCCCTGAGAAGTGTTTTGGAAGAAGGGCCCTGGCCAGGAGCCTCACCCCGTAGGAGCCATTGGGGATGGCTTTAGGAGAAGCCATCCATCAGCCTGTGCGAAGCCTTTTGGGGAGAGCAGACGTGGTTTCTTGGGAGAAGCAGAAGAGGGTCAGTGTTACTGGGCCCGTGGAACAAGGGGAAGACTGAGGGGTTTAAGACCTGGGTGGGCAGGGGCCCGCTCACCGAGCGCCTGTGGCGTTCAGACTTTAGAGTTTCTCCAGTGCATTCAGAGGGCTCCTAGCTAGATGGGACAAAATCACACCCACGTTTTAAAACCTCCCGCGGGTGCGCTGCGAGAACGGATTGGAGTTGTGGAGAGACTAGTTAGGGGCTCCTGCAGTGAAGTTCGGGCTGACGATCTCTGTGCACTTTGAGGACAGGGACTGTTATAGGTGTCTTGGACTCTGCCACGATACTCTGTGGGGGGCGGATGCCTTATCAAAGATTACCAGGAGCCATCGTGGGAACTGTGAGCACATGCGGGCCCTCCTGTTCCTCCTGGGGTGTTGGGGCTGAACTGGGAAGGACCCAAGTGGGACCCATTAGGCAGCTTGCCTCCTTTCCCTTCCCCAGTGTCCCTTACAGGAAGGAGAGTCTGATGGTTGTGAAAATCTTCTTCCTAATAAGGCTTCATTCCTTTTAAATCTCTGTAAAGTCTCTAAGCGTCTATGCTTAGAGTTGGAACCACATGATATGTATGTAACCTTTTCAGACTGGCTTCTTTCACTTTGTCATATACATTTAAGATTCCTCCATGACTTCGTGGTTTAATGCCTCAATTCTCTTTAGTGTTGAGTATCCCTTGTCTTGAGGTACCATGGTTTATCTGAAGGACATCTTGGTTGCTTCCAAATTTTGACAATTATGAGTAACGCTGCTATAAACCTCCATGTGCAGGTTTTTGTGTAGACATGAGTTTTCAAGTCCTTTGGACAAATACTAAGGAGCATGATTACTGGATCGTGTGGCAAAACCATGTTTACTTTTGCAAGAACCTGCCAGAGTGTCCTCCAAAGTGACTGTACCATATCGCACTCCCAGTAACAACGAGTGAGTGTTCCTGTTTCTCTGTCTCCTTGCCAACATTTGGTATTGCCAGTGTTCCAGATTTTGGCCATGTTAATAGGCGCGTACTAGTACCTTGTTTTTTCATTTGCATTTCTCTGATGACACATGAAACTCTTCGCATATACTCATTTGCCATCTGCATGTCTTCTTTAGTGAGGTGTCTGCTAAGGTCTTTGGCCCATTTTTAATTGAGTTGTTTGTTTTCTTATTGTTGAGTTTTAAGAGTTCTTTGTATATTTTGAGTATCAGTTGTCTGTCACCTGAACCCAGCATATACTGATGCTACTTGTGTGCCAGGTCCTTTAAGCATGGTGTTTTCCCACCAGCAATCCTTCCAGACGGTTCCATCTTTTTTTTCACATTTGAGAGACTGTGGGATAGCGGTTAAGATGTGAATTTTGGAACCATTCGCATGGTTCCCATCCTGACAGGCAGCATATCCACTGTGAGACCTCGGGCAAGTTGTATCATTTCTCTGTCCTGCAGTTTCCTCATCAGTAAATTGGGTAAGAATAGAGCCTGTCTCATGGGGTGGTGACAGTGAAATGGACTAGCACAGTGAGCACCAGACCAGGGTCTAGGACATACCCCAGCACAGGTGACTCCCACGGATGAGGAACTGAGGCTGGCAGAGATCCGATCCCCTACCGGCCCAGGGGCACGTGGAGTGGCGCTGGAAAGCAGCTCCGATCCCGAAGCCTGTGTACTCTGCCTTCCCCCTGTCTTATGAGTGGGGAGCAGTACGGACAGAGCAGGCTAGCTTGTGCCCCAGCACAGAAGCTGCTCACTTATGCTGGGGCTGGGGCCCATCCCATGCGGATCGCCCTCCCCACCACTTGCACTCCTTCTGGGGAGCCCACCTGCTCTGGTTCAGTCACGACCAGCCCCAGGACATCGAAACCCCTCCTCCCACCAAACCCTCCCTGACAGCACCACAGGATCGAGCCTGCAGGGCTGTCCTTTATGGGGGTGTCCGCTTGTGCTGGTTCCCCAGCTTGGGTCCTCCTCCCTTCAAACAGGAGCATGTGCCAGGGCTCAGCCATCACGCTTATGCACTTTGTCTTGTCTGTTATCACTGATGGCTCATACTCTCAGCCTCCTCTACTAGGCTGTAAGCTCTTCGAGGACAGGGTCCATGTCATCTTTATCTTTGAGTCCCTTGTGTGCCCCATGGCACCATGTGTGCAGTGAACCCTTGTTGGGCTGAGCTCAGCACTACTGAGCCCTGAGTACCTTAGGGAGAACATCTGTGCTCTGTTGTGCTGTAATAGACACAGGAAGAACAGAGCTCCTGGGGGGCAGGGGTCCTTGGCCTCTTGGCTGTCTCTGATATGCTGCTGGCACAAAGGCCCTGTGCCATTAAATACCTAGCTCTGATGAACTTCGATGTCTCTTTTCTTCTTTGAGACTTCTTGAGAAAAGAGTGTTTGCCATGTAATCCATGATCGCCTGTCTACTTAAAATGTCTTTGTATTTGCAAATAAGCCTCGTGACCAGTTATCTGAATAATGGTAACAGTTGTTGTGGGTTCTTTTCATTTTATTGGAGTCACTGACTTTGATTCATTACAAGATTGAGACACTCAAAGCCTTCGCCTCCACAATAGAGCTCCTTTGTTGCCAGAACTCCAAAAGCTAGCTTTTAAAAGCCATCATTGAGGGAGAGATGATGCAAGAGGACTTAACAAAGCTGGGTCTAGTCTCAGGCTGTGGCCCCATTAAATCTGAGATCCCCACTATCCAAGGCAGGCTTTCATGGTATGTGTGTTCAAGAGCTGTAGGAGATAAGACAAACATGTAAACCAGTTAATAAAGGTGAAATTCAAATAATTATAAGTGCACCGAAGGAAATAATCCAAGATGTGACAAAGAAGCCCTGAATCTGTGTATCCCCAGTGCTTACCATGATGCATAGAAATAAAACCGACAGCTGCTGTTCATTGAGTTCTTACTGTGTGCTGGCACTGGGAGGCTTTGCAAATGAGAAAAATGAGGTTCACAGACGTTAAGCGACTTGTTAGTAAAAGAGAAAACCCAATGGCCATTCGATATCATGAATCTTTGTAACAGCAACATTCAGGAATAAAGATTCCAGAACCTTTTTTTTCCATATAGATTTACCTAATTTTTCCCTTCAGGCAAAAATGCCTTCCCCCTATCCAATTGGATTTCCATATTTTACCACACAGGTTGGCCTCTGTGTCAGTGACAATTGGCTGGATGGTAATTTTCTTCTAACCTCTTTATACTTAAAAGTGTCTGGTAAATTGCCCCTTGGCCTTAAGTGGTCTGTCCATCGGACATTTTTCTTAAGCTGACTTCATGCCCCTCATCATTGGACAGCATCCATTTCTCGTGTTCATTTTGAAACCATGTGTTTCCCCGCTGCCTTCTGACAGTGCAGAAACCCAGCCTGCGTTGCCTGTAGTGGAAGTGTGGTAAGTCTGGGATTGCTACAGGAACTTATTCCTGCCTCTCGTGTCATATTCCCACTGGAATGTTTTGATGATATAGTTTCTTTGATCTGGCCCTTCCCTTCCATGGGTCCATCCTCCGTCCCTACTGAGTAAACTTCATGCCAGAGATAAAGAGTCACATGTGCTACCAACTGAGCCAGCCAGATGGCCAGGCACTGTGGGTTTTGATGATGCTTCCTTATCAGCTTTAGCCTGGAGCTCAGGACCAGGCTGCTGGGGAGCTGAGGTTCGCCCTTTCCTGCTTCTTCCCATGTCATTGGCTGGCCTGGCACCTACCCTTCTCCACTCCACCCTGCCTCCATGCCCTGCCTCCACCTTCTCTCCTCCCTGGTCACTCATTCTCTGGGTGTCATCACACTCGGTGAAGAGCAGGGACTTGGGATCGTGTCGCGTCTATACCAAGTATTAGCTGTCTGACTTTGGAAGTTACTCTGAGTCTTATTTCTGCATCTGACAAATGGGGCTAGATGACAGCTAGTCCGTAGGCTCTTTCATTGGATTGAACAAGAGCATCTAATTACTATTTAAATATAGTACTTAATAAGTGACCCATTTTCCTTTAGTAAGTCATTCTGTGATGGGAGGTAGCTTATATGTGATCAGTATGTAAGGGAATACCACTTCGGGGAAGTCACATTGGTTCTCATGCCTTGGTGTGTACATGATGCCCATTCACTCCATGCTCTTCCTCTGGGCTCCGTTCGGTCACGTGCTGTGATTTAGAAGTGCTATCAGGTAGTTCTCCCTGGTCTTTGTCCGTTTTGCTTTTTCTTCTTGTGTACATAACCCAGCAGCCTCATACCCCTTCATCACACTAGTATGTTTTTGACAGGACTGTTGCTGATTGGTTAGTGCTCTAGGTACAGATTTTGTGTGATTTTCTATAACACTACTATTATTTAACACGTAAATGGTATTATAGCAGAGACACTTGTGTTGATTTCTTTCTTCTGCCTTTCATCTGGCCTTTTGCATTGCTCTTCATTTCACAGAACCAGTGCCTTTGGCCTGGACCAGGCTAGGACCTACAGGAAATACAGTTCAGGCAGGGACGCCTGGGTGGCTCAGTCGGTTAAGTGTCCAACTTTGGCTCAGGTCATGACCTCACGGTTTGTGGGTTCGAGCCCCACATCCGGCTCTGGGCTGAGAGCTCAGAACCTGGAGTCTGCTTCAGATTCTGTGTCTCCCTCTCTCTCTTCCCCTCCTCTATTCACACTCTGTGTCTCTCTCTCTAAAAACTAAATAAAGGGGGGCGCCTGGGTGGCTCAGTCGGTTAAGTGTCCAACTTTCGCTTAGGTCATGATCTCACAGTTCATGGGTTCGAGCCCTGCGTCGGGCTCTGTGCTGACTGCCAGCCCAGAGCCTGGAGCCTAGTTTAGAGTCTGTGTCTCCCTCTCTCTCTTCCCCTCCTCTGTTCACACTCTGTGTGTCTCTCTCTAAAAACTAAATAAACATTTTTAAAAATTAAAAAAAAAAAACAAAGACAGTTCAGGCAGATGCGTACCATGACTGGTTTCCTTTGTTTTGTTTTGTTTTGAGAGAGAGAGAGAGCATGAGCAGGGGAGGGGCTGAGAGAGACGGAGACACAGAATCCAACGTGGGTTCTGCGCTGATAGCAGCAAGCCTAATGTGGGGCTCGAACCCATGAATTGTGAGATCATGATCTGAGCCAAATCAGATGCTCAACCAGCTGAGCCCCCCATGTGCCTCTGTGACAGTTTCTTCATGTTGTTTCTCACCTGCTCTGTTGCAGTACATTCCTGACTGGTATCTGCTTCTATTCTTGATCCTGGATGGGCAGTTGTTGACATAGTGTCTAGAGTATCTAAATAAAAATACTCAATTAAAAAAAAAGATAAAGTAAATGCAGCAAAATGTCGATATTGTTTTAAACTCCTGGGTATCTGTTTATTATTTTCTGTAATTTTCCATATGTTTGAGTTAATTAATCTCTGATGATAAAAAATTTTAAAAATAAAATAATATTTAGATACATTGAGTACTACTTTGCCTCTTTACTAGAACACCAAGTTCTTTTTATGCCTTTTTTGCCCTGGTACCCAAATGATGGGAGTTATTTTACTCCCTGGACAATTGTTAGATTATAGAAGCTCTTCCTTCCTGTGGGGTAGACTTTCAGGGTTCCCCACCACAGGAAGGAAACCCTTCTCGTTACCCCCCAGCCTTCTGTCCCAGCTTGCCTCCTACTGCCCCCTGACTCTTGGCTTCTTTTTATTTCTCATTTCTGGCCTGGGAATGCCCTTCGGGGCTCAATGTGTTTCTTTTCCTGGACGTGTCTTGACCCTTCCCAGAAAGCTCTGCCCCTCTGGCCACTCAGAAGAAACCTTGGGCCAGACCACTTCCATTCCAACAGAGCCTGGCTCCTGGGATGTTCCTAGTACGGCCTTCCTGGAGTGACTGGCCCAGAGAGGAAGGTTTTAAGAGACTGAGAGATTAAAATCCTGGCATCACCAGTTACTAGCTCGGGTAGAGGCCACTTGGAGCTTTTGGTTTCACCCAGGGTAAAATGAAGATAAGATACCATTTTCTCCCTCCCTTTGTCTTTCTCTCTCATTTGGTTGTGAGGTTTACATGCAACAAGGGTTTGAGGATCACTTTGTATGCTGTGAATATGACTTGTCCGTTGTGTTTTCTTCTGACATTCCATTCCAGATGAAGAGCGTTTACTTTTGAGCTCAGCACATCCTCAATTTCCATCTCTCTAGACTCAGTGATAGTTTCTTTCTTCCTCTTTTGCAAAAGCTTTAGTATGAGAAGTTCAGTTATTTATGCTCTGGCAGTTTCCACCTGTGCCTTGAGGGAGGTTTCCCAGGTCTCTAGACAGGACTTGAAACACATTATCCTATAGAAAGAAAGTTACCACATGCTGGCTATGCTCACTGCCGGACTCTACCTAAGGAATACATGGGCCAGACAGGTTTTCATGAAATCCTGATAGCTAACAATTTTCCTGAGAAACTGGGCAGATGTTGCCAAGCAAGCAACTCACCAGAAACCATCCATTTATATAACCCAGGGGCTGGCTTGTGCTCTCTCCCTCCCTCTGCTATGCTCAGTAAGCCTTGGTGGTTGGGGACTTCCTAGGCAGCTTTTAGCAAAGTCACGCTAATGCAAGAGCTGTGTGACATTATCCCTGTAGCCCTGCACTGTTCTGACTACTCTGTTTTTATAAAATGCAAGAACTAGGGCACCTGGGTGGCTCAGTCAGTTGAGCATCCGACTTCAGCTCAGGTCATGATCTCACGGTTCATGGGTTTGAGCCCCGTGTCGGGCTCTGTGCTGACAGTTAGCTCAGAGCCTGGAGCCTGCTTCAGATTCTGTGTCTCCCTGACCCTCCCCTGCACATACTGTCTCTGTCTCTCTCTCAAAAAAAAAAATAAAAGCAAGAACTGAAGTTCAATGGGCTATGCGAATTGAAAGGTATTTGAAATACACAGCCTACCCCTAGCTCATATTTAATCCATTCCTAGCTGGCAAGAACTCACCCCTACTGTGGGACAATCTCTGATAGTATGCGACTTATCACAGTGATGTCCTCCAAGGGTTCTTGCTGAAAAGTCCTCTCTTGATGTCTGTGGGCATAAAAGTACCTGATGAAGAGGGGGTGCTCTGACCCCATTGTACCTCCTCCACCCCAAGATTCTACTCCCCGGACAACATCCCCATCACTGCCTTCTCCTGCCACAAGTGTAAAGCCCACCCCCTCCCCAGAGGGAGGTGACCCTTTGAGTCTTTTTATTATGTTTCAGGGACTAGGGAAGCCCACTTCAGTGTCTTCCTACCATCCCTTTCCCCTCTTTTTGGGGCAGGCATGCCCCCACTCTTTAAAGCAATAATAGAACCTGCTGGTTACTTCATACAGAAGAATGCAGTACTTCCTGAGAAACTACTGGGAACCAGGCAGCCTACTGAGAGTACAGATATTGACGTCATTGTCCATTTGGAGAAACTTGGGTTTGGAAGGTGAAGTGACCTGAGGTCACCCAGCTGTGAGTGGCAGAGTTGGGTTTGAGGAGAATAACATCAGAGCCCATGCACCTAGCATCTCTCACACTGTACAGGATGTGGTGGACAGCGTGCCTGAGATACACGCTCCCCATCCCACAGATGGTGGCCCGGGAGCGGGACCCAGGTCTCCTGCCGTCCCACCTCACACCCACCCCCATGTCTGCGAGTTTGCTCTCTCTTCCTTGGGCTGTGCTTTTACCTGTGCCTTCTTTCTTCTTGAAGGAGACAGAAAACTGCTGATGTGCCATCCAGTGACCTATCACCAAATGTTCCTTCAGCCTTCCCTTCATCAGGCTAGAAGTCCTGGCTTCTCTGTTTTAAAAGACTCCTTCTTTAGTCCAGTTTTCTTTCTTTTTTTAAATTTTTAAAAAATGTTTATCTGTTTTCAAGAGAGAGACAGGGTATGAGCAGGGGAGGGTCAGAGAGAGAGGGAGACACAGAATCTGAAGCAGGCTCCAGGCTCTCAGCGTTCAGCACAGAGCCTGACATGGGGCTTGAAGTCACGGACCACAAGAACATGACCTGAACCAAAGTCAGAAGCTTAACCAACTGAGCCACCCAGGTGCCCCATCTTTTTTTTTTCTTAATGTTTATTTATTTTTGAGACAGAGCATGTGCCTGAGCTAGAGAGGGGCAGAGGGAGTGGGAGACAGAGGCTCTGAAGCAGCCCTGTGCTGTCAGCAGCAAGCCTGACATGGGGCTCGAACTGAACCATGAGATCATGATCTGAGCTGAAGTCAGATGTTCAACCAACTGAGCCACCCAGGCGTCCCTCTAGTGCAGTTTTCCGACAGTCCTTCCCTGCCTCCTCCTCCCCCTGCCCCTCCCCTGTAACCCCTCCCCTTCTCTTAATCCTCACCCAAATTCAGCCAGGCCTATCACTTGCTGTGCTTTCGTTCCTGGTTCTTTTCTTGCCCACTTTTTCTTTTTATGGTGGTTTCACTTTCAAGAGCTTTCTCCTGCTCAGCCAGAGCTGCCCTCATGACCAGCATTGGCCAAAAATCTCTCAAATACTCAGCTTTACTATGAACCCGGGCGTTTGGTTTTAGTTCTGACCTCCTTGTGGCATGGTGCCCTGTGACTTCGCTGCCACGGAGAGACCTGAGGCTGGGGGCTGGGGGGGAAAGGGTCCAGACACTGCTCTTGCATTTATTTGTCACCATCTCACTTTGCTTCTCAGGTACCCAGATAAGCTGTTTCTCCCCAAGTTCCTTCTCCTGGCGTCAGGCTGCCTTCGTGGATTCTTACTGTTGGGCTGCAGTTCAGCAGAAGGACTCCTTGCAGGGCGATTCCGGACACCTTCCACTGTGGCTGCATAAGGTAACTGGGGATCTTTACGAATCTCACCTGTTGGCCTTGTAGACGTTGTTAGCGAGGCCCAGAGGGGCTGTGCCAGTCCCCAGCCGCACAGGTGCACGTGGCCAGCCAGCAGCGCTGGCCCTCGGATCGTACAACCCTCGCGCTTTAGGTTTAGTCAGAAGAAACCCCAGAGATGACTTGGCCCAGCCCCTTCACTAGCAGATGAAGAAACTGAGGCACTTTTTTGGATTTTAGCTCCATAACAGTGGGCACCTCTTATGTCTCACGTTTCTACCCTTCCTGCCCAGCAGTGTCTGACGCAGAGAAGGCTCTTGGTGACTTTTGAATGCCTGGGTGAGCAGTGTCAGATAGGGGCAGGGCCAGGACTCAGACCTAGCCGTGGCCAGTGCCTTTCCCCCCGCTCACAGAGCCCCTTGAGAAAAGGGAGGGCCAACATACAATTTAGTTTTTTCCGGCCAGTGCATTCCTGGAGCATCAAGAAGCCTAGTTATGACTCCTTCTAGGGGTGTTGGCTGCAACGAGTTGGGATCGATTCCTTAGCTTTCTGACAGGTCCAGATTCTGCAAGGAAGGGGAGGCACAATTCATAGGAGACACCAGTGTCCTACAGAGCAGAGGTCAAGCTGGGAGCTCCCTGGCAGGGGGAGTGGAGGAGGTAGGGGTAACATAGGGCATGGGAAGTGAGAAACCGGCGCCGGAGTCGGCCGGCTTGTGCAGGAGAACATTCTCTGTGTCACGAAGCAGTTCTGTTAGGTCTTCTCCATGCATGTAGAAGTAGGACTGTTTGTCAGCCTGTCATTATTTTCAACCACTGGTTCTACTGTCCATCATGAAAACAAAAAGAATGTTTGTGTTTCTTCTGGTATTCTCCTCCACTGAGGAAAGCATGCTCTTTTAGTTTCTGAAAAGCCAAAGGCTGAAAAGTTTGACTCTGGCCTTGACCTATTGCTGAACACACAGCATCCTTTTTAAAAAAGGAACAATTTAAGTCCTTTGCTATGACTCAGGCCTCATCCCCTCGTGTGAATTTATTGTGTGCCACCAGGCAGAGTGATGCCTACAGTGACTGCCTTCTTCTTTTGGGCTGGGCTTGTTTCTTTGACTGTAGCCTGAGCGCTAGCTGGGTCCTCATCAACTCTGCAGGTCTTAGTATCCAGGCCAATAAATAAGGGTATTTGATAGCAATGGGCACCGTTCCAGAAGCTGAACAGCCTTGTCTGCACGGGAGAATCCATGCTGTTATAGCATGGGTCGCTGTGTCGTGATGCTCTCGGGGGAAGGGACGGCGTGCCAGGCTGGGCACGGATGGAGCCACAGAAGAAGAATGTATCATCGGGCTTGTCCAGTGTAAGAGTGACAGGGATGTTAGAGACTGTGAAGCTTCTAGAGCAGGAAGAAACAAGTATTCTGATGCAGTGTAAGGTGAAGGGCACCTAGAGAGACAAGCCAAGGACTCAGGACTAGTTGCTGGCTGTAAGGCCATGGTCAGGTCCCTGGCCATGCCCTGCCCTTGCTATGTAGGGGGAGGAGGCTTGTAGAGTGGTGTGGGCAGCCAAGCCCCCGGCATCCAGTTAGTGAGACACTGAGGATATTTCTGGTGGCAGTAGTCTAGCTTTGTTTGGATGGACATTTAGCTGAGAGATCTTTCCAGATCCACAGGGCTTGGGGCAAAACTTAAGAGCTGGGACCAGCCAAGTTGAAAGGACTTTGGTCAACACACCCCAGGCTCGAAAGCCTATTCCTAGGGAGAAAGGGGTGATCCTAAATTAGACTAGCTCTCATGAGGACTAGAGTCCTGGTCTGAATCGTGTCAGTCCTGACTGAATGAGGAGATATGGGGATGGGCAGCATCTCTAGTCTGCCCACCAGTCAGCAGCAAGAATAAATCTTCTCCGGAAGTAGGTAACTTCATCCAGAGCCTCAAAGTCTTACCTAGTTTTTCACATGTAATGTCAGCAGCTGATACACAAGAAAACCAAGAGAAAAATCAGAACTAGAAACAGACCCACAGGACATCCATATGATAGGTTGATCAGATACACATTTAAATAATCACTAATACTATGGTATTAGTATTAATACTAATGATATGGAGAATTTCAAGAGAATGAAATTCTTGAAGTGAAAACAATAAACGACAGTTGATTTTAGCTGATGTTTACTGACGTCCTGCCTACCATATACCAGAACGTATGTGTGGCATCGGAGAGCCACGCATGACATGGCCCCTTCCTCGGGAAGCTCACTGTTTGGTGGGGAAGACAGATGTGTGAGGAAGACACTGGGAAGGAGTAATCCGGAAGCGAGATGGGAAAAGGAGAGTGTGGTTATCACGGAAGCCAGGGGGAGCGTGTTCTCGGACACAACAGTGAACTCTGTTCACAGTGAACTCAGTGCCCTTGGCGGAGGAGACAGTGCAGTAGGAGTGAAACAGACTTACCGGTGTGGGCGAACTCGTCAGTGCCGCTGGCAGTGGTGGTTTTCGTGAAGAAGTGGGTGCAGATGGCAGTGGGTGAATGGGAGGTAAGGCGATGAAGATGACGGTGATAAATTCTTCAGATTTTTTCCTCCCAGAAAAATCTCTCTTTCCGGGAAAAGGAAGAGAGAGCTATAAGCTGAGTGGTAGCTAGAGGGAAGGTTCGGGGACCTGGGAGATTTTGTAAATGAGAGAGTTTGGGACACATGGAGATACCTATGGCAGTAAGAGGGGGAGAGGCTGATGGCGTGCTGGCTGGGGAGGGCCCGTGGCACCTTCTGGCAGAGGGGAGGGCACCGCCTTGTCCTGTTGGGGGACAGCGGGCCTTTATTGACTCTGCAGGGTCAGCTCAGGTTATAGAGGACCTTTGAAAACTTAACAGGTGTGTGTAGGCCAAGTGCTGGAAACAAAGGGAGCCACTGTAGTGCCCTGAGCAGGGGTGTGATGTTTCCAGGCAATAATCCTCAGCGATGGGGTGCAGGAGAGAAAGGAGGCAGGGCAGGAGCCACCTGGCAGCCACAGACTGAGGGTTTTGATCAAGAGACGGAAAAGAAGAGGAGCTGTTAGCGTGAGAAAGGGAAAGAACAATTGAAAAGTGACACAGGTGTTTTGTTGCTGGGTGGAGGGCTACACTGAAGGACAGTCACAGGTGACATCTGTGTTTAGACTAGGGGTCAGCGGGCTTTTCTGTGAAGGGCCACATGGGCCATTTTCTCACCAAGGCAGGTCTGGCAGTCGCTCTGCCAAGATAGACGATATGTGTGCGGTCATCTGTGGCTGCATTGGGCTTGTGGGAGTGATTTGCGGTCCCGCGGGCTCGGGGGACAGCAGTGGGGATGGTGGGAAGTACAAAGATTCTGGGCATCTCGGAAGATGTGCCAGTGGGACACAGAGGATGAGGGAGAGGTTAGAGTCACGGTCCCAGCACGCCCAAGGATTTAGGCTCTGGGTGAAGGTGAGGCCATTCACTCCTTTGAAGAAGTCTGGGGAGGGAGAAGGTTTTAGAGTTATCTACTCTTCCCAGTGCCTCATATAGCCGCAGTCATGCAGTATGTGGCCTTTTACATCTGATTTGTTTCACTCAGCGTGTTTCCAAGGTTCACTCTTGTGGTAGCATAATCAGAATTCCCTGCCTTTTTAAGGCTGTGTAATATTCCAGTGTGTGTGTGTGCGCGCGCGTGCACGTGTGCCAAGCTCTGTGTGTCCACGCATCCAGCAGTGGGCGCTCGTGTTGCTTGCACCTTGTGGCAATCGCAATGAATGCTGCCATGAACATGGGTGTACAGATACCTGTTCAAGTCCCTGCTTGTGGCTCCTGTGAGCATATACCCAGATGTGGGGTTGTCGGATTCTTTCTCAAGCTCAGAACATGTTTCCTGGTGGTTTTCTTTTGGCTTCTCTCCATTCAGCGGACTCCTGATTGCTAAGGCGGCAAGGACCTGTGAGCCAGGCTGAAGGGCCAGAGCAGTCGATGCCCTGTGCAAGGCCCCATGGCCAGGTGGCGGGAGAGGACAGGACCTCCTTCAGACTTCAGGCGTTTCTCACGTGTGAGAAGGTGCAGGTTTAACGTGGCTTCAGAAGGGAGCACTCTAACCTGGGGGTGGCGACCAGTTGCTGAACTTTGGCTCCACACGGAAAGGGAGTTTGTGGCAGAAGGGGTGTCTAGCAGGGGGCCCCACTCAGTAGTGGAGCCAGGGAGGTCCTTGGTTCTGGGGGGGCATGATGCTGTGTGTCTTCTCCCCACGTCTTTATTGCTTACCCTAGCTGTGCTTCCTTCATGTAAACCCCCGGCCCCTGAGCTGTTCTTGACACCTGGCTACGTAATCCCCACCTCTTCCTCCCTGCTGTTCTGCATCACCCTCATTCGATCACGACTACGGTCGTGGCTCATAGACATTCCCATCCCAGGAGAACTCTGGTGTCCCTGATGGTGCATCTACTGTACCATCCACCGTCTGATCTCCATGGACTCTGACCCTCTTCTCCATGTGTCCACCTCATCCTGTGGCCACCTCACTCTTAGTTCATCATTACCTCACTCCCTGCCCCCACCTCCAGCCCTCTGAGGCCCCGCCTTTCTGACTCTGTCATTTCCCTAAACAAAACCCTCCAGAGTCCCTACAAAATCTCTATATTTCTTTCAAGAGACAAACTACTCTGGCTCCTAAGGGTCTCTCTCCTGCTGAGCCCTGTGAACCATCCCAGCCTCACCTCTGGGTCAATCCCCACCATCCCTGGGCCCCCAGGGACCTGGACTTCCTGTAGCTCTCACGTGTCTTGGCCGTTTCACACACACCTTCCATTGATCCCTCCTCCCCTCTAATCTGGCCACCTCTGGCTGTATGATTCTGCTCTCAGCTGAAACGTCCTTTCCACCTGGAAGTTTCCTCTGAATCTCTAGATGGAGGCTTCTTGCTTTCAGGGCCAGGTGTGTCAACACGAAGCCTCCAGGAATAAGACCATAAGGCCACTGTGTGGACAGCAGACTGCACACCCTGCCTAAAGGCAGTTAGATCCTAAAAATGGGGTGCTGGCCAGCAAAGCATCAGCTGCACTGCACCGTGGTCAATACTGTGCGTTCCTGAGCAGTCTGTGCTTTTCCTGCAGTCACCATGGGACGCGGCAATTTCCTGCCTTAAGCTACTTAATTATTTTTTTATTTAAAAAAAATTTTTAACATTTATTTGAGAGAAGGGAGTGGGTGGAGAGAGGGAGACAGAGGATCTGAAGTGGGCTCCTGCTGTGAGCGCAGAGCCTGATGCGAAGCTCGAACCCACGAACCGTGAGATCAGGACCTGAGCCAAAATCAAGAGTCAGTTGCTGAACCAACTGATCCACCCAGGTGCCCCCGATTCTTTATTTCTTTTCTTTTTTTTTTTTTTAAAGATTTTTATTTATTTCTAGGAGAGAGAGAGAAAGACAGCGTGAGCAGGGGAGGGTCAGAGAGAGAGGGAGTCACAGACTGAAACAGGCTCCAGGCTCTGAGCTGGCAGTCAGCACAGAGCCCGACGCGGGGCTCGAACCCACTAACCGCGAGATCATGACCTAAGCGAAAGTCGGACGCTTAACCGACTAAGCCACCCAGGCGCCCCGCGATTCTTTATTTCTAAGGCTGCAGGTTCAGTGCAGGCAGAGACCAGGCCTGCGTCCCTCATCAGTGCACTTCTGGGACAGCGCATAGCCCCGGTGGGTGCTCACGTCACGTGTGTGGAAGGGAGGAGCGTGAGGCAGTTGGTATGTGCTGTTCAGAACCTGACTTCATTCTCCAGCAGCATTCTGAGTCCAGGGCGAGGGGCTTAGAGGCACTGGGTTTATGTGAACACTTCTCAATTCAGTTCTTTCGCCAGACTTCAAACCAGGAGACCCAGATTCCCCCCAAAGAAATGAGTCAATGTAATCTTTAAACGTACATCAGTGAAGAGCGTGTGGTCCTGGTGTAATTAATGCTGTACTTTCTTTCCCCCCAGCTATTTAGTCCATGTCTTCTTTCCTCTTCTTCCCCCTTCTCTCTCCTACTCCCATTTATTTCTGGCGGCTCCCAGTACCTCTGAGAAACAGTGTTTTGTGGAAATGTGTGCGCTTTCAGGGGAAACCAGCAGGTGGCGCCCTAGGACCTCCAGGACTGTTTGATAACCAGCAGGTTTTATTTTATTTTTTGGTTGTTTTTTTTTTTTTTTCTTTTTTAGCACTCTGTTCTCTTCAAGTTCATAATGTAGGCAACTGTTAGGGGAGATTTTGTCTGAAACAGGAAAGCTGGGTTTTGTTTGGAAAAAAAAAAAAAGCAACAGAACAGGAAAATAAAATTAATAGAATAGACAGATCTTTAATTCCTTTAAGTAGATTCACAGAAATGTAGTTTAGAGGGGTCCTCTGAGTCTCCCAGACCAGAGGTTTCTAAACTTTAGCATTATTTCCACTTAGCTTGTGAAAATCCAGGACCCTGAGGGTCAGGAGTATGGTTTTCATCAACTTCGCAGGAGATTCAGGTACTGCTGGCCCAACTTGGGCTCCCGTGTGGGCACCTCTCATCCAGGCTAGTGTCTCCCAGATTCTCTCTGTGTGTAAATCACCTGTAGGACTTCTTGAAATGTAGACTCAGGTTCAGTAGGTCTGATGGAGCCTGTATTCTTCCTTTCTGACAAATTCTCAGGTGATACTGACCTTGCTGGCCTGTGGACCACTCTTTGAGAAGCAAGGATCCAGAGCAAGGGATTGACAAACTATGGCATAACCGCTCCATATAATCCAGCCCATCTCTCACCTGTTCCTGCAAATAGTCTCGTTGGAACACAGCCATGCCCATTCCTTTACACATTACCTGTGTCTGGTTTCACGTATGCAGCAGAGGTCATGGCTCACAAACATTTACTGTCTGGCCCTTTGCCTGCCCCTGATCTAAAATTCTGAGGCCCTTCCAGAGGATTCATTGAAAGGGAACTCCCTGCCTCACAGGACAGTTCATTCCATGTTCATACAGATCTTTGGGAAGGTTTTTCCTTGCTTCCTTGTGACTTGGTAATAATTCTGTTATCAGGAATCTCTATTTCCACCCATAAGTGCTTTGCTTACTTACCATCCTCTCTTCCCTAGGTCTCTCCTTGTGCTAGACCCCTCCCAGAATGTCACGACTCATGAAGCCCACTGCCTTGGGTGTCTTCCCAAGAGTGCAGAATAGAATGGTGTACCACCGTCCTTCTCTGCCCTCTGTAAGCTACTCGTGGAACACATTGGCCTTTCTGGGTAGCCCTTCATGTGTGACTTCCCACATTTGGGATTATCTTTAACATGGGTTACTTTCTGGGGCATCTGGATGGCTCAGTCAATTAAGCCTCCAACTCTTGATTTCACCTTAAGTCAAGATCGCACAGTTCGTGAGATCTAGCCCTGCGTTGGGCTCTGTGCTAATAGCACGAGATTCTCTCTCTCCCACTCTTTCTGCCCCTCCCCCTGCTCTCGCTCACAAAATAATAAACTTTCAAAGAAAAAGGGGGTTATTGTCTGAACAACATACAACCAAGAGCAGACCTCTTTGGTGTGTCTTTTTACATCACGTCCCCAGTGCAGTTTGCTGTTGGTTTACCCGCCTCCTCCTTTCTAACCATTCTTTCCCACATGTTCTGGGGTTCTCTTTTTGCCCAGCCCTAATGTTAGGATCCCATGCCTCTCTCGTATCTTCTTGTCTCCTTCTTCACATTCTCCTTGGATGATTTCAGTCACTCTTGGCTTCAACCAAGAATTGTAGGGTTGTATGCTACAAAATCCTGAATTGTAGGGTCGGCTGGATTTTTTTTCTTTTATCTTCAGTTACTTACTCTCCACTAGGATTAGAGTTCTGGGGTACGAGTAGCTTATGTTCATAATTTCTCATCTTCTTGGGTCTGCCTCCCACCTCGCTCCCGTCTGCTTGGAATCTGTTCCTTCTTGTTTCTTTATTTCAGCTAATGGTACTACCACCCACACCCTTGCGTAAGCTAGAAATCCAGAATTAGCCTCTGTTCCTCTCTCTCGCATCCCTCACTTCCAGGTGGGCACTGAAATGTCTGCCTCTTGCTCTTGAGGGCTCTGAAATCTGTCTTCCCTCTCCCCCCAGCTGCTGCCTCCGGTCAGTCCATCTCACTTCCCGCCTCTCCCCCACCGCGGCCGACTGCCTTGTCTCTCCCCGCTCCAGTGTGCTGCCTTCTCCACAGCTGAAGCAATCTTTCTAAAATAAATGTTCCTCTTGCCCCCTTACAGTGGCTTCCCATGGTGTGTGATGTGGGAAGGTGATGGCCTCATAATTTAGTTCCTGCTTACCCTGCATGTGAGTTTCCTAGGATCACCGTAGCAAATTACCACAAACTCAGTAGCTTGGAACAACAGATTATTCTCTCATATTTCCGGAGGCCAGGAGTTGGAAATGAAGGTGTCAGCACAGTGGGGTCCTTCTTGGGGGCTCAGAGGGAGAATTGTGTGCCTCTCTTCTAGTGGCTGGTGGTGGCCGGCCATCTGCGGTCAGTGTTCCTTGGCTCCTAGATGCATCACTCCAGTGTCCCGTGTCTTCAAATGGTCTTCTTAGAGGGACACCAGTCACTGGATCAGGACCCACTCTAATATAGCATGGCCTCATTTTAACTAATTATATCCGCAAAGACTGTTTNTATTGCGTCCTCACCGGGGGGGGGGCTCATTCATTTGCTTTGGTGCCCTAGATGGGCAGGAATTCGCTCGGCAAAAAAAAGACAATTCCTTGCAGAGGAAGGAATGTATCCAAAGGGCCACAGAGAAGGTGAAATTTGAGCTGAGTCTTAATATACTTATGACATTATTTTATGGGTTTTTGTTGTTGTTGTTGTTATTGCCTCACAGTACTTGAAGACGTAGCTCAGATGTCACCTCTTCTATAAAGCCTTCCCTGAGCTCCCCAGGACATTTCAAGTCGCCAAGGACTTAGTACCTGCGTATTTAGTGGTCTTCACTTTTATGTTTTGTTTAATCATTAGCTTGTATTCCCACCTGGCCTCTGTGGTCCTGGAGCAGAGTCTGTGCATTTTGTCCATAGGGACCAAGCTTCCAGTCCATATGTGGTTTTGTGAAGGAGGGAGGGGATAGGGGTTTTGCCTTTTGTTTTTAAAAATCTTTTTTTTTTAATGTTTATTTTTGAGAGAGAGACACAGAGTGGGAGCAAGGGGGGACCAGAGAGAGATGGAGACAGAGCATCTGAAGCAGGCTCCAGGCTCTGAGCTGTCAGCACAGCAGGACTCGAACTCATGAACTCATGAACCATGAGATCATGACCTGAGCCCAAGTCAGATGTCCAACTGACTGAGCCACCTGGGCATTCCCTAAAGATTTTAGTTTCTTTAAGTAATCACTATACCCAACGTGGGGCTTGAACTCACACTCAAGATCAAGAGTCTTGTGCGCCACTGCCGGAGCCAGCCGGGTGCCCCCAGCCCAGATGCTTTTGAAAGAAAGTGCCCATCTGCATTTAGTCCCGTGAGACGTGATCACGTACATTTCAGGGGAGGTCCTAACTCGCCTTAGCTGAGGTCGGGGCGACTTGGATATGGAAGGAGGCTGCACCAGCCAGAGCCTCTCCACACTTCCTTCCATCTGGAGCTTCTGCTATTCTAACCATAGCCCCTTCTAGAAACAACACAAACTTTTAAAGTGCACAGACTGGACGTTGTATGCCTTTTGGTTCCACATAGTTTTGAGAAGCGTCACGGTCACTGGAAGGGCTCTGTGCTAACATGAACCGCATAACGGACCCATGGCTTTGCGAGATCTCGGTGTCTTGGACATCATTTGGGGCAGACAGAGCTTATGGACAAAGCCATTCCCATCCAGCAGACATGCTCATAAAGCTTGGCAGTTTTTCCATGTTCCTTATGTGGAAAAAAGGATTTTAAAGACTAATTTAATGCTGTTTTGGATTCCAGTTTCAGTTGAATTAATTCTAATACCACCTTGTTACAGTCACTGAAAGTCATTTTTTGATGAAAAAGACATTTCACTGTGGAGAAAACCAAAAAGTAGGGCTTCCAACTACATTCCTTACAGAGGTGAGCAAGGTACAGGCTGTTGTAGGAGAAAGCAAACACCTACTATGTAATACCTTTAAACATTCATTTTTTTCCTTTTTTAAAACATTTTTTAATGGTTATTTATTCTTGAGGGAGAGAGAGAGAGACAGAGTGTGAGTGGGGGAGGGGCAGAGAGAGAGGGAGACACAGAATCTGAAGCAGGCTCCAGGCTCTGAGCTGTCAGCACAGAGCCCAATGCGGGGCTCGAACTCACTAGCCGCAAGATCCTGACCTGGGCCAAAATCAGATGCTTAACTGACTGAGCCACCCAGATGCCCTTACCTTCACTTTTTTCTAATTACAATGTGCTATGCTGATCTATTCATTGGTACTAATTATCGTACCACCTAGGCATGTTGGGAAAATTGCCATAGATTGTAAACAGGCACTTTTTAACTCGAACAGTCTGGGGTAAAATCCTATTAATTCAAATCGCCTTGCAACAAAAGTGACTTATAAAAATAGTCCGCAGCCCCAAATTAGAGATCGTGTTCCCTCTGTAGTTTCCAAAGAAAACGCCTGGCTCTCTCAGTCTTGGAAGTGGCACAGACTCTGTGTCACACGGTGACATTTTTATCCTAACGGGCCCCCTCGGAGTAGGCAAGGACTGAAGGGACAGTTTCTCACCGCAGCCGGCTACAAATTTTGTAGCTGAAATTCACGGACTCGCAGCCTGTCACGGGTGTCACTGTGTAGCGACCCTTTGCACATTGGGTAAATCGTCTTGAGAATCACCATCCCGTGCCCAGTACAGACTGAAGTGGCTGCACTGGGGAGGGGGCTTTGCAGAGTTACAGAGACATTGTGCCATCGCCGACTTTCCTGCGGGTGGGAGCTCCGAGCATGGGCTCCAGGGTTGTGACAGGGAGTCTGGGAACTAGGATAGGAAGACATAGCACAGCTTTAGTTTTTATGCGTCTCTTGACTAAACCCTAACATTAGAAAATATGTATCATGGAGGGGCGCCTGGGTGGCTTAGTCGGTTAAGCGTCCGACTTTCGCTTAGGTCGTGATCTCGCGGTTCGTGGGTTCGAGCCCCGCGTCGGGCTCTGTGCTGACTGCCAGCTCAGAGCCTGGAGCCTATTTCAGTCTGTGTCTCCCTCTCTCTCTGACCCTCCCCTGCTCACGCTGTCTCTCTCTCTCTCTCCTAGAAATAAATAAAAAAAAAAATTTAAAAAAAAAAAAAGAAAATATGTATCATGGAGGCAACAATCCATCATGGTGTTTGTGGTGCCTGTGAGTCTGTCACTTCAGAGTTGGTGGTAGACCATGTGTTAGGTCCTCCTTAATGTGTTAATAAACACATACAAATTTGTTTAGTATTCTGATAACTATATCCATATCACCCGTTTCTTTTGTGAATGTGTAGGTGTTATTCTATGCATTAGTTTTAAATGGAAAACTTGAAAAACCAGGAAAGACCTGAGAAACTGTCACAGAGTCAAGGAGACTAGGGAGGCATGATGGCTCGATGCCATGGATAGACCCTGAACTGGATCTTTGAACAGAAAGAAGACAATAATGGGAACACTGGAGAAATCCACGTGGAAGTCTGAAATGTGGTCAGTGATGGTTTCCTAGGGACAAGTGTACCATGGAAATGTAAGGTATTAACAGTGGGCAAACCAGATGAGTGTTATTCGAGAACACTCCGTACATCTGATTTTACAGTAGAGTCACAGTGTTGGGCCAGCTGCCTGCCCCTGGGGATCTGTGGGGTGGGAGTTCTGTGTCATCTCAAGGCCATCACTGTCACAACCCTGAGGAAATTAGAGACCAATCCAAGGATCAGGAGAAATTTTCCAGAGATAAAATAATTTGCAGTGTATTCCAGTAGAAAGGGCATGTCTGTGGGTTCACTCTGTGCTCTGTGGTTAGGAGCTGTTCTGGGCTTCCCCCTCGAAGGTAAAGCCATCAATAAAGGCCTTATCAGAGTCATTGCGAGGACTAACGGTCATGCGCCCGCCAGGTAGCCCTTCTGTCGGTCGTAGCTGGTGTGTTGTAGTACATTTTACATGCGAGGCACCATGCTAAACACTTTTCATAAATTATCTAATTTAATCTTCATAATACCTGTATTACACGACCATTTCCTACATAGGGAAGCCGAGAGTCAGAGGCTGGGTGACCTCAGTACCAAAGAACACTGAGCCGAACTAAATCTCAGATCTGTGCTACTTGCAGCTTCTGGTGTTCCTTTATCTTCTCTTAGGGCTAAGCCTTTCCTAAGGCCTGGTGGACCTGGTGACCGGGTGCTTTTGCTGACTCCTGAACCCTCATGTTTTTTTGCATGTCCATCCGCATCCAGATGCTCTCTGCATGGCTGTTGCCCATCACGGTTGGCTTGTCTGGGCTTGAGATGTAAAATGAGGCTGTTGGGTGGTCCTCCAGTCTGTCCCAGCCTGGAAAGTCTATTCTGCATTCTGTGCATTTTAACTGCTTATTCCAGCTGTTTAATAGGGGCGATTACTGGATCACCGAAGCCACAAGTTTTCTGATTTGTATTGGACGAAATTTGCATTTCTGTGTCACTCTCCCAAATTCTAGAGAGAGGAGAAAGAAAAGAGCTCTAAGATTAGTGACCTCCTAAAGCCACGGCAATGAAAAGCAAAACCCACCAGAGGCCGCTGTGGCATTTATCCGTTCCTTAATTGGGATTTAAGGATTACTCTAAGGGACGTGGGAGTAATTTTATTTTTTTGTTCCCTTCTGTGATTAGGGTGGAGGCAGCATGTGTCACCGTGTCATTGCCAGTTATTTCAAATTGAAGTCTATTTTGAGCGGTGGGGGGAAGGGTAGTTACTGCTGTGATACCTGGGCAGGTGAATTCAGCCATAAACGATTAGGAGGTAATGAGCCCAATTTCCTAACTGACACGTGCATGCACATTTGTCCCAAAGTGAGAAAAGCGAGAGCAGCACCTGATCCCCTTTGCTTGCTTAAGTAACCCCATGATTTGCTCCCTCGTTTTCCAGTTTTTCCCCTACATCCTGCTCCTGGTCGCCATCCTCCTCTACCTGCCTTCCCTGTTCTGGCGTTTCGCGGCGGCTCCGCATCTGTGCTCAGATTTGAAGTTTATCATGGAAGAACTTGACAAAGTTTACAACCGCTCCATTAAAGCCGCAAAGAGCGTGTGTGATCAGGACGTGAGGGACGGCGTCGGCCCAGTTCCGGGTGTGAACGAGAACACAGGGCAAAGGTAACTCCGCCGCCAGCTCGTTTCTCATCAGGCTTTGGGGTGTGAGGTCTCCGCCCTTCTGCCCATCTGGGCGTAGGGCTCCCACTGTCGTAGACGGGGGGCTGTCATCTACCTACAGACAGGCTGTGGGAGCCAGGAAGGCCCACTCTCCCCGAATCCCACCCCCACCGGCCTGCCTCAGCACCTGTCCTCACAGCAGGAGGCTTTCTCTTGTTTCCAGAAATGCTCCGTCTCGTGGTCTGAAAGGCAGGTGTAGGTGGGGTAACAGGTTAAGGCGTCAGATGTTTGCTTGGACCTGCTC
Source organism: Crocuta crocuta (assembly GCF_008692635.1). NCBI lineage: Eukaryota > Metazoa > Chordata > Mammalia > Carnivora > Hyaenidae > Crocuta > Crocuta crocuta. The sequence continues at coordinate 268,055 of NW_027532617.1, read as the reverse complement.
GTCAGTGGAGAAGCACGGAGGGTTATGGGGCTGCTGAGCTTGGAGAACCGGGGTGAGAAAAGTGGGTAACGAGTAGGCAGTGCCCTGCTGATTGCACAGTCTTCTCTGGTTCTGGTTATCAACTGTGGTGATCATATATATAGCTCTGTAGGATCCCCGATACCAAGTTGAGTCTTCTGAGCACATTATCTCATTTAACCCTCAGAACGTCATTACAACTGCATTTATTTACTGGCCACCCCCCTTTCCCCAGATAAAAACATTCTCCCATAGCTACCAGTGGGAGAGCACGGACCTGACCCAGGTCTGTCTGCCCAGAGCCTGAGCCCCATGCCCTCGGAACTGGCTGCCTCCCGCCTGTAGGAGGCACACGTGTTCTGGCTGGGCTGGAAAGTCATCTTTATTCTGTACATTTGGGAAAAGTGTAGTTTTTTTAAAAAAAAAAAAAATAGAATAAAACGGTCAACATTTAGCATTTACTAGGTGCCAGGCACTTTAAGGATTTACAGTATAACTCATTTAATTAACAAGACCTTCTTTAAAAAGTTAAGGGGGAGAACACTTTATTGTTGCTTTTCTTTTTTTTTTTTTTAAATGGGATTTTATTCCCTGATACTCCAGTGAAGTTATAGGTAACGTAGGGAGGGAGGAAAGGTGCTTGAGATTTTTAGTGTGATATTGCTCTGTGTCTACATCTTTCATCTTTCATATTCATATTCGTAAGAGTTTAAATATTTTTTTTTAAGAGTTTAAATATTTTTTATTCCTTCCCCCCCTTTAGTTTGTGGGAGATATCTGAAAGCCACTTCAAGTACCCAATTGTGGAGCAGTACTTGAAGACCAAGAAACACTGTAATAATTTAATCATCAAGTACATCAGCTGCCGCTTGCTGACCCTCAGCATAATACTGTTAGCGTGCATCTACCTGGGCTATTACTTCAGCCTCTCCTCCCTCACCGACGAGTTTGTCTGCAGCATCAAGTCAGGGATCCTGAGAAATGACACCACCGTCCCCGACCAGATTCAGTGCAAGCTCATCGCCGTCGGCATCTTCCAGCTGCTCAGTTTTATCAACCTCGTGGTTTACGTGCTGTTGGCTCCCGTGGTTGTCTACACGCTCTTTGTTCCGTTCCGACAGAAGACGGACATTCTCAATGTGTATGAAATCCTGCCCACTTTTGAAGTCCTGCGCTTCAAGTCTGAAGGGTATAACGACCTGAGTCTCTACAATCTTTTCCTGGAGGAGAACATAAGTGAGCTCAAGTCCTACAAGTGTCTGAAGGTGCTGGAGAACATCAAAAGCAGCAGCCAGGGTGTTGACCCAATGCTTCTCCTGACGAACCTTGGCCTGATCAAGATGGATGTTGTCGATGGCAGAAGACCTGAGCCTGTGGAGATGATGGCAGAGGAGCAGGACTCGATAGCAGAGCTCAAAGGTAGGGTTGGCTCTCAGGGCAGAGGCTGGGGAAGCCCACCGAGTGCCTGCGCAGCCGGCCTTCACGAACCATCCATAGTCTTTACCCCACCCAGCATCACTGAACCATTTTCCTGTGCGGTCTTAGGTGAAACCCCTCCCCTCCCGGGAGACGGAGGGAGAGAACTGGTGCTGCCTCAGACCACCACAGGAAAGTGTGCCTTTTCCAGACTGTTCTCTCTTCCTTCTCCACCTCTTGCTCAGGCATTCCTGCTTACTGTCATTCTCGCTCATGCTTGTACTGTTCTGTGCTTCTGTCCCTGCACCTCTGAGCCCTTGCCTGTTGTTCTCCACCCACCTCTTTCCAAAGAGACTGAAAGTTCATTGATTGAACTGTGGCCCTGACCGAGCTTCGCCGCGCTCTGATATTTGGCTCAGAAACAAAAGCCGGTAAGGCAAAGAACGTGAGATTTCTAGAAGAGAAAGTAGTTCATGCTGTGGCTTCCTGCTGTGTGACTTCTACCATAAATATTTGTTTTTCATTTTGACAGATTTGAATGCGCCCAGTGAAATTAAAGTAAGTAATGGAGGGAAGAATGCTCGGCAGAGACTTCTGGATTCTTCTTGCTGATGGGTTTTTTTTTTTTCCCCTTGAACCGGAGATCTGTGACTTCTGTGAGGTGGGATGTATAATGGCCGAAGCACTCAGTCAGGTTCCCAGCTGGTGTGCAGCCAGCGGTTCTTGGTAGAGACACTGAGTGCATCCTATCAAGTCCCTGATGAAAATGACGGTCAACAGGATGTTGCAGAAGAGAAGCACCGTGGAGATCAGTGAACCACGGAGAGTGCCGATATGTTAAGAAGTCCTCATCAAGTGGAAAGTGGAAAGGCTTATCAGAGAGTCATAGCCCTTGTAGCTTCAGAGAAGCTCCCTTCTGTGCAGATGGTGCGATGAGGCTCCGAGCTATTAGCAAGGACTTCAGGAGGAGATCTATTTTAAACATGTCAGGATACAATTTTATTATGAATCTGCTACGTACCCTTAATGCCTGTTGGACAAGAAAAACATCCACCGACCCATCAGCAGTGCTGCTCCTTCCTGGTGGTGTTCTAAACTGGGGACAGTGCTGCTGTCCCTTCACACTACTGCTTGTCACCCTGGCTCACTGAAATCACTGAGACAACGGTTTGTCACACTCCGCTGGGAAGGGCCGTGGGCCCGCGCACTGCTCTGATGGGCAACTCGGTGAACGAGATAAGACTGAGAAGGATTCTGTATGGGAAAGAATGCCGCTAAAAGGGCCCCATTGGGAAATCTGCACGTGCAGAACAAGTTAACTCACTCAGTTTTCCGAGGGATTTTCTCCAGATCATTCCTCTGCTATCAAAAGAATCGAAACAGGATGTTACGTAAATGAACAGAACACAGAATGCTTAAAACGAGGGACATTTTGCCGATTACGATCAGAACATATATGTGACATCTGCCCTATGGCGTGCTTGGAACCAGAACTTAGCGGTTTATTTTACTTCTATTGGAGCACATCTTTTAAAACTGCATTTTAATTTAGAAGCATATGATATCAAAAGTGAGGCCATTTGGGAAGGACATTCTAGTTTTGATGGAGAATTATAGAATAAATGTTACAAATGGGTATATACCATCCAGCATTATTTTATAAACATTTAAGTCTGATTCAGAAGATATAAAAACCTTTCTCCATTCTGACCATGTAAATAGGTCCTAACGATGTTTGTTTACATTTTATACAGAATTCTTTAAAATTATATCTGTGGATCACCCAGCCTTCATTCTTAGGAAGTTAACCAATTTCTAAAGTAAGTAATCCTCAGGAACCTCCAAGCTTACCTTTGGCTCTTAGGGACAGTTGTTTAATATAATTACTGTTTTGTGAAAAACAAAAGTTATATAAGCTGCTGAGAATATTCTGTCTTTTCAGAATATTCACAGGAGCAGATTTTAGCTGCACCTCTGTGATAGTTTCTGAGATGGAAAGTTAACAATAAGTATTAAGGATGCAAATAGTGCTTTAAGTTATTCTTATTATGTGATATTTATTACCATTGAATTATAGTGTGATTTGGAAATGGTAATATCCTAAATATTCCATTTCCCTTCATTTTTGTATCGCCGTATCCGTGTGTTCACTGTTCACAGTTCCACACTGGTTTCTTTTTATACTTGGAAAAGATTTCTGAGAGCTATTTTTCTATGCTCTACTTCCCCGCCTCCACAAAAGCTCCATCTTCTTTATAGGCTGCCCCTAACTTGTATTTGGAAGTAGTAAAAGCGGATCCATTATCTTGGGAAACCAGCAACTCCCTAAGCCCTGTCACATGTAATCCTTTTGTCAGGACTGTCGTTGGAGTCCTTGACCTCTGTTCCTACCTGCTGGGCTCCAGTGGGGTCTGTGATGTCCCAGCTAGTCCCACTAGTCACTGACTGTGGGGATGTGATGAAGAAGGCAGATCCCCAGCTTTGAGGAGTTCAGAGTCTAGTAAAAGTCCGCAAAGGCAGAGGCAGCTGCAAAGAAGAAGAGCAGCCACAATGAAGGCCCTTCCAGAAAACTCCGAGCAAATGCTCTGCGTTCTGGGTGGATGCCATATTGTTTTCCTCTCTGCCATAGCTTCTGGAGCCAGTGGTTTTAAGAATCTAGTTGCGGTTTTTCCCAGAGGTTCTTTAGCTACTACTACTCCAATCTGAAGCTCGGACAAAACAGTAAGATAGACAGCGGTTTTGAGTAGCAGGAGCTCCACTGGCCTTTACGCCTTACCTTGTGGGGGAGGGGAGAGCAAACCTGTGGCGGCCATGGAGTTGCCCATGAACGACAGTCGTGGAGCTAAGGGGCTGATGTGGATGACTGGTCATACGCTCTGGCTGGGGAAAAGTGTTATCAGGAAAGTTAACTCATTCATCCCCTGTGAGTTGCTGGCTTACAGGACTACTTTTGAGGGTCCCGTTTTCTGAGGGTAAGGAGTCATTCATTGTTTTAGAAAAGAGAACAGACCAATCCTAAATGAGTACCCCAGGGTCACTGACTTTGGTTCTGGCTCATGTCTTCCTATATAAAGCACCGCCTGGGCCTCAAACAGATCATTTTGAAAGCAGCAGCCCGCCACGTGTTTGGTTTTACCACACGGCAGGCAGACACTTCCAGTGTAAACCTTCTTAAGCCTCCAGGAAGGTACAAGTACAGCCCCCTTGCAAATACTTTAAAGCTACGAACCCTCTCCTCTGATATGCACACAACACTAAATATACCTTTGCGGGTGATCATAGTGCACCCAGCTGTGCTCTGGCGGCTAGAGCCCGAGCCGCACGGTGGGGAATGGAGGCCCCTTTGCCCACGAAGGAAGCTGCTGCATGCTTACTCAGTGAAATGGTGTTGGCGCACTCTTGAGCATGCTTGCTGTACCTTTTGAGGAATGGATTTCGTTTTCTACAGTCAGGCTGAAAAAGTCGAAGAGAGTGAGTGGGTGGCAGTGGCCCAGAGTGACCCCTGTCCAGCGTCTCTCGAGTGTGGGTGAGGGTGAGCATGACACTCGTGAAATGTTTTGTTGTCCTTCATAGCCGTGCTGTGAAAATGCTAGAACTTCCAGCTGGGTGGCAGGGCTTGTTGCATGTCTGTGTTTCGTCCGTAGAAGCCACCTGTTCACTGAGCATCCTCTCCTATCCAAGGATGAGTTGGGGGGGCGGGGGGGGCCGCTGCCGGCCTCGGTCCTGGGACAAGGAGTTCCGCTCCTGGGGGCTGATTGTCGCCTGCTTTTTATACTGTGTTCGTGTTGGTGTATTTTATTTATTGTTGGTCTCAGTTGATAGACTATGTACAATGATGGGAGCTTTTATCTACTGCTGTATTGCAAGCTCCTAAAACAGCGGCTGGCTGGCATGGAATAGATGTTCTGTAAATATTTGGTGAACACATGAACACAGAAGTCCTAGTTTGTTGGCAACTGTGTTGATTTTAAAAGGCAAGCCATCCTCTGCAGGAGAGGGGAGGCTCAGCCTCGTGGTAGAGAGAAGACTATTTCTGTAATTGACTAGATCTCCACATATAAGTAGGGACACTCCTTAGATTTTTTACTGTGGAGTAAGTTGTGACCATTTTTCAAGTTCAGTACAAGTTCAGTGTTGCCTTGCAGTGATGGAAACTTTTTTTTGAAATTGAAGTTTTAAAGCTGCTGATCTGAGTTATTTCCCAGAAAGACCTTTGAAAAAGAACGCTGATTGAAATGTGCAATTACTAGTAATTGGTGATTCTCCTGAGGGCATGGAGATGAAATGGCTCCTTCTGGGCGATCGTTGGCCTTTCTGTCCTATTTTTCAGAAGTAATGTGAAACCTTTAAAAAAAGGTTGGCAAAAACGATATTGTGTCTTTTGTGGAACATAATAGATGTTAATTCGTGATTGTTCGGCCTGCTGGAAATGAAATGTATCGCTTCAGCGTTCTCTTTAGCCGTAAAAACACTCTGTCACTGAAAGCATGTGTTTGATCCGTGATTGTTCTTCAAGCTCTTGAAAATTACAAAAGTTTCTGATGCCTCGAGTGCTTTCCCACCAGAGGAGGAAAGTCCCTGTAGAATTCGACAGTGTCACAAGTGTTCCCTACAAAAGATGAGGCCATCAATTCCTCTTTACAAGTTGGCTTTTTTTAAAGCACCATAATTACAGCCTAATGGGGTTCTGCAAAGCGGTGCTCTAAGCATAATTTACATTCTTTTCAATGACTAAACATCTCCAGAACTTTTAAAGAGAAATACGCATGTTCTTTTTGCTGTGTCATTTGGTTAGAATGATGGCTTTCTATTCCACAAGGATCAAAGGATGACAGCGTACCATGGTTAGAAAATGATCCTTAAAAAAAGCACAAGAACCTTGAAAGCTCTCCAGTTTGGCAGCTGTCACGGTTACATTTTGTGTTTCCACGTAAGCCATGTGTCCAAGTTCTGTGTTGTGATGAAGCTGGCCTCCCTTAAAGGAGGGATAAAAGGCGGAAAATCAAGGCCACTGTGTCAATACAGGGGAGACACCATTTTGGTTCTGCACTGTTATGTCCACCTGAATAAAACTTCTCTCAGTAGTGGAAAATGTGTCTTCCTGTTTCTTGCCTTCTCTTCAGGGAAGACGGGCCCTGAAATGCGTGGGGAGGCCCATATTCCTCTCTGCCAGACACAGGAGATTCAGTAGCCTCCACGGTACTCTCCACAAGCCGGCTGGCCGCAATCGGAAAAAGAAAGTCCTCCATTAAGGGCCCACAAGATCCTAGAATTTCCACAGCAGACATCGCACTCACGCTGATTGGGGGATGGTTTGTGCGGGCTTGGGGAGGAAGGAACGGAGACCGTATGCTGCTAGACATGGGTTGGCCTGCCCACCTCTCCCACCAGGGACACTCCTTCATACATGGTCCCTGAACACAATTTCTGTGGTAACAGACGTAGGTAACAGAGCAGAGCCATCAGAGTGGCAGTGCAGTGCCTGCGGTACAGTAAGTAATCTGTAAACGCTAGCTCCGGCGCCCTCCTGCTCCCCGCCCCGGGGCACCTTCAAGTTGTACCCGCTTTCCAGTGTTCCTCAACAAGTCACCACAACCATAACCCCTTCCAGCAACATACCTGCATCATCTCACAGCTTTCTGGGCCAGGGGTCTGGACGTGGCTGCACTGGGTCCTCTGCTCAGGTCTGATGAGGCTGCAGCCAATGTGTGGACAGACCACATTTTCCTCTGGAGACTCAGCAAGGGACAGAACCGCTCCTAAGCTTCCTTGGGTTGCTGGCAGAACTTATTTCCTTGTGATTGTCTGGCTGCAAGTTACTATTGGCTGGAGACCGCCCACAGTTCCTTGCCACGTGGGTTTCTCCCATGTGACTGCTCATGTCATCAAGCCCATGAGGATCGAGTCTCACCTCAGGGAGGGCCCAGTCCTTTTAAGATTTTCTACCCAGTTAAGTCATGCCACTCAGAATGTTCTCTCTCCCTTTTGGTGAACTCAAAATCAACTGCTTTGGGAGCTTAATTACATCCATGGAATCACTTCAGCTTTGCCATATTCTGTTGCCTAGAAGCAAGTCACAGGTCCCACCCACACTCAGGAGGAGATTGTACAGGGTGTGAACAACGGGGGAATCATGGGGCCACCTTGGGAAGTTCTCCTAGATCCCAGCCGCTCTGTCTCTGAGCTCGCTGTATAAGCTCAACATCTTTCTCCCTCTGTTCCCAGTGCTATCTTTGAGCCTCTGGGTGAATCTTACCCTATCTAACCATCTTTTGCATTTCTGTCAGGACTGTTTAGAATACAAATCTGATCATGCCAACCCTCCCTACCTCACTCCCACCATTTTAAATCCCTCGAGACTCTTCATGGCTTTGGGGATAAAGAATAGACTTGTGGTTTCTGCTACGAAAGGCCCCACCTCCTGCCCACTGCTTCAGGCCCATCTCTACCACCATACCTCTGATCTCAGCTGCAGCTCCATGTCCTGCTTCTTCCTCAGGTGCCTTCCCTGTTCCCACCTCTTCTTCCCTTCTATTCAAAAGTTTCAGCTCTGGGTTGGTGGGAATATAAAATGATGCAGCCACTATGGAAGATAGTATATCAGGTCCTCAAAAAAGTAAGCATAGGTTCCCATCTGATCCAGCAACCCCACTTCCAGCTATGTATTGGTCAACTCAGGCTGCCGTAACAAACCCCCAGAGGCTGGTGGCTTACACCCCAAAATTATTTTCTTATAAGAAATACAGGAGGCTCTTATATAAGAACCTCTTTCTGGAGGCTAGACATCCAAGCTGGAGGTTCCAGCCAAGTCAGCGTCTGGTGAGAACTCTTCCTGGCCTGCAGACAGCAGCCTTCTTGCTGTGTTCACGTGCGCCTTCCCTTGCTGTACGTGGTGATCAGGGCTGGGGCGGGGGGTGGGGAGAGGAGTCTCTTCCTCTTTTTATAAGGCTACTAGCCCTATGGTGTTAGTACCCCACCCTATGACCTCATAATTATCTCCTCAAGGTCTTATCTCCAGATACAGTACCATTATTGTATGGGGTTAGGGGCGTAGGCTTTCAACATATGAATGAGCAGGGCGGGGGTGGGGGGGGTGGGGAATAGAAAGAGAAGAACTGGCCAGTCTATGCACTAAAAGTGCAGTGAAATAAGGTAGGTGACTGATGTCAACCTGTGACCATCTCAAGTGACCTTAGGGAGAAACCCCAAACAAGAAGTATAAAACCAGTTAAGCAGAGGCAGGCAGGCAGTATTTCTGAAAACTCAGATATGATAGAAACAATGTATTAAGATGATCAAAGGGTCTTTGACATGTCTATGTGGAAATCAGGAAACCTTAATTTTTATAACCAAATTATACCTTGCAACATGCAATTATACCTTGAGAGAGCTGCCTGTAAGCGTGTCGTCTATTCTGTCCCCTTTTTGCACACGATCCCCTCTGAGGTCACAAGCTTTGGAGTTCTTCAGAGCAGCCTGCCGAGCTGTAGTCCTAGGTAAGACAAGGAATAAAGTCTTTATTAACCTACTTTGAGGTTGACTTTTTTTTTTTTTTTTTCAGTCAACAAGTCCAAAGCAAGGTATATACCTCAGAGAATTGAAACTAGGGTCCTTTTTTTGTTTGTTTGTTTTTTTAAGAGGGAGAGAGCGAGAGAGAGCACAAACAGTAGAGGGAGAGAGAATCTTAAGCAGGCTCCAGCCTCAGTGCAGAGCTCAACATGGGACTTGATCTCATGACACTGAGATCATGATCTGAACCAAAATCAAGAGATGCTTAACTGAGCCACCTAGATGCCCGTGAAATTGGGCTCTTGAAGAACTATTTTTACATCCATGTTATAGCACCATTATTCACAATAGCCAAAATGTGGAAGCGACCAAAATGTCCATCAGTGGATGGACAGAATTTAATGGAAACATTTATATACAGACCCTTCTCAAAAAAGGAAGCAATTTCTGATACGTGCTGCAACATGGATGAACCTTGAGGACATCGTGCTCAGTGAAATGAGTCAATCACAAAAAGACAACTTCCTATGATTCCACTTCTATGCATTACCTAGAGCAGTGAGATTCACAGAAATAGAGTAGAATGGGGTTTGCCAGGGGCTGGGAGAGGGCACGAGAGAGTGTTGTTTAAAGGGTACAGAGTTCAGTTCTGCAAAATAAAAAGAGTTCTGAAGATTGGAGATTGGTTACACAGCAATGGGAATGTACTTATCTCTACCAAACTGAACACTTTAGAGCGGTTAAGGTGTTAAATGTTACGTCATGTGCATTTTACCACAATAAGGAAAATACTCCAGCATCCACTCCAGGCAGCTCTCTGTGACCTCCTCTCTTCTTATCCCCGTGCTCAGGTCACATAACTTCAACTCTTTATCAGTTTAAGGATTTGTTTTCTGCCTTTCCTTTGTCGTTGGGCAGCCAGGAGTGCCTGAGAAATATCACACACATCCCACCTCAGAGGAGGGGGAGCCCTAGCTTGTACTTTGCCCTCAGCCTGCCTTATGTTCCNAGGGACCATAAGGCAAGCTGAGGGCCAAGCACAAGCTAGCACCACTGAACCCAGGTGGGATGTGTGTGATATTCCTCAGGCACTCCTGGCTGCCCAAAAACAAAGGAAAGAAAACAATGGTAAACTGAGAGATCACAGTCATGCAGGACATGAATCTCAATCAGAGATACAAATATCTTAGTAAATTTTAAGAAAAAGGCCATCTTATCAATAGCCTAATCTCCAGTAACCTGTAAACTCAGCTTCCGGGAGCCCCAACATCACCTCTCCATAGTGATATGGGGAACAAAAGCAAGAAGAAAATGGGGGGTAAAATTACATTTCTTTATAACCTGCAGCCCATTGACACATATTTGAGGTAAATACAGAATATAGCATTTCTCCAGGCGACTTTCTGTCTTAATGCTAATGCTTTGTTGGAGGGAAAAACAACCTTAGCTTGACAATAGCTTAGCCTCCAGTATCCTGTGAATCCTCTTTAGCATATGAAAATCTCTTTGGAAACTTCCTTTTTGCCTTTACCTCCCAAACTCCATAGTATATAACTAGTCATTCTTTACAACCCCAGTGCAGTTCTTACTGCCCATTGGCCCTGTCTGTCCCCATGCTTTAATAAAATCACCTTTTTGCACCAAAGACATTTTCAAGAATTCCTTCTTGGCCATCAACTCTAAACCCCACTCTCACCCCCCAGGGGTAAAGGCAGGGGGATGGGAGAGAGGCTGAGCTCTAGGCTGCTGACTTGAGCCAGCAGCTCTGTGCCTTCCAGCTAAAACTGAATTACAGTAAACAGCAGAATGGAGAATATGTTGATTCAAATCCCATCTCTCCCCCCTTCAAATAACATCAGTGTCCTGGGTTCCCCTTCTTGAAGGTGAGGTGGAAAAAGAGAAGGAACGTGTAAATCCTCCTTTGTGGTGCACTAGAGACTGCAGACCCCTCAGGGAAAGGAGACGCAGGCAAATCCAGTGAATGAAAGAAAATCAAAATACATTTCCAAGAGTCCTGTCTGATTGTTTCAACATGGCTTTCCAGATGCAAGGAAAAGGAAAACCAGAGAAACACAAATGCTACCAAAAATCACTTCCCAATCCCCAGAACCGTAATTCACAGGAATTACCCTCAGGAAGCAGCAGAACCAGAGCATCCCTGAAAACTTCAGGAATGTAGGAAGGGGCTATTCTGATGGTGATTTCAGAGGTAAAGATTTTAACATTCATCTCTTGCTCATTTTGAATATCAAAGCCACTACGAAGAAAGCACTGTTAAGCAGAGAGGCCCTTGAGGCTCTTTACCATCTTTTAAAGTACTCTATAAATAATATAACCCCTTGAAATAAGGGAAGCTTATTTATGAGAAAAGAAATTACCCAAAACTATGGCTGCTATGAAAAGGAGCAGAAAAGAGAGTAAGCATAAGAATGGGCTAGATAGGCTGTCCAATAGAATATGATGAGTCACAGAATTTAGAATTTTCTAGTAGCCACATAAAAAAGTAAAAGGAGACTGGTGAAATCAATGTTAATAATTATTTTAACCCAATATACCAAAGATATAATTTCCATGTGTAATCAATATAAAACATTGAGATGTACATTTTTTTGGTACTAAGTCTTGGAAATACCAGCATGTATTTTACACTTGCAACACCTCTCATGTCAGACTAGCCGCATTTAAAGTGCTCAGTGGTCACGTGGGGCCAGCAGCTCCCATACTGAACAGCGTAGGTCAAAGCAGAATGTTTTGCCCACATCTGCTCCCACCCGAAGGCTTGTGCTTTAAATGTACTAGTGCCTCTGCCACTGTCTTTCTTCTGGCCTGAGAACCTTGAAGACTCACTCTTTTCTGAAAGATTATCTGCCCTTCTCATCAGAATAGTATGTATCCTCTGCTAACGTGAAACTCAACGAGTCAGTGAGTACTTACCCCCTGCCCGCGAAGAGATGAGATACTGCTATACCCAGATCGCAGTATCCTCACCGACCAGAGACCACCGGGGAGACCGAGTCACGCATGCAAAGGCAAAGGGCTTTATTACGGGCTCGAGTTCGGGCTCCCAGACCTCACCAACGCAGTGGATCCGTGCTCAGAGCCCCGAGCAAAGGCAGAGTAGGGTTGTTATGGGGTTTGTGACGGGGGAGTTACAGAAGTTGTAGCAGGGGAACAGTGATCCAACCATAATTATTCAACATCATCGACAGCGGGTTTAACCATACACATTGTCTAGAGTATTCGTTACTTTTGGCGAGACCCAATTACAACATTTAGAGTACTTTTAAATTCAACCAATTACAGAGCGAGCCTAGGGTCTTGTTCGGCGCCTAACGGGTTAACTTTAACATTAGGTAGCTAAGATTTATCTCTAGTCGCTGGCCTTTCTTGACTGGGCGTTGCCAAGGGAGTGTGGTGGAGTGAAGTGGTGGGCAGTGTCTTCGGCCTCGGGCAGTGTGTAGCTGCCTGATAGTTTCGGGGAAACTGAAACTTAGGCCTTCTAGTTTAGAGGGGAAACTTAAAGCTTGTTATGGAGTCAGTCTGGTTTAGACTTGTGTCCTTACAATACCTCCCTTTGAAGGAGCTTTAATCTGCTGCTTCCCCAACGGCTCTCTCTTGCCTTCATTGTTGTTTTGTTTGTTGCTACTTGTCCCTGTTTTCCTCCATGAGCCACAGACCCTGTTAAATTCAGGCATCTTGTCTTAGTGTCCTCATAGTACATCTCCCCAAGCCAACCTCCACGTAGCAAGTGCCAAGCACGGCTAGAAGTGGGATGGAAGAGGCTGAGAGAAAGTCAAGTCTCTGGGTGAAGAAGTGTTCCNAGCCTAGGGTCTTGTTCGGCGCCTAACGGGTTAACTTTAACATTAGGTAGCTAAGATTTATCTCTAGTCGCTGGCCTTTCTTGACTGGGCGTTGCCAAGGGAGTGTGGTGGAGTGAAGTGGTGGGCAGTGTCTTCGGCCTCGGGCAGTGTGTAGCTGCCTGATAGTTTCAGGGAAACTGAAACTTAGGCCTTCTAGTTTAGAGGGGAAACTTAAAGCTTGTTATGGAGTCAGTCTGGTTTAGACTTGTGTCCTTACAATACCTCCCTTTGAAGGAGCTTTAATCTGCTGCTTCCCCAACGGCTCTCTCTTGCCTTCATTGTTGTTTTGTTTGTTGCTACTTGTCCTTGTTTTCCTCCATGAGCCACAGACCCTGTTAAATTCAGGCATCTTGTCTTAGTGTCCTCATAGTACATCTCCCCAAGCCAACCTCCACGTAGCAAGTGCCAAGCACGGCTAGAAGTGGGATGGCAGAGGCTGAGAGAAAGTCAAGTCTCTGGGTGAAGAAGTGTTCAATTCCTCCAAACTGCAGGTACTCAGGGTCATTCCTTCTCCTTCAACCAAAGCCTCGATGAGCTGGGCCAAGAGGTATAATAAGAGCGCACGGTAGAGGCCCTCCAAAAAAGTCTACCCACCAATGAGCTAAGTCAAAGACTCCCACCGCCCAGTTGGATAAAAAACAAACACTTCCTGTGTTCCCTGGACAGGATCAGGCACTGAAACACTAAAGAGAAAACTTCGAAGCCAATGAGTGGAGAGAAACTTGGGACTACACGTACTGGGCTGGCTTGTGGCAGCTCCCTTCCCCACTCAAGGCCCTTCGTAGAGAGAGAAGCTCACAGCTCTGGGGTCAGAGTGTTGTTGAAAACCAATGTCCTTATTTTGGAGCCAAAATAGAACTTTAAGAGAGAATGTGGAATAAAGAGGAGCAATAGCTTTCTTGCTTTGCTGGGCAAAAGAGGCTGCAGCAGGCTGAGCCTTTAAAAACAGCAAACTTGCTGGGAGGAAGGGGCTGGTGGGTTTTATAGGGAAATACAGGATCTGGCCGGTTTCAGTGGGAATTGTATGCCTCCTGCCAGCTTCTTTGGTCACATTTTCCAGGTGGTATTGGGTTCCTGAAGCAAAAGGCTAGGAAGAGAGGATCGGAGATTTGCAGAAAAGAGGAAAAGGTTACTTAGCTTAAAACCCAGCTTCTCGGAAGGAGGAGGCAAGATGGAGGAGCAGTCGGCAGCTCATACATTTCACTCGCCGCCATCTCTCACACGGAGAAGGCCTGAAGCCATAGGAACCCTTACAGAATCCAGGACTTTGGGAGGAAAAGGAGACAGAGTCCACTGGGAAAACCTTACAGCGTGAGTGCGAACTGGGGAAGATAAAAACGGGCCGGACCGGAGACAAAAAGGGAGGGGAGGGAGCCCCCTTTGTGGGGAGCCGCGGTGAGTAGAGGGGAAAAGAAAAAGCGGCTGAAACTGCTCAAGAAACTGCCCCTGTCGCTGGAGAAGAGAAAAACTTCGGCTCGGGACACAGGGATCCGGTTTCCTGCTGTCCAGCGGACCCTGAGTAGGATGCACTGGTCCCAGGTGACGCCGAGAGAAACCACTCCTCTGCCGACCGGTTCGACCTGGAGGGGAAGCGGAGGCACCTGAAGCCGCTCCGCCTCCCTTCTGGCTCAGCTTGATCCCCAGCGGGGAGGCGAGAGGCTTGAAACTGCTCAGAGGGACTCGGCCTGCGGGTTTATTTCTGGCGGTATCAATGGGGAGCTTGGACTAAGATCTGGAAATGAGGCCTGGCTTGGCCAGGGAGGGAGATCCTACCCAAAAGAGTGAGTNCCTTTTTTTTTTTTTTTAAACGGAGCCCAGGGCAAGTCCAATGTGGATGCACTACCATGATTAATTCTAGATCAATTCTTTCTATTCAGATATATTCTCCCTTTTCTCATTCGTATCCCTCCTCTCTGCTGAACTGGGCACTCTGGTCACTGGTTTGTTTAAAGAGTCACATTTAATCCATTCTCTACATGTATATTCTATACCTCCACCGCTACTTTTCTGTCTATCTCTGGAGTAATCAGATTATATAGTTTCTCTGAGTAACATTATCTTCATTTCTTTCTCCTCGCCTCTAACCATATTCTCCTCTTTCTCTCTCTGAATTAAGCCTCTTAGTCTCTCTGCCTGGTCATCATCCAATTTCACTTCCTACCCTGTCATTCCTCTCTGTATATGCTCTTCCATCAATACTGCATATACCCTGCTCTCTATTTGTAGCTGGGAATTCTGGTTCTATGCTTTTAGAGCGTCCTTTGTCTTTGGGTTTTTTCCTTTTTCTTTTCTTCTTTTTTTATTTTTTGTTTTTCCTCCTTCCTCTTTTTTTTCTTTTATTTCCCTTTTTTTTTTCCTTTCAGTTTCGCGTTTGTTGGATTTGTCTGTGCGTTTGTGTGCCTTTGTTCCCTGTGTGTCTGTTTTCTTTTCCATGGCTACCTTAAGAAACAAGCCAAAGTACACATGGTTAAGAGTCCCAAATACGACTATGAGTAGGGAAATAAAATAGCGAAAGTCTCAACAAGAATGACCAAGAGACACCATTCAAAGCACACTTCCTGAACGGACAGGCCATGGACAGTCAAAGAGCCTTCTTTAATACAGAGTACTAGCAGGGGCAGAGTGCATAACAAGCTTTTAAAACTAACAAGAGACAGAAAGCTAGCCAAAATGACGAGACAGAGGAACTCTCCTCCAAAGAAATTCCAGGAAGAAATGACAGCAAAAGAACTGCTCAAAACAGATATAAGCAACATAACTGAACAAGAATTTACAACAATAGTCATATAATTAATTGCTGGGATTGAAAAAGGCATGGAAAACATCAGAGAAACTATTGCTACAAAGACTATGCAGCTTAAAAAATAGTAGCTATGAATTAAAAAATGCTATAAATGTGATGCATAATAAAATGGAGGCATCCAATGCACGAATTGAAGAGGCAGAGAGAATAGTGAATTAGAAGACACAATTATAGAAAAAGAGGAAGCTGAGAAAAAGAGAGATAAACTGATCCAGGAACATGAAAAGAGAGCTCAAGAGCTGAGTGATACAATCAATTGGAACAATATCTGTATCATAGGAATTCCAGAAGAGGAAGAGAGAGGGAAAGGCACTGAAGGAGTCCTTGAAGAAATTACAGCTGAGAACTTCCCCAATCTGGGGAAGGAAACAAACATTGAAATCCAAGAGGCATAGAGAACACCCCTCAGACATAATTTGAATTGATCTTCTGCACGACATATCATAATGAAACTGGCAAAATATAAGGAAAAAGAATTCTGAAAGCAGCTAGAGATAAAAGGGCCCTAACATACAAAGGGAAACCTATCAGAGTGGTTACAGATCTATCTACTGAAACTTGGTGGGCCAGAAAGGAATGGCTGGAATTCTTCAATGTGATGAACAGAAAAAATATGCAGCCAAGATCCTCTATGCAGCAGGCCTGTCATTCAATAGAAGGAGAGATCAAAGTCTTTCCAAATAAACAAAAATTGAAGGAATTCATCACCACTAAACCAGCCCTACAAGAAATCCTGAGGGGAACTCTATGAGGAAAATATTGCAAGGAACACAAGGTACCAGAGACACCACCACAACCATGAATCCCACAAAGGCCACAATGACCCTAAACCCATATATTTCAATAAAGCACTGAATGTAAATGGGCTAAATGCCCCAATCAAAAGACACAGGGTAGCACAGAATGGATAAAAAAAAACAAACAAAATCCATCTATTTCCTGTCTACAAGAAACTCATTTTAGACCTGAGGACACCTTCAGATTGAAAGTAAGAAGGTGGAGAAAAGTATATTATGCTACTGGAAGTCAAAAAAAAGCTGGAGTAGCTATACTTATATCACACAAACTGGACTTTAAACACAGTAACAAGAGATGAAGAAGGGCATTATATAATAATTACAAGGTCTGTCCATCAGGAAGAGCTAACAATTATAAATGTCTATGCACCGAATACAGGAGCACCCAAATACATAAAACAATTAATCACAAACAGAAACAATCTTATGGATAAGAATGTGCTAATAGCAGGGGACTTTAATACTCCACTTACAGCAATGGATAGATCAACTAGAAGAAAATCCCTAAAGAAAAAATAGACTTGAATGACACATTGGACCAGATGGATTTGACAGATATATTTAGAACTCTACATCCTGAGGCCATGGAATTCACTTTCTTCTCAACTGTGCATGACACATTCTCCAAGATAGATCACATTCTGGGACATAAAGCAGCCCTCAATAAATATAAAAGAATTGAGATCATACCATGCACATTTTCAGATCACAATGCTTTGAAACTTGAAATCAATTACACAAAGAAGTCTGGAAAACCTCCAAGTACATGGAGGTTAATGAATACCCTACTAAAGAATGAGGGGCCAATCAGGCAATTAGAGAAGAAATTAAAAAATAAATGGAAACAAATGAAAATGAAAATATAACAATCCAAACTCTATGGGATGCAGTGAAAGCAGTCCTAAGAGGAAAGTACATTGCACTCCAGGCCTATTTCAAGAAATTAAAAAAAGCACAAGTACAAAACCCAACCTAACAGTGCACCAAAAGGAACTAGATGGAGAACACCACCACCATCCAAACACTATGTATGTATCACTGAAAGCTCACAACAACCTTAGGAAGTAGATGTCATTTTATATAAGAAGCCATATTACAAAGAAGATGTCACTTTCCAAGGACACATACCTCACCTGAATCATTCCAAAGTCAATGCTCATTATTAACATGCACACAACCTTCCATATTAGAAGGACAGAAGAATGGAGTTACATGGGCAGGGATATTAGTGTCCAATTTTTGCTCTTTTGTATTACACTTTAATTAAAAAGACCCAGGGGTGCCTGGGTGGCTCAGTCAGTTAAGCATCCGACTTTGACTCAGGCCATAATCTCACAGTCTGTCAGTTCGAGCCCCAAATAGAGCCCTGTGCTAAGAGCTCGGAGCCTAGAGCCTGCTTTGGATTCTGTCTCCCTCTCTCTCTGCCCCTCACCCCTTCTCAAAATTAACATTAAAAACCCAGTAGGAGAAGAGAAATAATANATACAGGAGAGCTGATGCATAGGGGCACATGTACCCCAATGTTCATAGCAGCACCCTCAACCATAGTCAAATCATAGAAAGAGGCTAAGTGTGCATCAACTGATGAATGGATCAAGAAGATGTGGTTTATTTATACAATGGAATACTACATGGCAATGAGAAAGAATGAAATCTGGCCATTTGTAGCAACATGGATGGAACTAGAGGTTGTTATGCTGAGCGAAATATGTTAGGCAGAGAAAGACAGATACCATATGCTTTCACTTATAGGAGGATTTGGAGAAACTTAATGAGGACCATGGGGGAAAAGAAGGGGAAAAATAGTTGAGGAGAGGGAGGGAGGCAAACCATGAGAGACTCTTGAATGCTGAGAACTGAGGGCTGATGGGGGTGGGGAAGGGGGGTCATGGGCATGGAGGAGGGCATTGTTGGGATGAGCACTGGGTGTTATATGGAAATCAACCTGACAATAAACTAAGAAAAATATAAAAAAATAAAACCCAGCTTCTCTGAAACATTAGTGCAGCCATATTGATTTTTGTTCAACTCTATGCTTTCAAGCTATTTTGAGATGAGAGGGAATCAAATATTTACTTTCCTGCTCAGACCTCCAGGACCTCAGGTTTCTCTTCTGTAGAATGGGAGAATAATATCTCGTAGGCTTTCTTAACTTTTTATTTGGAAATACTTATAGACCCACAGAAGTTGCAAAAATAGTGCAGAAAGGTCTCCTTTACCTTCATCCAGCCTTCCCCAATGATAACATCTTACATAATTATAGTACAATATCAAAACCAGGAAATGGACATTGGTACAATCTACATGCTTTGTTCAGATTTCATCAGTTTTACATGCACTCGTGTGTGTGTGTGTGTGTTTATGTGTGTGTGCATAGTTGGTACAATTTATCACCTGTATAGATCTGTATGACCATGACCACAATCAAGACACAGACCAGTTTTTTTTAAGTTTATTTTATTTTGAGATAGAGACATCAAGTGCACCCACACAGGGGAGGGGCAGAGTGAGGAGAGAATCTCAAGAAGGCTCCTCGATGTCAGCACAGAGCCCAACGCAAGGCTCAGTTTTCACAGATCATGACGTCAAGAGTCAGATACTTAACCAACTGAGCCACCAGGCATCCCAGAACTGTTTTATAGCTACAGAAGAACTCCATCCTCCTCCTTTATAATCAGCCCCCTACACTTCCCCAATCCCTAGCAACCACTAATCTATTCTTTACCTCTACAGTTTTGTCATTTCTAGAAATATAAGTAGAATCATATAGCATATAACCCTTGGAAATGGCTTTTTTTCCACTCAGCATCACGTCCTGGAGATCCATTCAAGTTGCTGCATGTATCAACAGTTTATTCCTTTTTTTACTGCTGAAGAGTTTTCCATAGAATCTTGTTTTGAGGATCCTGCTGAACAGCCCAAAGGCAAGTCACTAGCACAGTGCTCAGCAAGCATTAGGTCTTTCCTGGCAGCTGATTTTAGGCTCTTGAAGATGAATACCAGCCTGAGGCAGCGATTTCCCCTGCCCAAGAATCTACCCTCTCCCTCAGTTTGTCTTCCTGTTGTGTAAAGCCTTGTGGTCAGAGCTCATTTGGTCCACTCCTTCCTTGCAGAGTGAAGGGTAGCAGGCCTCAGAGAGGAGGCCAAGTACAAGACCCCAGATCATGCACTCAGGGTTCTTTCCACTGTACTGTGCCTGCTCCCCAGCCCACAGACTATGGCAGGTGCTTAATCCCCCATTTGGCCGGGGAGCAGTCTGTGTATAGCACATCAGCTGGAAACTGGGTTCTTCGCCAAGTCAATGAGTCACCCCTGAGCACTGACTGAGTTGGGGCAGGGAGCCAAAGATGGATGGTTTTCCTGTAGATACAAAGCTCCAGGGGGGAGCCTTTATAACTTCAAATGCAGTTTAGCCACAAGATGAGGTTGGGATTTATTCATTCAACAAAGACTTTTAATACTCCTGCTGTGACAGATGGATATAAAGTTGAGAAAAGCAATAGGTCTTGGTCTCAGGGAGTCTCCCAGGAATTCTGGGGGAGGCTGAGAAAGACTAAGGCTTTGTTTCCATCCATCATTTCACTTCTCCCAGCCATCTGCTCAGTGTGGGGCTCAAACTAAACATCCTCTGAAGTCTAACGTCTGTGCTTCTGGGATCAATACTGTCACACTCTAGATCCTTGGAACCCAGACAGAAGAAAAGAATTAATATTTGTTGAGCACCTGTATTCCAGGCATTTAAAAATATACATTATACTTAGAGTGAGAATGTTCCCTTAGTTTGGGAATGAGGGAGGTAATCAAGTGGTTTAAGGGAATGTGCTTAAGCCAAGATGCCTGAGTTCTGCCTGACCTCTGTATGACCTTGGCCCCTGGCTCCTCTAGTCCTTGGTCCCCACATCTATAATATCTATATCGTCATGGGGTTTCGAGGAGGATCAAAGTAGATCATCTTAAATAAAGGCACTAAACATTGTGCTGGCACATGGAAAACACTTAATTCTTGTTTAAAACAGAAAAAGTCTAATCGCATTTTCTTTGTTCACAAAGTAAACCATGTTTGAAAACTAGAAAACCTCAAACTCTTGGAGCATAATGAAAGGCAGCCTCGTGTACGAAGAAAGCTCAATTTGCGTTTTGATCAGAAAATCTGGCTTGGTACCTTAGCTCTAAAATTACAAGAGGTGACTGGGAAAGTCATTTAAAATGTATTTCCTTGTACCAAAGTCCACCTTTCAAGGCTGTTGTGAAAATTCAAGGATATAATGCAGCTGGCACTGCACAGACGCTCAGAAATAATGGCTATTTTTCTTACCTCAAATAGAAACCCACTAACGACAGCTGAGGACAAGGGAATCCGCTTGAGTGTCTTCATAGAACCAAACGGCGGGGCATTTGGCGGGGAAAGTATCCGGAAAGGTCGTTGCTAGGACAGGGGAACCTTCCCTCTTTCCAAGAGCAGCTGGATTCCCTGCCCTTAATCCTGGGGTTTTGTGCCTGGGCCCCACACGACTGGCAGCAGAGAGGTGGGACTGTGAGGGTAGCTTGGGGATTTTCAGAACTGCGCAGGAGGGTCCCTGAGGCAGTGAGCCAGATGGGCCCTGTGGGCGTGAACCGGCCAGCGTTCGGGCAGAGGCTGGAAAAGCTTCCCTGGGGACCCCCGGCCCCAGGCCTCTGTGCTGACAGGCCAGTGTGGGTGTGAGCTTCCCTGCTCCCATGGGCGGGCACCTCCCACCTCTTCCCAGCCTGGGGCGGCGAGGAGTGAGGTCCCAGGCTGGCCGGCCACTCCTGTTCCCCTTCCCATTTTCTTCCTTTTGCTTCCAGCCCCCCCACAGGCCCTTGCTCTGCCCACTTAATGCTTGCAGGACTGAATCATTCAGGAAGAGGAAGAGTGGCATAGTTTTCTAACACCTATTTTTCTAGCAACCTGTAACATTTCAGTCAAGCATTACTGGCTTGGGAGGAATTCTTTTTTAAGTGGATGTAAAGAGGGCTCAGAGGATGGGCTCTACGGCTCCTACTGTGGTTTTACTGTGTGACTTCAGGGCTCCTCAGCCTCCTTACACTTCCATATTGTAAGCTGAAAACTGGGGAGAGTATCACTTACCTCAGAAGACCCTTGTGAGGTTTAAATGAGGGAAGACATATAAAGAGCTATGGTGCCTGGCACAAGTGAATCTGTTAGCTCTCCCTACTTGATTTGACTCTGTCAGCTCCTACTCTGTTTTCAGGCTCTTGGTGGTTGCCTCACAATAGGAATCTATCCAGTGTACTGATGCTAAAAGGAGCCTGGTGAACTTAGGCTTGTGATGCTTCTAGAATCCACACTCAAAGAAGTCTGGGCTTATCCTCTCAGACCCTCAGCTTCCTCATCTGTAAAATGGGATGATAATAGAATTGCCGAGAAGACCTATTGAGTAACACACACAAAGCACAGAGGCTCGTGGAAACCCACACCCTATAGCAGATGTAATTGTTACCAATGTCACGGCTAAATCAGATAACATACACAAAGTACTCGGGCCAGAGGATGCGCAGCATAAATTAGCCATCACTTCCATAATCAGTATTATGTACATCCTTAAGAAACCAAGTTTGGATTTGAGTGTGCCCAAATCCCATACCCCCAAACAGAATGGTTTTTTCTGTGGATAGCTTCATGTGCATTTTTCCCTTGTACAAGAATTGAAGCTACTCAGGAGACAGAATGTTTGGCTCAAAGCTCATTGTCGATTCCAGTAGATTTCATTTGGCTGCTTGG
Source organism: Crocuta crocuta (assembly GCF_008692635.1). Lineage (NCBI taxonomy): Eukaryota > Metazoa > Chordata > Mammalia > Carnivora > Hyaenidae > Crocuta > Crocuta crocuta. Next base: position 245,891 of record NW_027532617.1, on the reverse strand, counting down.
CTTCAGAAAGAGACATGGATTGCAGGCAGGCACCCCATGTGCGCAGTTAACAGGGCCTATTGAAATAGTGAAGTACTAAAATTTAATGCAAAAGGTCTGCTGGGCTTCACCCAGAGTTGTCTAGGGCCCCAAAGTCCAAACTGCCCATAGAAATCACTTTTGGTGATCCAAATGTGACCCATTGGAAGGATGTGATGAGGATAAAATTCAGGCAGTTCTGAACCAGAGCCAGGGGACACTGTGTACCACAAGCTAGGTCTCAGGTTTTAAGACATACGTAGTTATAAAATGAATTTATCATCCAGAAACAATCCTGCCAGAAGTTGGGAATTATCCACAAGGGGAAAAATTGCAAGTTGTTTGACATGAGAAGATANAACCCACAAACCATGAGATCATGACCTGAGCCGAAGTTGGACACTTAACCGACCGAGCCACCCAGGCACCCCGATATTTTAAATCTCTTTCGTTCTCAGGCTGTGCTGCCCCCGGCCAGGTCTGAGTTTCTGTAATGCCAGGAGCAGGTCAGGTAGAGACTGACGGTGGTGGAAACCCCATATGGACCTGGGACCAGCCTGGGGTTGTGTGTGCTCATAATTAAGAGGCCGAGGTTCAGGGCGAGGCAATAGGCAGTAATCAGGATCCGAGCTCTACAGGGGTGATAGGAAGCAATCATCCAAAACAAGATGGCGTGGCAACTTCTCACCTAGGAATTTTCTAGAACGGTCATCTTCCTCTCAATTCACAGAAACATGTGACGGCATCTCAACATGTCCTGGCTTGAGCTGAGCACAGTCTTCCATTTGTAGTACTAAAGAGCAGAGGTCCAGTAAGGTTATCAGTTCTCATGATCTGAAAACCAGGGAGCTAGTAGCCTTTAAACGTTTGTCCCGTTCTTAGTCTTGTCAACAGCTTTGCATCTGACACTGTTAAATAACACGGCTATGCGTCCATTCACTCAACAAATATGTGCTACTACTAAAATGCCTTCCTTCTTTAAATGTCACCACCCCATCTCCATCCCATGTGGTGACACCCTGCTCTTCCATTCTTCTTGAAATTTTTTTTTTTTTTTTTTTTTTTGCTGCCCAGGAAATTTACAGCAAGAGCTGTAGTGTAATTTGCACAATATCTATGATCTGCATGGTGGGCTATGTTTGTTTTTACATCTTCATTTCCTTTTATGTGAGGTGATAAATGGGTATTATACAGAGTAAAAACTAGAAAGCTGAGTTTGAAGGTTTGGTGATGATGTGCTGAATACAAATTAACAGCCTGTTTCCAGAGCCTGGAGATTGGATCCTCATTATACACATTAAACCAGTATCAGAAACTGGCTGCTCCGTCCACCGACCTTCTTCACCCCAGCTTTTCTCCCCCACTGCCCAGTGGGCATCAGCTCTTTTGATTCTATGTCCCCTTCAATCCCTTGTCTGCCCAGAGTGAATAAAGAGAACAGTAAAATGTGAACAATTAAAGCTGTGGTTCTCAAAGTATAATCCCCGGATCAGCAGCAGCATCAGGGAGCTGGTAGAAATGCAAACCCTCAATCCCCACCCCAGACCTACTGAATCAGAAATTCAGTGGGGGTNTTGATAGACACTTAGGCTCTTTCTATGTTTTGACTATGGTTGAGAGTGCTGCTATGAACATTGGGGTACATGTGCTCCTATGCATCACACTCCTATATCCCTTGGGTAAATCCCTAGCAGTGCTATTGCTGGGGCATAGGGAAGTTCTATTGTTAATTTTTTGAGGAACCTCCACATTGTTTTCCAGAGGGGCTGTACCAGTTTACATTCCCACCAACAGTGTAGGAGGGTGCCCGTTTCTCCACATCCTCGTCAGCATCTAGAGTTCTCTGATTTGCTCAATGTTTATTTTTGAAAGAGAGACACAGAGTGCTAACAGGGGAGGGGCAGAGAGAGAGACACACACACAGAATCCAAAGCAGGGAATGCAAACTGGTTTCACCGGAAAACAGTATGGAGGTTCCTCAAAAAGTTAAAAATAGAACTACCCTATGACCCAGCAATTGCACTACTGTTTCTAAGGGGGACATGTACCCCAATGTTTATAGCAGTGCTACTGGTAATAGCCAGAGTATGGAAAGAGCCCAAATGTCCATTGACAAACTAATAGATAAAGAAGATGTATACATACATACACAATGGAGTATTGCTCGACAATCAAAAGAATGAAATTTTGCCATTTGCAACGACATGGATGGAACTAGAGGGTATTATGCTAAGCAAAAGTAGTCAGTCAGAGAAAGACAAATATATGACTTCACTCATATAAGGAATTTAAGATTCAAAACAGATGAACATAAGGGAAAAGAAACAAAAACAATATAAAAACAATATAAAAACAAGGAGGGAGACAAACATGAGAGACACTTAAATACAGAGAACAAACTGAGAGTTGCTGGAGAGGTTATGGGTGGGGAGGGATGAGCTAAATGGGCAAGAGTCTTTAAGGAGGACACTCACTGGGATGAGCACTGGGTGTTATATGTTGGGGATGAATCACTGGATTCTACTCCTGAAAGCATTATTGTACTATATGCTAACTAACTTGGATGTAAATTAAAAAGGAAATTAAAAAATCTTCTTGGAGGTATTGTATGATCATGCCATCAAAAATTAATTGATGGGAAAGGAATAAGACACATATAAATATAAAGCAGCTGAATGGTTAAATGTACACCCACCTGTGTTTTTGCCAGGGGTGATCCTGGGAGATCTCAAAATTTAGTCAAGGCTAGACCTTCACATAGCCCAACTTGTCTAACTTTCTTCTCCAGATGATTTCAGAAGCAAAACCAGGTCAGGGGCAGGGCCTGGAGATTGAGTCACTGACGGCAACCACTGGAGAGTCAACAGAAATGACAATCCAGGAAGTGAGGGGATAGCTCTTCCAGACAGCAACAAAGCCTGTTCTCAAATAAATGCAACTGCATGAAACCACAGGGGTTATTTATCTCGTTTGTTTGTTTGTTTGTTTGTTTTAAACATAAAAATAACCACAATTTTTGGGACGCCTGGGTGGCTTAGTCAGTTAAGCGTCTGACTTCGGCTCAGGTCATGATCTTATGACCCATGAGTTCGAGCCCCACGCTGGGTTCTGTGCTGACAGCTAAGAGCCTGGAGCTTGCTTCGGATTCTGTATCTCCCTCTCTGTCTGTCCCTCCCCTGCTCACACTCTGTCTCTTTCTCTCTCTCAAAAATAAACATACATTAAAAAGATTTTCTTTAAATAACCACAATTTCTAAATGTCAAAAGAGAGAGAAACAAATCTATCATTTCAAAAGTCTAACCTAATGGCTACCGTAGGTTTTTTCATGAGATTTTTAGTTTTGGGCCATTTGCACTCTGTATGCCTTGTGTTTTGTGGATGGCCTTTTCTCTTAACCTCATCATTAACGCATTTTCTCCAGGTTGTTGCCAGGCAAACCCTGCAATCTAACCAGAAGATTGCCCCAGAACTATAGAACATCAGAGTTATATATGACTCTGGGAGGTCATCTTCTCAAGGAATTCTTAGCTAGTTCTTCAGAGATGCTTTGTGCCACTCCTGAAATTATTTGCAGAATTATACCATAAGCATGTACACCTTTCTAGGGATAATAATATTTGTTTTTCATCTTATCCTCCAAGTGGTTTCGACTCCCCAAATGTTATCCATTTTTTTCTTCAAGGATCACTGTGTACAGCCCTTCAGGCTCTGCCTTGCACAACTCTGAGTGGGAGATTCACATAAACTGTAACACCCCGTAGAAATGTGCAGTGCACTACCTGTACACATATGGATGATGGGTCTGCATTCTATTCTATACTCATTTTATGGTTGGCACCAAAGACCAGAGAAGTGATTTGCCCTTTCCCTCTTTCCATAGCTCCTTGCATACATTTCTTTCATCCCTGAGAATATACTGAACTGACTTTAGGAGGTATGTTTAATTCTAGGACTCAGTATTAAGAAATCCACTCTTGCACTTATTGTCATGTTTTCCAACGTTAGTTTTACTACTAATAAAACCAACATTTTATTCTGCCTGAGCCCGACTCCTTTTTATTTTCAAGTTGGTTCCCAAACTCAGGTAGACAAGAGGGATGCTATTTATTGTCCCCTAAATTTTTTTAAAGTTCATTTTTCTTGTGGAAATAATTTTTTTTTTATTTTATTTGAGAGAGAGAGAGACCACACACGCAGGGGAGAGGGGCAGAGGGAGAGAATCAAGGAGGCTCCACTTTCAGCCCAGAGCCTGGCACAGGGCTTGATCCCATGACCCTGGGATCATGACTTAAGCCTAAACCAAGAGTGGCTCAATTGACTGAGCCACCCAAGCACCCTGTCCCTTAAACCTTAAGCATGTTCATGAAGAGTCAGTCAATGCTTCATGAATAAAAGAAGTATAAAAATAGCTGTACAAGGCAGTTAGGACTAAGGACCCAATGAAAAATTAATTCCTTCTCTAATTCTAGCTGCTAGAAATAGTTCCCTTAAGGGTATTTTCATATTTTGCTGTTTCTCTATTTAGAAGTCTCAGTTCTCTCTTCTATTAAATTTTGCAAGGGCTTCTATGAATTTTAACAACCAATAGCTGATCCTCATGGTTCTCAAACACTTGGGATTACTTAAGTTGATGTCTCAACAGGAAGAACAAGTGTCATCTCCTTTTTCCACAAAGAGAACAAATAAGACTGTGAAGACGGGATGACTACACTTTGTGAGTGGCACAGCTGGGCCTCAGACAGGGTGTGTCTGGCTTGGAATTCATCACACTAAGGCCCCATGCTAGGCAGTGTGATAGACAATACAAAGGATCACCGACATCTGGTTCTTCTCTACTTCTAGGCAAACAGAGGATTGTGTTTCCCTTAGAACTGGACATGGTTGTTTACAATGGCAAGATATAAAAAGCATTTATTTCTTAGTGGTCAGCTTATCAGCTCTCCTTCTTTCCCTGTTACAACTTCCAAGGCATAGGAGCAAGTTTTCATATGGAGGTGCCATAAGATCAAAGCAGGAATGATAAGACAACAAATGGAAGACATTTGCTCTGGTGAGCCACCTGGTCCTGTCGCTGACTTTGCAGGAGCAAGAACTTAATGTGGGCAGACAGGAAGACTTGGCAATTGTTTGTTATCACAGCATAACCTAGCCTACCCTAATCAATACCAACACACTCCCTATGGAACTTGTCTTCTCTCCATTACAGCTCAGGCTGGTGCTCTGAAAGGGACATGAAGCCATGCCCAACTGTACTTCCCTCCTCAAATTCATCAATCTCCTTGGTATCTGGAGCCTTCAGTTACCACATTTTAAACCATGGATACCGCAGAAGATACAGTACAGAGGAGGAGAGTTGGGAAGGGTCAGATTCCTGCATGGCTGAAGGGAGAGAGCCCCTCAGGTATAGTACATGCTGTGGGCTGGGTCCTGTATGAATTTCCCATGATTTAGTGTAGTGGCCTAATGAGATGAGGTTAAGATCATGATTCCAAGACCACTAAGAAAGGAAAAGATCAAAGTAGCAGATGAAGGTCAAGTAAGAGAGAAGGGTCAACCTGGCTAGAGCTGATTCAGCACCACAAACAGATCCCACGGGCCTATTCTCCTGATTATTTTTCCCAGAAGCTCAGTTTTCTCAGTTAGCCCTGCCTTTAAAGTGTCCTTGTAGGTTCCAAATGCCCAGTTCCTCCAAGTAAGAGATTGTCATGCCCTAGACCAGGGACCATGTCCTTATTCATCTAACACAGTGCTCCCAACTTATTTTTCTCCATTTTATGTGATGCATGAGAATATTTACCTGGCATCCTGGGATAAATGCTTGGGGCTGCTTCCGGCTAGAGGTAACAAACCTGTGAGCTCCAGCTACCCTATGCCTGCCTAATGGCCTAATGGGGTCAGTATCCTACCACACTTGTAATATTCTCATGGGAAGTTCTGATCCAGTTATCCTTCCTTCCCCTCTACTTGTCAGGGCCTTGGCTAGGCCTGGGTCTCCCATCACTTGATTCTGGCTTCTTTGGATGCTCATCCCAAATCTTACTGTGCTCATAGTCAGGCCAGACATCCAGAAGACCAAGGCAAAGCACCTGGGAATGCCCACTCCCTCCTATACTCATTTATCCATTTGGCAAACATCAAGCACCTGCCATGTGTCAGGCTTATAATTACCTCTGGGAATAGTGTGAGGAACAAGATGAATATAGTCCTGCCCTCCCATAGCTGACAGTCCATTAGGGGAATCTGTTAACCAGCACTTATAAGAAAGTCTAATTAGTATTATGATGGGGGCATACACAGCTGCTATGGATTGCATAGCTCAGGAACCTAACTTGGAGGATGGGAGAGTTCAGGGAGAACTTTTGAAAAGTTTTAGTCCCCCTTTGAACTATTCCTTAATATGTATCTAACTATATGTAACTATGGAGATCTAATGGGTGGCATGAAGTATGGATTTCCCATGACTTTAAGTTCCACAAACATTTTCCAGGCACTATGTTGGATGTTTACCCTTGCATTACCTCATAACAACCTTGAAGGAAGGGTTTTGTCTTTCTAATTTTCTGTGCAGCTCAGAGAGTCCCCGCAGCTAGTCTGCAATGGACTCACATGCTGGGCTCTTTCCCATGCTACACTAAGCCTAAGGGAGCTCCACTCGCCCTTTGTCCTGCTCCTGAGAACACACGCCTCAGAACTCTGAGAGCTCAGGTCCTCCTGCCCTTGAAGTCCTCTGTGTAGAAGCAGTATCCGAGTTAGCTACAACTTCCTCAAGGTGTTTGGTTGCTTCAAAGAATTGTTCACTGCACACGTGAGCAGTAATAGGACTGCTCTCATGGCCCCTCTATGTAAGAAGGTGGCAAACGTCCCCGCAACCCATCCCCCAGGATTTCCTTCTGCCAGGTGAAAGTTCCTGTGGAACAGAACCGTGGTCCTCACATCATTCCACCCAGAGGGGCAGACAGTACTGGAGGCAGAGTTAAATCCCCCAGAGACACACCCTGTCCTGTCTTATTGTGAAGGAGTTTCAGCTCTTCCTTACGGTGATTTTCACTTCAGACTTGATGGTTCTAGCTATATTCTTGCCAGGTTGCCCATCTTCCTCTATGTTTAAATATGAGATACCTGTTTACCTCTTTTTTTTAATGGGTTACTATTAGGCAATGATTCTCAAACTCAGGGACTACCAGTGTCCAAAGAAGCACCCATGGATGGACCTCAGCTAGTTTTATTACATATAATGTGAAAATGTCTGTGATTTCCCTTGGAAGTAGAAATTCTGTTAGCCTTCTCTTCTCACCTCAAGTAAACATGACTTCAGGCCTTTGCTTCCACTATGTTTCTCAAACCATGATGCCTTCTCTCTTGCTGACTGCCTGACCAACATTAGCATGTTTTCCAAATCTCTGCTTTACCTCCTTTACGAGCCCCTTCCTGACCACACTCCTCTGCAAGGTAGAACTGATCTTCTTACTCTGTGACTCTACTGTGTGCTGCACACACATCTACTATAGCATCCGTGATGTTCTGTCACAGCTCAGAACATGATGTTCTTCACAGGGTGCCAGTTGGCCACTGAGCAAACACTTGTTGAATGAGCTCAGGTGTTTCTCTGGAAAAAGCCCTGAAGCCAGGCCTGGGCTTTGGTAAGTGTGTGAGTTTGGCTAAAACACTGGACAGCCCTAGGTCTCATTTTTCTTTCCTCTAATCTGTACAAGTTGGAGTTTATCAGATTGAAGGCAGCTTCCTGCTCTAAATTTCTATTTAGAAGGAAATATGGAAAGAAAACTGTGATGGTCTTTTGCAGTGTTGACTTGGCTAGTCTACAGCCCCTACTTACTCAAACACTAATCAAGGTGTTTCCATGAAGGTATTGTGTAGATGTGATTAATGTCCATAATCAGTTGATTATCCTAGATAATAGGTGGACCTGGTTCAATCAGTTGAAAGGCCTTAAGAGCAGAGCTGAAGCTTTCTTGAAAGAATAATTATGTCTGTGGACTCCATTATCAGCTCATGCCTGAGAATGCCAGCCTGCTTTTTCTGATGCCCTACTCTACACATTTCCAACTTGCCTACACAGTCCTCATAGTTGTTTAAGCTAATCCCTCGCAATAACTCTTATTATAGATTTCTTATTGGTTCTGTTTCTCTGGTTGAATTCTGACTGACATATCTTTATACTCATGGAAACTCCAGTCAAAACCCAAGCTCTACTACTTATCAGCTGTGTGATCTTAGGAAAGATACTAAATGGTTCTGGGCCTCTCATTTCTTACCTATAAAATAAGTGTTATAACTACTTCATAGTTAATAATAAAAGCTATTTTTTATGTGTTTCGGAGCACTACAGTGGTTGGTGCTTTCTACGTTTCAGCTTCTCTGAGAAGCACTTAACATATACGATCTCATTTAATCATCTATAAGCCCTTATATGATTAAATTACATAACGCATATAAATGATGATAAACTCATCCATACCATATACACTGAAGATGCTTAATAAGAGTTAATTCTGACTTTTTCTGGGGTGCCTGAGTAGTTCAGTATCTGACTTTGACTCAAGTCATGCCTGATCTTGCAGTCTGTGAGTTTGAGCTCTGCATCAGGCTCTGTGCTAACAGCTCAGAGCCTGGAGCCTGCTTCAGATTTTGTGTCTCCTTCTCTCTCTGCCCCTCCCCCATTCAGCACCCGGTCTCTCAAAGATAAACATTAAAAAATGTTTTTAAATAAAAAAATTCAGACTTTTTTTCCCTTTACATACACTTTTTTTTATTTGAGAGAGAGAGAGAGAGAGAGAGAGAGAGAAAGCATGCAGGTGGGAGAGAGGGGCAAAGGGACAGAGAGAGAGAATCTTAAGCAAGCTCCACACTCAGCACAGAGCCCAACATGTGGCTCGATCCCACAACCCTGGGATCATGACCTGAGCTGAAATGAAGAGTCAGACACTCAAGTGACTGAGCCACCCAGGAGCCCCTACATATATATTTCTAAATGGTAAGTTATCATAAGGCAAATCCATTGTTTGTATCTATTCTCATGAGGCTTCCCAGTGATGGGGCAGGGAATGAGTGTGGGAAGACAGATCTGAATTGGGTAATCAGTAAAAATAAATACACTGTAATTGTATGGGATTTTTTTTTTTTTTACCCCCACTGGTTTGTACCATTTAAACATTCTGGAAACAATGGTTTAGACTGTGTATATGACTTAAACAAAACAAGGTATGGGATTAAAAGATAATTAATTTAGTTGACTCACTCTCATCTCGAGATTGTTTTGCAGATAACACCTCTCTGAACATTAAATTGCCTTGGAATTCTAGTACCTTCTGTATGAGGATTTATGAAGATGCTCTATAAGCAGCAGAGAGGAAGAGGAATTATCCCCTCACTCCATGGAAAAAGTGAGGTGACCAGAAATGTCATGAAGTTAGAAAATATCAGCCCTCTGCATTAATCATAGATTTGTTTCACACTCTGTAAATCAGATTAAAAAGCACTGTACATTAAACACTACCTGAATGTACAGGGCTGGGTTAGGATTTGTGAAGGTATAGGTATATAGACATAGAAATCCCTTTGTGCTAGTAAAAAATTTCCTGAGTTCTAGGAGCTAAATGTCATTTAATACAATCAGCCTGACATATTCATGCTGGCCCAGTCATTGAGCAGATACAGGCCTACTCACATCATCTTCATGGCTAAAGCATAGAGGAAGAGGAAGAAACAAAGCCAGTAGTAAATGGGGCATTTGTGAGTGGGGGGTAGAAGGTGCTTAGATGCATAGCCTCAGAAGGTAGTGCTGGAATAAGGGGTGGATTGATATGTACGTGCATGGGAGAAAATGTGTATGCACAGAAGCAAAGGATTAGATGATCACCCATGGATGCACGTTTCCATGCTAAATTCCAGTTTCCATGTTGACCTGGCTCTTTCCCCAGGTCTACAGCCACTTATAATCAACTATACTGATGTCCATTCCATCAGTATGCAGCTCTGTTATGCCCTTTCTCCAACCCAGTCCTGACTGAGGTGGCAATATATTTTTAAATTGTTTACTACAGAAAACAAACATAGAAGTAGAGAGAATAGTATGAAGGATGTATGTACCCATTCCCCAGTTTCAACAATTTTCAACTCATGGCCAATCTTCTCTCATTTATATTCTCACATACTTCTTTCTCATTCCATGAATAATTATGAAGAAAATTTCAATCACCATATAATTTCATTCACAAATATTTCAGTATGTATCTCTCAAAGGACTCTAAAAAATAATATATTTATCACACCTAAATATTCATCATGATTCCTTAATAACAGTAAGTATTCTGTCAATGAATCATCTTCTTGTTAATTTAGTGTTTGAGTCAGATTCCAACTAAGGCCCATTCATTGTTGTTTAAGTTTGTATCTTACGAGTCTCCTTGACTCAGCAACATCCTCCCACCTCCTTTCCCCCCAACACCTTGCAATTATTTACTGAAGAGAACAAGCTGCTCATCCTGTAGAGTTTCCCAAAGCCTTGATTTTGCTGATTGGATCTGTTATGGTGTCATTTAACATGTTTCCTTGCCCTCTGTACTTCCTGTAATTTGGTGGTTATATCTAGGGATTTAATCAGATGCATATCTTTTTCTTTCTTTCTTTCTTTCTTTCTTTCTTTCTTTCTTTCTTTCTTTCTTTTTTTTTTGGTTAGACATCTTTTAGTAAGTGTTGGGTTCTTCTGTTAGGAGGCATATAAGATTTGGCTATCTCTCTGTGATGTCAACAATGGTTGCTGATCATTGCTTAGATCCATTAATTAATGGTTGCAAACAGTGATTTTTTAGTTTTTTCTTTACCCTCATAGACCATTTGCTATCCATAAGAAAGATGGGGAAAACGTTTTCTTTTATTTGATAGTTTTCAAATGAGTTGGATTTAGAGCATCTTTTAAAAGTGACCAATAAAGTTTTTCTTGGGGTGAGCCCATGAAGGTGCAGGGAGAGTTGCAGCCTGGAAGGGCAGGGGAGCCGTCCGCCCTTCCCCCAGACCTCCTCCTTTGTAACCCTTCCATCTGGCTGTTCCCGAGTCACATCTTTGTCGATCAACCAGTGATCTGGGGCTGTCCAAGATGGCAGCATAGGAAGATCCTGAATTCTCCTCCTCCTGTGAACATACCAAGTCTACAGCTACATATGGAAGATTCCCTCTGAAAAAGACCAGCAGAACAACTTCTTCACAACAAACAGTAAAAGGGCCACATCGAAACAGGGACTACCTCCAGAAACAAACCAAAGTCCACATGATGGAGAGTCCCAAATACCACTATGAGTAGAGAAATAAAATAACCAAGGTCTCAATAAAAGAGACCAAGAGACACCATTCAAAGAACACTTCCTGAATGAACAGGCCCTGGACAGTTAAAAAGCCCTCTTTAATACAGCAGCACCGCAGGGGCAGAGTACATAACAAACTTTTAAAATTAACAAGAGATAGAAAGCTAACCAAAATGAGGAAATGGAAGAACTCTCCTCCAAAGAAATTCCAGGAAGAAATGACAGTTAAAGAACTGCTCAAAACAGATATAAGCAACATAACTGAACAAGAATTTACAACAAGAGTCATAAAATTAACAGCTGGGCTTGAAAAAGCATGGAAGACATCAGAGAAACTAGTGCTACAAAGACTATGGAGTTTAAAAATACGTGTGATGAATTTAAAAATGCTATAAATGAGATGCATAATAAAATGGAGGTGTCCAATGCATGGATTGAAGAGGCAGAAAGGAGAATAAGTGATCTAGAAGACAGAATATTAGAAAAAGAGGAAGATAAGAAAAAGAGATAAACTGATCCATGAACACAAAAGAAGAGTTTAAGAGATCAGCGATACAGTCAAACGGAACAAATTCCATATCATAGGAAATCCAGAAGAGGGAGAGAGAGGGAAAGACGCTGAAGGAGTCCTTTAACAAATTATGGCACAGAACCTCCCCAATCTGGGGAAGGAAACAGCCATTGAAATCCAAGAGGCACAGAAAACTCCTCTCAGATGTAACTTGAATGGATCTTCTGCACGACATATCATAGTGAAACTGGCAAAATATAAAGACAAAGAGAATTTTGAAGCATCTAGGTATAAAAGGGCCCTAACATACAAAGGGAAATCTATCAGAATGATTACAGACCTAGCTACTGAGACTTGGCAGGCCAGAAAGGAATGGCAAGAAATCTTCAATGTGATGAACAGAAAAAATATGCAGCCAAGAATCCTCTATCCAGCAAGCCTGTAATTTAGAATAGAAGGAGAGATTGAAGTGTTTCCAAATAAACAAGAATGGAAAGAATTCATCACCACTAAACCAACCCTACAAGAAATCCTGAGGGGGAATCTATGAGGGAAATGTTGCAAGGAGAGACACACCACAAGCATGAATCCCACAAAGGACACGATGACTCTAAACCCATATATTTCAATAATAATACTGAATGTAAATGGGCAAAATGCTCCAACCAAAAGACATAAGGTAGCAGAATGGATAAGAAAACAAAATCTATCTATTTGCTGTCTACAAGAAACTCATTTTAGACTGGAAGACACCTTCAGATTGAAAGTAAGGGGATGGAGAAATGTAGATCATGCTACTGGAAGTCAAAATAAAGCTGGAGTAGCTATACTTATATCAGACAAACTGGACTTTCAAGTAAAGACAGTAACAAGAGATGAAGAAGGGCATTATATAATAATTACAGGGTCAACCATCAGGAAGTGCTAACAAGTATAAATGTCTACACACCGAACACAGAGCACCTAAATATATAAAACAATCACAAACAGAAACAATCTTATGGATAAGAATGTGCTAATAGCAGGGGACTTTAATACTCCACTTACAGCAATGGATAGATCAACTAGAAGAAAATCCCTAAAGAAACAATAGACTTGAATGACACATTGGACCAGATGGATCTGACCGATATATTTAGAACTCTACATCCTGAGGCCATGGAATTCACTTTCTTCTCAAGTGCACAAGGCACATTCTCCAAAATACATCACATACTGGGACATAAAGCAGCCCTCAATAAATATAAAAGAATTGAGATCATACCATGCACGCTTTCAGATCACAATGCTATGAAACTTGAAATCAACACAGGAAGAAGTCTGGAAAACCTCCAAAAACATGGAGGTTAAAGAACACCCTACTAAAGAACAAATGGGCCAATCAGGCAATTCGAGAAGAAATTAAAAACTATATGGAAACAAATGAAAATCAAAATACAACAATTCAAACTCTATGGGATGTGGTAAAGGCAGTTCTAAGCGGAAAGTACATTGCACTCCAGGCCTATTTCAAGAAATTAGAAAAAGCGCAAGTACAAAATCTAACAGCGCACCTAAAGGAATTGGAAGGAGAGCAACAAGAGCACCCCAAGCCCAGTAGAGGAAGAGAAATAATAAAAATCTGGACAGAAATAAACAATATAGAAACCAAAAAACAGTTGAACAGATCAACGAAACCAAGAGTTGGTTTTTTGAAAAAATAAACAAAATTGACAAACCTCTAGCCAGGCTTCTCAAAAAGAAAAGAGAGAGCACTCAAACAGACAAAATCTAGAATGAAAATGCACTGATTACAACCAACCACTCAGAAATACAAATAATTATCAGGGAATACTATGAAAAATTATATATCAACAAACTAGATAACTTAAAAGAAATGGACAAATTCCTAAACACACTCACTACCAAAATTCACATGGGAAGAGATAGAAAATCTGAACAGATCCATAACTAGAGAAGGAATTAAATCAGTTATCAAAAATCTCCCAAAATATAAGAGCCCTGGGCCAGATGGCTTCCCTGGGGAATTGTACCAGACATTTAAAACAGAATTACTACCCATTCTTCTCAAGCTATTCCAAACAATAGAAATCGAAGGAAAACTTCTGGACTCATTTTACGATGCCAGCATCACTTTGATTCGCAAACCAGACAGACACCCAGCAAAACAAGAGAAAGACAAGCCAATATCCTTGATAAATACAGATGCAAAAATCCTCAACAAGATACTTGCAAATCAAATCCTACAACACATAAAAAGAATTACCCACCATGATCAAGTGGGATTCATTCCTGGGTTACAGGGCTGGTTCAACATTCACAAATCAATCAGTGTGATACATCATATCCACAAAAGAAAAACCAAAAACCATCCGATCCTGTCGACAGACGCAGAAAAAGCATTTGACAAGATACAGCATCCCTTCTTAATAAAGACCCTCGAGAAAGTCGGGATAGAAGGAACTTACATAAACATCATAAAAGCCATCTATGAGAAGCCCTCAGCTAACATCATCCTCAACGGGGAAAACCTGAGAACCTTCCCCCTGAGATGAGGAACACGACAGGGATATCCACTCTCACCACTGTTGTTTACCATAGTGCTGGAAGTCCTAGCATCAGCCATCAGACAACAAAAGGAAATAAAGGCATCAGAATTGGTAAAGAAGATGCCAAACTTTCACTTTTCACAGATGACATGACACTCTACATAGAAAACCCAACAGACTCCACCAGAAGCCTACTAAAACTGATCCATGAATTCAGCAAAGTCGCAGGGTACAAAATCAACGTACAGAAATCGGTTGCATTTTTATACACCAACAATGAAGCAACAGAAAGAGACCTCAAGAAACTGATCTCATTCACAATTGCACAGAAAACCATAAAATACCCAGGAATAAACCTAACCAAGGATATAAGAAATCTGTAGGATGAAAACTATAGAAAAGTTATGAAGGAAATTGAAGAAGACACAAAGAAATGGAAAAACATTCCATGCTCATGGATCAGAAGAATCAATATTGTTAAAATGTAACTACTACCTAAAGCACTCTACACATTCAATGCAATCCCAATCAAAATTGCACCAGCATTCTTCTCAAAACTAGAACTATCCTAAAATTTGTATGGAACCATAAAAGACCCCGAATAACCAGAGTAATATTGAAGAAGAGATCCAAAACGGGAGGTATCACCATCCCAGACTTTAGCCTCTACTACAAAGCTGTCATCATCAAGACAATATGGTATCGGCACAAAAACAGACACAGGGACCAATGGAATAGAATAGAGAACTCAGAATTGGACCCACAAATGTATGGCCAACTAATCCTTGACAAAGCGGGAAAGAGGATCCCATGGAAAGAAGACAGCCTCTTTAACAGATGGTTATGAGAGAACTGGACAGCAACATGCAGAAGAATGAAACTAGATCATTTTCTCACACCATGCACAAAAATAAACCCAAAATGGATAACGGACATGTGAGACAGGAAACCATCATAATCCTAGAGGAGAAAGCAGGAAAAAACCTCATTGACCTCAACCACAGCAATTTCTTACTTGACACATCCCCAAAGGCAAGGGAATCAAGAGCAAAAATGAACTATTGGGACTTCATGAAGATAAAAAGCTTCTGCAAGGCAAGGGAATCAATAAAACTAATAGACAACTGACGGAATGGGAAAAGATAGTTGTAAATGACATTTGGGATAAAGGGCTAGTATCCAAAATCCATAAGGAACTCACCAAAGTCCACACCCAAAAAACAAAGAATCCAGTGAAGAAATGGGCAGAAGACATGAACAGACACTTCTCCAAAGAGGACATCCAGATGGCCAACAGACACATGAAACGATGCTCAGTGTCCCTCATCACCAGGGAAATACAAATCAAAACCACACTGAGCTACCACCTCATGCCAGTCTGATAGGCTAACATGAACAAATCAGGAAACTAGATGCTGGCAAGGATGTATAAAAATGGGCGCCCTCCTATACTGTTGGTGGGAATATAAACTGGTGCAACCCCTCTGGAAAACAGCATGGAGGTTCCTCAAAAGATTAACAATAGAGCTCCCCTATGACCCAGCCATAGCACTGCTGGCAATTTACCCAAGGGATACAGGAGTGCTGATGCATAGGGGCACATGTACTCCAATGTTCATAGCAGCACTCTCAACCATAGCCAAAACATGGGAAGAGCCTACGTGTCCATCAGCTGATGAATGGATCAAGAAGATGTGGTATATTTATACAATGGAATACTACATAACAATGAGAAAGAATGAAATCTGGCCATTTGTAGCAACATGGATGGAACTTGAGGGTGTTTTGCTGAGCAAAATAAGTTAGGCAGAGAAAGACAGATACTATATGCTTTCACTTATAGGAGGATTCGGCGAAACTTAATAGGACCAGAGGGGAAAAGAAGGGGGAAAATAATTGGGAAGAGGGAGGGAGGCAAACCATGAGAGACTCTTGAATGCTGAGAACAAACTGAGGGCCCATGAGGGTAGGGAAGTGGGGAAGGGGGGTAATGGCCATGGGAGAGGGCACTTGTGGGGATGAGCACTGGGTGTTATATGTAAACCAACTTGAGAATAAACTATTTAAGAAAAAATATTTTCTTGGCATCATTATATAATAAAAACGTGGATTTATACTTGTATAATGTGTTGTAATCCATTGTCATTAATATCCTTATTGGTGCTCAAAATATCCCATTTGGCCAGTGTGAGTGTCTTCAAGTAACTTTCTGAATTTTTTTTGACAAAGGTTTACTGGTTTTCAATAGATTCCCTGAATTCCAGTATGACATGATGTTCTAAACTCCAATTCTGCATTTTTCTGCCTCAGGTCTGGAAACTGCCATTTCTGTAAGGAACCCTGGTGCCTATTAGTGAGAAATAGTATTTAGAGACCACAATCTGGGTACTAGGGTACTCAGTTCCTACTGATGGACATTTGGTTCCTTCTAGTCTTTTAGTGCAGGAGGGTTCCTCTGTCCTCATGTGTGGTAGATAGCATTAGTTCCTCTTACAGTCATGGAACCAATATGATTTTCCTACTTTTCCTTTTCTGCTGCTCATTCACTCTGTGGAATATCAATAACCACCTGATGTTAAGCATAGCTGTTTAGAACACCTGTTCTGGAGCCAGCCTTCCTGGTTTTAGATTCTAGCTTTGTTATTTAATAGTTCTCTGGCTTCTCTATACCTTGATTTTCTAATCTCTAAAAGATCAGTGGTAATAATAGTACTTAATGGCATTCTTTTTGAATGAATTAATATACATAAAGCATTTCAACAATGGCTGGTACATATTAAGCATGTATAAACACTTTCCATTATTAATATTTGCAGTGGGCATTGTACATGTGTAAACACGTGTACTTCAGCATGCAATTCAACTCAAACTAACTTAACAAAAAAATTATAAAGCTTGCTGTGGTCATGGGGAAATGACAGAATAAAGGGATGATGTGTAAGCACGAAGGTCTTACTCAGAAACTGGAATAGAGGATTCATGGCTCCTCACCCTATATATCACTGCTCAATTCTCCTTGTGTTTTGTCCTCACTCTTTTTCCTGAAGATGGGTTGGTATCAGGGAATTAGGCTGCTGCAGCCCAAAAGCAATGCTCTTTCAGCTCAGAATTCAAGAAAAATGGTTAACCTGTCCCCTCCAATTCAGAGAATTTAATGAAGGACTCTGATGGTTGACCTTGAATCTTATGTTCATCCTTGGGCTAATCTATGGCTTTGAAGGAGTATTGAATTAGGGTTTGCCCTGTGTGGGTCACAAGCCTACCCTTGTGAATGGGGAAAATCATAAGTAAAAGCCTACCAAGACCACACAGAGTGAGGAAGAGATCCCCAAAGGAAAAGACACTCCCTTAAGAAGGGAGAAATGAAGGCATGATGGAGATATAAAAACAATAACTGCCAGAGCTAACTACAAAGAAAATAAAACATGGTGCCCACTTTCAAGGAACTTGTACCCTAGCAGGAGAACAGGCATCATAGAGAAATCAGTCACAGCATTATTGGGCAGCTATGCCATGTCAGGTGTCATGTGGTGGCAGTACAGGAAGGCGTGAGAGATCCCTCATTCTCAGCAGCTGGTCTAATAGAAGGATCTTGCTTTCCTTATTGTGTTCCTGAATGCCTAATACTCACTCTGATATTTGAAATGCAGCAGGCAAACTGGGGGCAGAGATTTATTTCATGCCAGACTCCAAAGGAATAAAGCAAGGCACTCATTTCTAATTTGGAAAGGAGCTTGTCTGGGCAGACTTTCTTCNGCAGGCAAACTGGGGGCAGAGATTTATTTCATGCCAGACTCCAAAGGAATAAAGCACAGGCACTCATTTCTAATTTGGAAAGGAGCTTGTCTGGGCAGTCTTTCTTCTTTTTTACAACCCCTTTAATTATATCCTAGAAGTCACATTTACTGGGGGACTATAACTTCACCATATCTTTTGGGAGACACTCAAGTCAAACAAGCTTCATCTCATTTTCAAGAGGTTTGAAGTAACTTACAACAGTGAATGAAACTGGAATGTCCCATGCATCTCATCAGTTTGATAGCATGAGGGCGTCATATGCACACTGGCATTTATCTCTTAGCTACAGCAGCAGCCTCTCTCTACCTGATTACAAGCAACCAAACCAAACAACAATAAACCTAAGAACTCTTTCTGAGATGTTTTCCCACCAGGGAGGAGGGCCACNTACCTGATTACAAGCAACCAAACCAAACAACAATAAACCTAAGAACTCTTTCTGATGTTTTCCCACCAGGGAGGAGGGCCATGTTCTCACTCTTGAGCTGCATCTTATTGTCTCTGTGGCCAGTGACACCCCAAGAGTACTGGTCAGTGGTGTGCCGCCTGCATTTCTACTGCCAACGCTCACTGTGGTTTGTGACTGTGGAAAGGATTTGGGTCCTTGTCTTCCCTTGGGGTTGTCCATTGTCACCTTACTGCCCCATTTTACAAAGTTGTGCTGAGCCGATCCCTGCAGCCTGGGGCCCTGAGTATTCTCACAGAGGCTTCTATCTAAGCTGGGGCCAGACTACACCATTCCCTCCATGGGCATCATTTCTGACTGTCTTCCCCACACCAGAGCACACAGTTCTCCTATCCATGGTTTCCCCTTCCTCCTCTGAACCACCAGAACTGCAAAGCCCTTTCTATCATTTTATGAAATTAGATCCCCAGAGAGCCCAAAACAAATCTGTAAGAGCCTTAACAAACAACCAGACTTTGAACCTTGGTGTGAGCTTACCTCAAACACGGGAGCCCTAAATCATCTGCTTCATATGCAAACCCACCTTTCCAAAATAAACAAATCCAAGAAAGGGGGAAATAAATGTATATTTATTACAAATAAATAAATATAGGGCCAGAAGAAAAAGGTTATACATAGAAGCACATAGTGTACAGTTCTACCGTTGAGCTTTGCAGCAGCTAAAGCGAGGACAGAAAAAGAATCGGCAAGAAGATTCAGACTGTCATTGGAAATAAATAAAACCAATAGTTCGGGAGAAGTGTGGCTGGGTTTGGTGGTGTGGCCTAGAGTCTTTACCTCAGTTAACTTTATGTTTTTGGTTTGCTCCTTTGTCCTAACAAGTCCCCTTCCCTTCCCTTCAGGACACAGCGAGACCACATTCCCCAGCTCTCTTGCTGTCAGGTATGGCTGTGTGACTGAACTCCAGCCAAGAAAACATGGCCAAAAGTGCTGTGTGTTATTTCTGGGCAGACTCTGATAAGAAGCAGGTGTACTTTTCCTACAGTTTCTGTCCGCATCTACCAGTTGAATGGGAAAAAAACTTGGCCTGCCATGAGGAGAGTGGATCAAGAGCTAGAAAAGGATTGGGTCCCAGAATGCTATCGTGAAAGGCTGCTGGGCCATGCCACTCACAGCAGACTGAGCCATAGGGAGAGGTAACACAGTCAGTATTAAGCCACTGAGACCGCAGCGTTTATCTGTTAGAGCAGCTGATGTCACCATAACTAGAACAGATGGGATAACACTGGTCACCCTTGTCTTAAATTTTTTCCACCCACTCTTTCTGATGTATCAACAAACAGTCCAAAATTTCGTCTCCAATCTGTCCCAGCACAACAGAAGGTATTCTATCAGGGGAGGGCTCAAAGCCACTTAGATCGATTTTGAACCCTTGGATGATCTTTGTCCCTTGCAATCTGACAACTATCCATTCTTCATACCAGAAAAGTCCAAAGGAAGTGGGACTTGGGAAATTCTGCATTCACTCAGCACTGGCCATACTGCAACCTCTGAGAGTTGTTGTTTCCTGTGACAACAAAACACCAAGCATGTGTCTCTCCTGCTGAGTGGCAGAACAGGTGGCCACATGGCTCACTGTCCAGAAACACAGGTCCCCACAGCCCTTTTAGAAGAGTCAGGGGGCATGAAGGGTGGAGAGGGTCCAACCCCAGCCAGTCAGGCCTTTCACAGAGTATGTTAGGTGTTGGCCCAGCAAGAGGTCCACAGGTATTCTGATACAGCTGATGGAGTCCTGAGTGCCACACCATTAGTACTCTGCAGGACTCAGCCACTATGGTTTTCTGGTAGGTCACGTTGACATAACATTCCCAAGGTAATTGGCCTTGCAAAATTCACTGGTCAAAATGTTCATTTCCTGAGCAGAGATTGCAATTAGTAGCCAATCAGTGAAGCCAATCACTCAGCACATCTACGTCAAAATTTGAAGAGTTCTGAGTCGCTTGGTCACTTGGGGCCCTTGCTAAGAAATACTGGTCTGGATGACATAATGCCTGGGTTTCAACTGATCCAGTGATAGCCACTACTTATGAGGCACTTGCTTGTCCCAGATCATTCTTTGTTTGCAGCATTTCAAACATCTCCTTTGAAATAGGATATAATTTGCATGTCCATATGTTTTAGAAATAACCTCATTTTATAGATAAGAAAAACTGTCTACTGTATACACAGCCGTATGCTAGTCCCTCCTGGAACTAGATCAGGACTTTGATTTTGTGGAGTTGAAAATCTCTTTATGGAAGTGAAACTTTCCAGAAATAATTTGAGAATCATATAAAATAGCATACACAGCTAGTCTTTTTTCTGCTCAAAGCTAAATAGAGAATGAAGGTCCTATAGAGGAAAAGAGGCGTAGAGGTGAGAGTCATGTCAGCCTAAGAGGTAAGGTCAGGGTTCCAGGGAAAGATCAACTCCATTACCAGGTGTCTGGATGGACAAACACCAGTTGTTGAGTGGGAGGACGGCCAGCACTGAGGTGCAGGTGGGGAGGCTGAGTAGACAGCAGCTTGGGAGAGAAGACATGAGGAGCTCAAGAAGCTGGGGATTGCCTGCTTTTATTCTGTTGGGCAGCTGCCCCAGTGATGCCCTCAGATCAGTGGCTCTTGATGTGGTCTGCACCTAAAAGATGCTGAGGGCAGCTTTTACAAAATGCTGGTGTCTGAGCTGGGATCCCTTTCCTCACTTCTTCGAAAGCAACTAAAAATTTGACTAGCTAAACAGTCAGTGGCCAAACCGTATATTACAATAGGACTCTGACCCATGAACTGCGGCAATTGGCCTGGGAAGCCAAACCACTGTCTGCAGCAACCAGTGGATGAAATTAAACCACAACTCCTGTAGCAATAGGCCTCAATCAGGATTTGATCAGTAACTGATGGTTTCGCTAAGTTTGGCCCTCACTTCCATCTCAGAATCACCCAGAGAAAGCCAGTATGTTCCCCCTTGCCAATCGCATAGGACACTCAGCCTGTTTATCCCACCTCCAGCTTCCCTGTGCCAACTGCCTCCTACAGGCGCACACCTGACACCGGCCCTTTTTTCTCACTATAAAGCTTTTTCACTCCCTCACTGCCTTTGAGTCTCTGCCAAAATGCAAGTGATGATGGCTGACTTCGTTGTTTGAACAAGTTCTGAATAAATAGCCTTTACTTGTCCCCATGTGGGTGGTCTTTGTTTATTTCCATGTAACCAAGCATGGAGGAAAGAACAGGAGGTAAAAATCAGACTGAATGACTGCATTTGTATGAAGCCCACCAACAGGAAAAATGAATCCATGGTGACTGAAATAAGAAAGTGGCAAGGTGTGTAGGTGTGGGGGGATGGTCGGAGTGCGGTGAATTCACTGAAAAGGGTCATTAGATGCTTTCTAGGGGGGTAGATATGGTCCTGCGTCTTATTTTGAGTGATGGTTACATGGTGTATACAGTTGTCAAAACTCATTGACTTAAATCCTTAAGATTTAAAGTGAATTAAACTGCACTAACATTATTACTCGTGGTAGGCTGTTTTTTTAAGAGGGTCCTCAATTCCTGCTATTTACATCTTGTGCAATGCCCTCCCCTGGTGTTTGGGCCAGACCTACTGACGGACTCCTCACAAACGGATACAGCACAAGTGATAGTTTATCACTTCTAAGGTTGAGTTATAAGAAATTGTGGCTTTCAGGATACTCTGTCTTGCTCTTGCTCTTACTCTGGGAGAGGCTGGCTGGTCTATTGTGAACTTACCCTACGGAGAGGGCAATCTGGCAAGGAACTTATGCTTCCAACCCTCAGCCAGTAAGGACCTGGGGCCTGGCAACAGCCAATAAACTTGACACAGGTCCTTCCCTGGTCAGCCTTGCTGTTATCTTGACTGCAGCCTTAGAAAAGACCCTGAATCAGAACCACCACCCATCTACATTGTGCCTGGATTCCTAAGCCACAGAAACTGTGAGATCATAAATATTTATCATTTTAAGCTGCTAAGTTTTGGGATAATTTGTTATGCAACAATAGATAATGAATACACAGATGAAATCTGTTCTATATCAAATTTTTTTTTTTTTAAAGAAAACCACTTGTTAAAAAGAAAGGGAAGCAGAGTACCTGGTAATACATCCCTCATCCCTCTGTTCTCTTCCTCGCTCAGGGACTCTGCTCTGCCCACCATGATCTACTCGGGTACCTGCCCCAACTCTTTCCCTGGAAAGCCTTCTTCCAGAAGTTTTCTCAATATATAAATAAGTAGGACAGACAGACACATCCATGGAACACCTTATCTAAGGCACAGGGAGAGAGATTCTCCACATGCTGTTACATGAACATTCCTAGCTCTGAGGTGCATGTGGAATTCAAGCATGCTTATACCCAGGGAGGTTTATGGAGAGGGGGAGGCGGGAGAAGGGGCTGTCTCTTCCCTCGGATGGATGGTCTTCACCATGCAGCTCCTCCACACGTCTTTCCCTCTCTTAGCTGGGAAGACGAGGGAGATCGTCCCTGGCCAGGACCACCTTTGTCAGGGGGATAGCAGATACAGCGTGGACTCTGACAGCACACAGACCTGGACTCAGGTCCAGCCTCGTGAGCGGGGTAAGCTTTAGTGCACTGAGGAAGCTCAGGACGTGCCACCCCAAGATATGCCGCTTGGTATAGTGATCATTTTGAGCTCAAGGAACTTGAAAAATAATACACGCAGAGAGATACCCTTCACTGTACACCCTTATCTGCCTAAAGATAGAGCCTCCAACAGGAACTCAATTGTCATAAATCCCCTCCCCTGGGGTTCCATCCACCGGAGGAAATTGACTCCCATCACAGGAAAGGAGACTAGAAGTGGATGCCACACCCAGGCAAACTTTGTTACAAACTATCATATCTCCCCCGCCCCCATCTTGCTAAGGGCCCATTCATCTTCCCTAAAAACCACTCACTCAGCCCCCCACCTCCCTTATTTTTTTTTTAATATTTTTTTATTTTTTATTTCTAGGAGAGAGAGAGACAGCGTGAGCAGGGGAGGGTCAGAGAGAGAGGGAGACACAGACTCTGAAATAGGTTCCAGGCTCTGAGCTGGCAGTCAGCACAGAGCCCGACGCGGGGCTCGAACCCACGAACCTCGAGATCATGACCTAAGCGAAAGCCGGACGCTTAACCGACTAAGCCACCCAGGCGCCCCTCCCACCTCCCTTATTCAGATGGCACGTAAATTCTGAAATCTCACCACGTCCAGGGGCATTCGCTTCTTTGTGTATGACACCACTGTGCACATAATATTGAAAATGAATAATTATATATTCCTTTTCTCCTAGACTAGACGAGGAAGTAGTCTCCTTCCCTACAACACCATGAGTCCTTTCTGGCCTCAAGAACCTCACCTATAAAATTAAGATAACTCTTCCCTTAAGGAATTATCATAAAAATTAGAGACACACACCAACATGGGTGAATCTCAAATGTACTGTGCTGAGAGAAAACAGCCAGATTCAAAAGGCTACATAATATGACATTCTGGAAAGAACAAAACCTTAGGGGTAGAAAACAGATCAGAGGTGAGAGGTGGGAGGAAGGCGGGCCACAAAGCAGCACTAGAGAATTTGAAGGGGGTGGTGACGCCACGGTTCTATATCTCATTTATACTGATGACCGCATGACTGTAGGTGTCAAAATTCACAGAATTGTACATAAAAATGATGAATTTTATTGTATGTAAATTATACCTCAATACATCCCCTTTGAAAAATAGGGGCAAAGTAGAAGGCACAGACACAATCATTCTCTCATTCTAGCCTGCTGCCCAGGCTGGGGTCACAGCCTCTAAGACCGACCACTGACTCGGCTCTGCCTTGGGAAATTTGCCATTTTGGGGGACACAGACTTAGCCCTGGGAAGAGTAGTATCAAGGCCACTCAAAGACAGCATCATGTCCTGGTCCTTGGGTTTCCATCAATGAACAGGGGAACATTAAGAGTCAACCATTTTCATCTATCATTGGCCTCTATACAAATTCATGTATGTTTTTTACTCCAAACCAGCAAATATGGTGTTGACACCACCATAGAGCAGTGCCTACAAATCAAACAGGCATATTATATGTAAGCTGCTAACAAACTATTGAATTCACCCTCCTTAGCACCAGCAAGATAAAGAGCTAGAATGTGAGTTTTTAATCAAATCAGAAAGTGAGAGACAAAAAATGGCAACGGTGCCTGTTAATCTCCTCGAAGTTTCCACAGGGACGGGCCCAGCCAGAAGCCTTCATGTCTATGGAAGTCACAAATGGCTAGTTTGGACAAAAGAAAATGAAACCAGGCAAGGAAAGGATTGGCTACATTCTGAGCAAGACTGAATTCCAAGGTTGGTCAATCCAGGGGCAGCTTGAGAGCTCAGAAGGCGAAGCCTTGGGTTACCAAGGATCTTGCAGCTTGGGGGTGAGGGAGTATGGAAAGAAGCCCGGATGTCCAACTTCTTTAGGCCTCAGGGACTCCAGAGAAATCCAGCAAGGCTCGTGTGGGTGAGCCAAGGCAAAGCACAGGCAGGAGAACATAGAAAGGGGAAGAATATGCCCAGCAGGAAGTGGTTTCTGACACCCCAGAAGTGCATCCTCTGTAGGCATCTTTTTCCACTGTATGACGGATCAGCCTATCATAATAGGCTGCCTACTTGCTGTCTCCACACTGGATTCCTCCTTAAGAGGAAGGGTGTATGGAACTCATTACTGTATTAACAGCTTCCAGCTCCGTGTCCAGCCTTTACAGCAGCAACTACAACAGGAACTGCTAACCCTTATATAATAACAACTAAGACACAGTGCACTCGGAGTGTGTCACGGGTACTCTAAATTCTTTACACCTATTAACTTAAAATTTTTTTAGTATTTATTTATTTTTGAGAGAGAGAGAGAGACAGAGAGTGAGTGAGGGAAACACAGAATCTGAAGCAGGCTCCAGTCTCTGAGCTGTCAGCACAGAGCCCAACATGGGTCTTGAACTTATGAACAGCGAATTCATGACCTGAGCCAAAGTCAGACACTTAACTGACTGAGCCACCCAGGTGCCCCACATCTATTAACTTTTCAAATTCTCAGTATAAACATTATATTTTATAGATAAGGAAACTAAGGCACACAGAGTTCAAGATGTTTGTCCTAGGCTATCCCACTGGCAATGGCAGAGCTGGGCTGTCTGCTCCAGACTATATTTTTGTCCATATAATAATGTACTTGGTAAAGATCTGTTGACTGAACGGGGCCAAGGCCCTATTCTTGCCTTCTTCTCTTAGACTCTTTTTCTCCATGGCCTCATCTATCTCTTCAGTCCCAGATATTACATCTCTGCAGCCTAATTCCTCTCGTCAGCCTACCTCCCATTATAAAGACATTTCTGACTTTAAATGTTTATGGTTTAGTCAAGAGATGATACATAATCAATACCAGTAAATCATTTATCCTACCGGTACCACGTTACCTCTCTACCTCCTCTCTCTCTCTCACTCTCTCTCTCCCTCTCTCTCTTTACATGTGCACTCACATGAATCCCCAAAGCCCAGCAGTTAACCTACTGAACAGCTGAGTCAGTTACTCAACACCATTCTACGTTTCCAGTACCAGCCCCTCAGCACACAGAACAATTGGTAGGTAGCAGCACTTTCTCCCAGCACAAAACCCAAGACCTGCTCTAAAATGAAGAGTCTGCATGGAGGGGCCAGGGCTCTCGGTGCCGGAGTCTGCCGCCCACCTCAGAGTAAAATCTCTCTTCGTGTATCTGTCAGGATGGAGATGCAGGTGAGGGGCTGTCCTGCCTGTCTGCTTCCCACAAACATAGTCATTCACTGAACGTACTCTGCACAAGTACACAGAGTTCACAGCCAACCCTTTTCATTTGGGAACATAAGTGCTGGAGAAATGACAGAGAAAGCCTCTGCCAGCAACTCTATTAACTGGCCTAGTCTTTCCTAAATACAAAAGGAAATCCAGGATCACAAGCTTTTTGAGGAAAACCAGTAGGTTAAAAGTGGAGAATGGATGAGAAAATAAAACAAGAAACTCGTTCAAAACAATTCTAGAGGGGCACGTGGGTGGCTCAGTCGGTTAAGTGTCCGACTTTGGCTCAGGTCATGATCTCATGGTTCGTGGGTTCGAGCCCCGCATTGGGCTCTGTGCTGACAGGTCAGAGCCTGGAGCCTGCTTCAGATTCTGTGTCTCCCTCTCTCTCTGACCTTCCCCTGCTCACGCTGTCTCTCTCTCTCTCTCTCTCTCTTTCTCTCAGAAATAAACATTAAAAAAAATTCTAGAAAAGAAAACAATCTGACTTTAGAGGAAACAGAATACTCAAGAAAAGAAGGAAAATTTTAAAGTTTTTAATAATATGATCAGATATTTGAGAAGCTGTTACATCAATGGAACATGAATAGGCTAATATAGAGGATATTGAGACATTAATTGATTGGAAATTAAGAATGTGATTAAAATGTAATACTAGGGGCTGGATGGTAAAATTAAGAAAACTGTCAAGAACATGGAACAACAGGGACACTTGTGTGGCTCATTTGTTTGGTGTCGGACTCTTGATTTTGGGTCAGGTCATGATCTCAAAGTTTGTATGTGTTTGAGCCCCATGTTCAGCTCTGCACTGATGGTGCAGAGACTGCTTGGGATTCTTTCTCTCTCTTGCTCTCTCTTTGCCCCTCCCCTTCTAAATAAATAAATACTTTTTTAAAAGCATGGAACAAAAGAAAAAGTATACAAAATATGAGAGAAAAGACACAAAGCGTCAAACCAGGCATCTAGGGGTCCAATATACATCCCAGAAAAACTGAATCTAGTACATGAAAGAGGACATAATTGAGACATTTAAAAAATATAACTTTCCCAAATTTTAGGGGCTGGAGGCAAGATGGCGGAGAAGTAGGGAGCTCCGTGCATTTCGCCTGCACCCATCTCTCAAACAGAGAAGGCCTGAAGTCATAGGACACTGAGCCACAGGAGTTTGGGAAGAGAAAGAGACAGAGTACACTGGGAAGGCAACCTCATAAGTGCGTGAGTGTGAACTGGGGAAGATAAAAGCGGGAGGGGACCGGAGACACAGAGGGAGTCGAGGGACCCCCCCCTCGCAGGGAGCCACAATGACTCAAGGGGAAAAGAAAGAGTGGCTGAAACTGCTCATAGAACTGTTCCTGGAGAAGAGAAAAACCTCGGCTTGGAAGGAGAGTGTTCTTGGTTCTAGCTGGGGTGCTGACTTTGAACTAGGTGCCCCCGGTCCCAGATGGCGCCAGGAGAAACTGCTCTGCTGCACTCCCGGCACCATCCCCAGCGGTGGTGAAGACGCTGCGGGCCTGAGGCTGTGTTCCCCTGGCTTGATCCATGGCAGTGCTGAGACCGTGTGGTTCCCAGGCTGTGCTGCCACTTAACCCCAGCAGATCTGAGGCTGCGCCACTTCACTGCTGCTCCCCCCCCACCCCCCGGCCCCCGCCACGGCCCCAGCAGCAGGGAAGCAGTGACCTGCGGGACTGTGTTTCGGGTGGTATCAATAAAGCGCCGGGACTGGGACCTGGAAACGAGGCGGGCCATGGGGCATAGAACTCAGCCCACCTTGGCTATGCCCACAACACAGGGAGATCGGACCAAAAGGAGTGATCTGTAATGCTTGGTTCCAGAAGGGACTGGGGCGACACCAGTTTTTTGCCCCACAACCACTAACAGGGGGCGTCAGGGAGTGGGCCGTGGGCAGGGGACACAGTGGAGGCTAAGACCTGCCTACACCAAACCACATCCATCCCTGCTAAAGAGCTGCCTTTGTTTTTGTTTTTGTTCTTGTTTTCTTTTACCTGAGCCTGGGACAAGACCAACATAGTTGCGCTGCTGTGATTAAATCTAGATCAATTCTTTCTATTCAGATATATTCTCCCTTTTCTCGTTGTTACCCTCCACTCTGCTGGTTAGGGCACTCGTCACTGGTTTGCTTAAACAGTCACATTTAATCCGTTCTCTAGATGTATATTTTACACCTCCATCACTACCTTTTTCTCTCTCTCTCTGGAGTAATCAGACTATATAGTTTCTCTGAATAACATTATCTCATTTCTTTCGCCTCGCCTCTAAACATATTCTACATATTCTACGATTTCTCTCTCTTAATCAAGCCTGTTAGTCTCTGCCTGGTCATTTCATTTCCAATTTCGCTTCCTCCCCGCCCTGTCATTTCTCTCTTTGTATATGCTCTTCCATCAGCACTGCATACACTCTGCTCTTTATTTGTAGCTGCAAATGCTGGTTTTATGCTTTTAGACTGTCCTTTGTCTTTCGGGTTTTCTCTTTTCTTTTTTATTAATTTTTATTTTTATTATTTGTCTTCCCCCTTTCCTTTTTTTCTTTTTTGTTTTGTTTGGGGTTTTTGTCCCTTTCTTTTTCTTTTTGCCTTTCAGTTTGCGTGTTGGTTGGATTTGTCTGTGCGGTTGTGTGCCTTTGTTCCCTGTGTGTTTGTCTGTTTTCTTTTCCAGGGCTACGTCAAGAAACAAACCAAAATATACATGGTGGAGAGTCCCAAATACCACTACGAGTAGAGAAATAAAATAATCAAAGTCTCAATAAAAGAGACCAAGAGAGACCATTCAAAGAATACTTCCTGAACAGACAGGCCCTGGACAGTCAGAGAGTCTTCTTTGGTACAGCAACACCCGCAGGGGCAGAGTGCATACCAAGCTTTTAAAATTAATAAGAGATAGAAAGCTAACCAAAATGACAAAACGGAAGAACTCCCTTCTAAAGAAATTCCAGGAAGAAATGGCAGCTAAAGAACTGCTCAAAACAGATATAAGCAACATACTGAACAAGAATTTAGAACAATAGTCATAAAATTATTCACTGGGCTAGAAAAAGGCATGGACAACATCAGAGAAACTATGGTTACAAACACTGTGGAGCTTAAAAATAGTTGTGATGAATTTAAAATGCTATAAATGAGATGCATAATAAAATGGAGGGGTCCAATGCATAGATTGAAGAGGCAGAGAGGAGATAGGTGTATAAAAAGACACAAGTATAGAACAAGAAGCAGCTGAGAAAAAGATAAACTGATCCGGGAACATGAAAGGAGAGCTCAAGAGCTGAGTGATACAATCAAACGGAACAATATCCGTATCATATGAATTCCAGAAGAGGAAGAAAGAGGGAAAGATGTGAAGGAGTCCTTGAACAAATTATAGCAGAGAACTTCCCCAATCTGGGGAAGGAAAAAGACATTTAAATCTAAAAGGCACAGAGAACTCCCCTCAGACGTAACTTGAATCAACCTTCTGCACGACATATCATAGTGAAACCGGCAAAATATAAAAACAAAGAGAGAATTTTGAAAGCAGCTAGGGAGAAAAGGGCCCTAACATACAAAGAGAAACCTATCAGAGTGGTTCCAGACCTAGCTACTGAGACTTGGCAGACCAGAAAGGAATGGCAGGAAATCTTCAATGTGAAGAACAGAAAAAATATGCAGCCCAGAATCCTTTATCCAGCAAGCCTGTAATTCAGAAGAGAGAGATCAAAGTCTTTCCAAATAAACAAAAATTGAGGGAATTCATCACCACTAAACCAGCCCTACAAGAAATCCTGAGGGGGAATCTATGAGGGAAATGGTGCAAGGAACTCAGGTACCAGAGACACCACCACAAGCATGAATCCCACAAAGGACACGATGACCCTACACCCATATTTTTCAATAATAACACTGAATGGAAATGGGCAAATTGCTCCAATCGAAAGACATAGGGTAGCAGAATGGATAAGAAAACAAAATCCATCTATTTGCTGTCTATAAGAAACTCATTTTAGACTGGAGGACACCCTCAGATTGAAAGTAAGGGGATGGAGAAATGTATATCATGCTACTGGAAGTAAAAAAAAAAAAAGAAAAATAGCTGGAGTAGCTATAGTTATATCAGACAAACTGGACCTTCAAGTAAAGACAGTAACAAGAGATGAAGAAAGGCATTATATAATAATTACAGGGTCTATCCATCAGGAAGAGCTAAAAATTATAAATGTCTATGCACTTATTATGGGAGCACCTAAACATATAAAACAATCACAAACAGAAACAATCTTATGGATAAGAATGGACTAATAGCAGGGAACTTTGATGCTACACTTACAGCAATGGATAGATCAACTAGACAGAAAATCCCTAAAGAAACAATGGACTTGAATGACATATTGGACCAGATGGATTTGACAGACATGCTTAGAACTCTATATCCCTAGGCCATGGAATTCACTTTCTTCTCAAGTGTGCATGGCACATTCACCAAGATAGATCACATACTGGGACATAAAGCAGCCCTCAATAAATATAAAAGAATTGAGATCATACCATGCACACGTTCAGATCACAATGCTATGAAACTTGAAATCAACCACAGGAACAAGTCTGGAAAACCTCCAAAAACATGGAGGTTAAAGAACACCCTACTAAAGAACGAATGGGCCAATCAGGCAATTAGAGAAGACATTTTAAAATATATGGAAACAAATGAAAATCAAAATACAACAATCGAAACTCTATGGGATGCGGCAAGGCAGTCCTAAGCAGAGAGTATGTTGCATTCCAGGCCTATTTCAAGAAATTAGAAAAAGCGCAAGTACAAAATCTCACAGCNTGCACCAGCATTCTTCTCAAACTAGAACTATCCTAAAATTTGTATGAAACCACAAAAGACCCTGAATAGCCAAAATAATATTGAAGATGAAATCCAAAACGGGAGGCATCACCATCCCAGACTTCAGCGTCTACTACAAAGCTGTCATCATCAAGACAGTATGGTATTGGCACAAAAACAGACACATAGACCAATGGAATAGAATAGAGAAGTCAGAATGGGACCCACAAATGTATGGCCAACTAATCTTTCACAAAACGGGAAAAAGTATCCCATGGAAAGAAGACAGCCTCTTTAACAGATGGTTATGAGAGAACTGGACAGCAACATGCAGAAGAATGAATCTAGATCATTTTCTCACACCAGACACCAAAATAAACTCAAAATGGATAAAGGACCTGAACATGAGACAGGAAACCATCAAAACCC
The DNA here is from genome assembly GCF_008692635.1 of Crocuta crocuta. Taxonomy (NCBI): domain Eukaryota; kingdom Metazoa; phylum Chordata; class Mammalia; order Carnivora; family Hyaenidae; genus Crocuta; species Crocuta crocuta. The sequence goes on along the minus strand of NW_027532617.1, from coordinate 214,184 downwards.
TAGAGGAGAAAGCAGGAAAAAACCTCCTTGACCTCAACTGCAGCAATTTCTTACTTGACACATCCCCAATGGCAAGGGAGTCAAGAGCAAAAATGATCTACTGAGACCTCATCAAGGTAAAAAGCTTCTGTATGGCAAAGGAAACAATCCATAAAACTAGTAGGCAATGGACGGAATGGGAAAAAATAGTTGCAAATGACATTTGAGATAAAGGGCTAGTGTCCAAAATCTATAAGGAACTCACCAAACTCCACACCCGGAAAACAAAGAATCCAGTGAAGAAATGGGGAGAAGACATGAACAGACACTTCTCCAAAGAGGACATCCAGATGGCCATCAGACACATGAAACGATGCTCAGTGTCCCTCATCATCAGGGAAATACAAATCAAAACCACACTGAGATACCACCTCACACCAGTCACAGTGGCTAAAATGAGCAAATCAGTAGACTCTCGATGCTGGCGAGGATGTGGAGAAACGGGCACCCTCCACACTGTTGGTGGGAATGTAAACTGGTGCAACGCCTCTGGAAAACAGTATGAAGGTTCCTCAAAAAATTAACAATAGAACTCCCTTATGACCCAGCCATAGCACAGCTGGGAATTTCCCCAAGGGATACAGGAGTGCTGATGCATAGGAACACATAGTCAAATCATGGAAAGAGGCTAAGTGTCCATCAACTGACAAATGGATCAAGAAGATGTGTTATATTTATACAATGGAATACTACATGGCAATGAGAAAGAATGAAATCTGGCCATTTGTAGCAACATGGATGGAACTTGAGGATGTTATGCTGAGCAAAAACACCAGGCAGAGAAAGACAGATACTATATGCTTTCACTTATAGGAGGATTCGGAGAAACTTAATAGGACCAGAGGGGAAAAGAAGGGGGGAAATAGTGGGAGAGAGGGAGGGAGGTAAACCATGAGAGACTCTTGAATGCTGAGAGTAAGCTGAGGGCTGAGGTTGGTGGGGGAGAGGGGAAGTGGGGTGATGGGCATGAAGGAGGGCACTTTTTGGGATGAGCACTGGGTGTTATATGGAAACCAACTTGACAATAAACTATTTAAGAAAAATATAAATTTTCCAGAGTCTCCCCCAAAACTTCACATCTCAGAATGAAATGTGTTTCCCCAAAGCTAGAGGAAGGATGAAAAAACAAACCTAAATACATCAGTATAGGGGCGCCTGGGTGGCTCAGTCCATTAAGTGTCCAACTTCGGCTCTGGTCACGATCTCACGGTTCGTGGGTTCAAGCCCTGCATCAGGCTCTGTGCTGACAGCTAGTTCAGTGCCTGGAGCCTGCTTCAGATTCTGTCTCTCCCTCTCTCTCTGACCTTGCCCGGCTCGCACTATGTCTCTGTCTCTGTCTCTGTCTCTCTCTCAGTCTCAGAAATAAATAAAACATTTAAAAAACAAATACATCAGTATAAAATTTCACTAAGAATAGATACTCTTAAAAGCTGCCATTAAAATAAAAGCACACATAAAGTAGGTCAACTACAAAAGGACAAAAATTAGATTGACTGCAGACACTGCAGCATCAATATTGGAAATTACAATATAATCTAGCAGCACCTGGAAAGTATTGAGAAAATGACACTATGCTCACTGACTTGGCTGTCCCAAAGGATGGATGGAGAGAGGCAGACACAGGCAGACATCTGGGTCCCTCCATGTAGATAGAAGATACAGTTACAGCCATACACAGAGCACAGAGCAACAGCACACCCAGTCAGAGTGCAAACCCTCTGGCTTTCACATCTCCCTGAAGGCACACAGCTGCTGCTGTATCACCTGGCTCAGGTGAACATTCTATTCAAAAGCTCTGTTTGGAGTGTGTGCGTGTGTTTAATGTTTACTTATTTAGTTTTGAGAGAGAGAGAGAGAGAGAGAGAGAGGGAGAGAGAGAAATGGGCAGAGAGAGAGGGAGACAGACTCTGAAGTGCAGAGCCCGACATGGGATTTGAACTCACGAACTGTGAGAACCTGAGCAGAACTGAGAGTCGGATTCTTAGCCAACTGATCCACCCAGGTGCCTCTGGTATGTTTTTCTATCAAACCCTTATCCACACTCTGCCAGCCCAACAGGAGCAAGTAACTGATGACAACTCCAGCCTGTTCCAGAATGTTCACTGTGAGACAGGATGAATCCGAGGTTAGTCTCCCAAAGTCAGTCTCCCAGGCATCCCTGGTCTCCAGCAGAACTACATGTGAGGCCCCTGAAGCCACTTCCTACTGCAGTCAGTCACCATGGGGACTAAATTCATTTCAGAACCACAAGAGGTCAAAGAGTTTATCTTCCATAGTCTTGCTGAAAAAATAGTGACTTGGGAATTGACTCAGAAATTGAAAAATGAAGCTAAAAAAGAAGAATTTAAGAACAATGTGGATTGGAGCAGTGTCTACAATAACAACAACAGAAAGAATGATTCCATGGAAACAACGGAAAGGCGAATAAGATGACAATTGTACAGGGAGTTTATAAAACCATTGGCCCAAATTAGAAATTGAAGTCAAGGGACTCCAAGATGACTATCTCCAAGAAAAAAAAAAATGGATTTCGCGGAACAGATAGTATTAAAAACCTGGAAATATCCAGGAATTAAAAAGGCATTTATTTCTCTCAACCAGAAAGAAGGAAAGAATTAGAAATTCCAGGAAAGGCAAACAAGCAAAGGTGAGAAAAATCCCAGTGCAAAGACAGAGAGCAAACTAAAATGGCATGGTTTTGAGCAATGCTGGACGTGAGAGAATTTACTTGCTCCATGGGCTCAAATATTCTTTGAACTGATCAGGATTAGTGACATAGGATTTCATTGTATTTGCTTCTGCAATAAGTGAAAAATATATAACTATAATACCGATGGTGATGTTTTCTTTTTTAAAGTCAATCTGTAGAGAAGACATGAGACATAATTACAGGCACATGAAAGAATTTAAATGTCCAAACCTTGTAAAAATGGTAGTCTGTAACTGACTAGGAAAAAGTGGAAGACGTTACATTGGCTCTGACGTGCCTGCTCCTCTGGCAGTGACCATCTCAAATTTACTGAACTGAAATTTGAGTATATTGTTTAGTTCAATCTACAGTTACTTACCACTTGCCTTCCACATGCCATGCATTGCTCTGGGTCTTGAGAGACAACACTCAACATGTCTACAGTGCTGATAGGCAGGTTTCCTGCCCTTGGGGGGCTCTTGGGACACTAGAGGGAGAATCCAAGTGACAGGGAGTCGCCATCTTTGACAGCAGGCTAAGAGTGGAAGACTCCATAACAATTATGGTAAAAACCAAAGAAAAAATAAAGTTAGAAATGGTTAAAAGCGCTGGCCTCTAGAAAGTAAGACTGGTTGGTGGGGGAGTGGAGTTTAAGAATGAGTCTTTTTACTTGACTCAGTTTGCACTACCTCACATTTTTCTAAGTATAAGGATTATTTTAAGCATAATTTTAAAAACCTGTAATAAAGCTTCTTCTAACCAGCACGATCACAGTGGTTCACAAGAAGTGCAAATGCTGCATAAAAGGCCTGATGTCAGGACTTCAGGATCCTGAATTTTGTGCAAAGAATGTGAAATGGTGCAGCTGGGAGCCATTTGCTTCAATATGCACTGAGAAGATTTTGGTCCTATAATTGTGCATCTGGATATTTTAATAGTGGTATGATGTGAAGTGAGACTCTAAAAACATACTGTGTTGCCTTTTCTGCTTTATTTATTGCAATAAGTTGACTTTTAATTTTTCAAGCAGTATACAAATATTTTCAAAGGTGCTGTGAAAAGTTGTTTAAGAAAGTACATACTTGGGGCTCCTGGGTGGCTCAGTCGGTTAAGCAACCACCTTTGGCTCAGGTCATGATCTCGTAGTTCGTGAGTTCAAGCCCTGCATGGGGCTATCTGTTGTCAGCTCAGAGCCCACCTCGGATCCTCAGTCCTCCCCCCACCCCTGCCCCTGACTTACTTGCTCTTCCTCTCTCTCTCTCTGAAAAAAAAAAAAAAAAAAGTGCACACTGTCTATGTATGAAAAAAACATGTTTGAGTAGTTCAACCCCTCTTACAGCCCATATCTAATAGTATGTTGGGATCTAACCATCGTGGGCTACAATGATCTCCAAAAAGATGTGTCCAGAGGTCCATTTTGCCTGACCCTTCCGACCCCTCTCGTCATTCTCTCCCAGACTACCTGCAGCTGTCCCTTCATAGCTCTAGAACTCTGGGAGAAGGAACCGTCATGGGGAAGAATGGCAGGGGGCAAGGGGTCCATTTCAGGACTGGGTGGGGTGAGAGAGAATGAGGGGCACTGAGAAAGACCAGCTCTGATCTGGGAGGGGCTCTGAGGGGGCATAAGGTGAGCAGTGAGGGGCAGAGCACAACGGATCTTCCCCTAAGGCAGGAGAGGATATGCGAGCAGTGGGAGAGCTCATGTGGAGTTTAGGGCAGTGAACAGAGCAGCTCCAAAGGCACGGGCAGGAAGGCCTGCAAGGCAGGGATGTGGTGAAGGAAAAGTGAGGGGAACACAGCCATAGCCTTGTGGTGAGAGATGAACTGCTGTGACGGTAGCAGGCATTGCTCAGGAAAAGTGGGAATCCCAGGGTCCGCCTGGGGAAGACACGTGTTCTGTCTTGAGGGGCTTTGGCTACATGGGCCAGGGTCCAAGCGCACCCAGGGACTCCATGACACAGAATGGAGATTTTGTTTCATGAACCCAGAGCCATAAAGAATATGATCAACAAGTCATAAAAGCCTCTCAAGGGCTACCCCTGACCTCAGTGGTGCTCAGTTGTGTGTCTGTTCTGTGGCCTACTTCCCGGCAACCTCGGCTCTCATCCTCAGAGCAGGTGTATGCGAGCAGTCATTTCTGCCTCCACCTCCAGTCTGTCCTGGGACATGCGTGTGGGTCACAGCTCACGGACACTGAAGAAACACAGAGGGAGAAAGTGTCTGTACTTGACCATCTGAATCAGAGCATTGTGCTTTCAGGAAAAGATGCTGCCTTCCCCTGGCCTATGTTTTCAGGACTCACGTTCATAACCCTGTCATCAAGGGAGGTGACAGCTTCCAAGTACTGTTAATTCTAGACCTGTCATCAACCGTTTTCCCTTGCAGGGCTCGAACACAAAGAACCATGAGCCATGATTGCCTTCTTTCTGCTGTGTAGGAAGAAACATGACTGATTCTTTCCACCCCGAGCTTTCTGAGAGTCGGAGTCCTGTGCCATGGGCTTTGGAAACAGGCTGACCCAGGCTTGCGTTCCAAGGTTACCATTTTCTAGCTGTGCAGTTTGCAAATAATTCGTCTGAGCTGTAATTTTTTAAAAATTAACAACTCAATATTAATAATTATCTCTTTGTGTTATATGGAGAATTAAGTGACAATAATATGCATAAAGTACCTAATTCAGAGTCTGGTACATTGTACTCATCTTTGTTCTCCCTTGCCTAGACATAGTTGGTGTCAAAGGTATCCTTGCCCTCATTTCCTGGTAGGAAAGTGAGACTGCAGGATCCAGCTGCCTCCCCTACCCCTGAATCAGGTCCACACCCCCTCATCACTGCCTGCACATTCTAGGGTACAGTTTTCAGTCAGACCCTCCCTTCTTTCTGTTTATATGATAAGCATGCTGCAAACAAGTGGCAATCTCTGGTTCTTGTCACATCTGTCTTGAGTTGCCATGTTCCCCAAGTCTGTATGGGGTATGTAGCTGGATGTCCAATGCCCACTAAGTCAGCATTAAAGCTAGGTCTCAATTCAGTCCCTAGACTAGCTCCCCAAGGCTACTCCAGGCTCCCTCATCAACCCAGCAGAGCTTGCACACCAAAACCTCAATTCCAGTTTCTCCTTCTCTGAGCTCACCCCATATGGGCACTTGTCTCCTTCAGCTGCTGGAAAAACTCCCAGATGTGAGAGCAAATAAGTGTGCAGGACCATTCTGCCCTCTTACTGGAGATCAGCATCCCAGATTCAGAAAGACCTGGGCCCCAGACACAGCAAATGTTCGGAGAAACCTGCTTTTTCCTCTTTTCTTCTCTGTTGCTGTGATACTCTATTTTTTAGAGATCCCAGCTGTTGAAAAACATACTTTCTATCAACAATGCTGGCAATTTCAACATAAGCTAGTGGATGAGAAAGCAGGCTTTAAAATTTGGATAGAACTAGATGTGAATTTTGTACCACAATTTACCAGCTGTGGGACCTTGAGCTAGTTAATCTCTCTTCTTATCCAAAACTGAAAATGATAGTATCTATAGCACATGTATTTCATCATTTGGTTGCAAGTGAAGAAATCTGACTGAGTGGTCTAAACAAAAAGGAATAGAGTTTCTCTCACCTAGCAAGAGCTCTGGAAATGGTGACTAAGTGTGTTGTTTCAGCACCTCAATAACATCTCCCTGATTCTTTTGGTCTTTATCTCATCCTTATTGCCTCATGCTTACAAAATGGCTGTTGTGGCTCCAGATACTACATTTATATTCAAGGTGCCTATATCTTTCCTTTTAACAGGAATATTGAAGCCCTCCCAGTAGTCCTTGTGCTGGACTTGTTTTTAGATCCTATTAGCCAGAACTGGGACATATGGCAATTCATAACAAGAGAGCTGGGAAAATGGGGAATATTACTGACTTAGACCAAACAGAATTTGTATCTTGGGGTTGGGCACATTGCAGCTCAGGGGGAAAAAAGTCAGGGTTACTGAATGTGATTCTATGATTTATTATAAGAAAGATATCTTTGGTCTTTGTCCCCATGTCTGGCACACAACTCAAAACCCTTGGAATTTCCTGTGTTGAGAGGTTATCATTCTTTGTTATGTTAATGAGGCAAGTGTTGGAAAACACCTTAGGATGGGGGCTGGTTGCCAATGGAGCTGATCTTTCAATTTTGATTAAAGGGTTAGAACTTTCACTCCCCACCTCCCCGCCCCCCACCCTGATCTTGGGGGAGGGGAGACAGGCTGGAGGTGGAATCAATTGCAATGGTCAATAATTTAATCAGCCATGCCTTTGTAATGAAGCCTCCATAAAAACCCAAAGTACAGGGCTCAGAGACTTTCCAGGTTGATAAACGTGTGGAGATGTGGGGAGAGTGGCTTGCCTGGGGAGGACACAGAAGCCCTATAGTATTCTCACACATCTTGCTCTATGCATCTCTTCCATTTGGCTTTTCTGGAATTATATCCTTTCATAATAACGTGGTAATCTAGTGAGTAAAATGTTTCTCTGAGTTCTGTGAGCCAATCTGGCAAATTAATTGAACCCAAGAAGAGAGTCCTAGGAATCTCTGATTTCTAGACATTTGGTGAGAAGAACAGGTAACCTGGCCATGTGACTGGCATCTGAAGTGGGGGGTGAGTTCACAAGGATAGTTGTATGGGACTGAGCACTTAACCTGGAGATCCAATACTATCTCCAGGCAGATGGTGATAGAACTGAGTTGAATTGTTGGACATCCATGTGGTCTCCAGAGAAGTGCTGGTGTGGGTCACCCACATTGGAATGGAGTCTCAGAACCATTTTCCCAAGTAAGAGGGATGTATGGCTAAAGGGCAGGTAACCAAAGAAGTTTGATTCGACACAGGGTTGCAGTAACAAATTTAAGGATATTTGTAGGGGCGCCTGGGTGACTCAATTGGTTGAGCTTCTGACTCTTGTTGGTTTCAGCCTAGGTCATAATCTCATTGTTCATGGGTTCAAGCCCCATGTTAGGCTCTGTGCTGACGGTGCAGAGTCTGCTTGAAATTCTCTGTCTCTCTGACCCTCCCCCACTCATGTGTGTGTGCTCTCGCTCTCTTGTTCTGTCTCTAAATAAACTTTAAAAAATTGATTAAAAAAAGAACATTTGTAAAGTGCTTAGCACAGCGTCAGACTTATAAGTAGTACATTGTAGCCATTATTATCAATAAAATATAAGTTATTGGGGCACCTGGGTGGCTCAGTAGGTTGAGCGTCCAACTCTTGTTTTCTTTTCAGGTCATGATCTCAAGTCCATGAGTTCAAGTCCTACATCAGGCTCTGCACTACAGTGCAGAGTCTGCTTGGGATTCTCTCTCTCTCTCTCTCTCTCTCCGCCCCTCCCTAGCTTGTTTTCTCTTAAAATAAAAACTTAAAATATATATATAAATTACCAAAGTTAATTGGTCATGCCCTATATATCAGCTGTACACCACCACTAGCTTAGTACTTGTTCATTCTTTTAGACACAAATATCACGTACCAACTTTGTACCAGGTACAAGGCTAGGTACAAGTAATAATTTTTCGTCCTGAATCCCTGGGGTCTCCAGGCCTCAGAAACTGAATTTCCATGCCTTCTGGGCTCATGTTCCCCAGCTGGAACCTCATATGCAAGCTCTTGCAGACCCGTGGATCTGCCCTTTTCCCTCCAGAAAGTCAGAAGCCACAAGAACGGTTTCTACTTAAGGGCAGCACAGTAATTTGTGTCACATCCACACCTTCCTTTTTGGATTTTGAGATCCCCTGAACATAAATGTGAATGAAGCAGACACCCGAAGAGCTAGCAGGGAACTCTCCACTAAGCACACACTTTTCAGGGGCACCAAACAAGGAGCTTCCCCGGAATCTGTCAACTCTTCATTCAAACGTTTGCCAAGCACAGGCTGCTCATAAGCAAACCTTCTCTGCTGGACCCCAAGAACACTCTACAGGGCCCGTTCCGAAGCACATCCTTGGTTTCATCAGCAGTGAGGTCCTCAAAGCAGGCCTCACTATCCTCCATTAATAAAGGTGTTAGGGTCCATAAAGTGGCTGTCCACAGTCCAGGCACTGTACTAGGCACTGTATATACATTCTCTCATTTAACCTTCATGCACTGCCAGATGGGTACTATTATCTCTAGTTTACAGTTGAGCAAACCAAGGCCCAGAAAGGGTAATTTACCTAAGGTCACACAGAGAGTCGATGGCAAAGCTACACCTGAAACAGAGACTCCAATTTTTTTTAATGTTTTTATTTCTAATTGAGACAGAGCATGAATGGAGGAGGGACAGAGAGAGAGGGAGGCATAGAATCTGAAACAGGCTCCAGGCTCTGAGCTGTCATCAGAGAGCCCGATGCAGGTCTCAAACCCACGAACCGGGAGGTCTTGACCTGAGCCAAAGTGGGATGCTTAACGGACTGAGCCACCCAAGCATCCCTGGAGACTCCAATTTCTTTCTTTCTTTCTTTTTTAATGTTTATTTATTTTTGAGACAGTGCAAGCAGGGGAGGGGCAGAGAGAAAGGGAGACACAGAATCTGAAGCAGGCTCCAGGCTCTGTGCTGACAGCTCAGAGCCATGTGGGGCTTGAATCCATGAACCATGATATCATGACCCGAGCCGAAGTTGGACGCCTAACTGACTGAGCCACCCAGGTGCCCCAAGACTCCAATTTCTAATCCCAAATACGGCCTTTGGGGCTATGTGGTCCCTCATTACACGCATTTTCTGGAATAATGTTCCTGCTCTCAATCTTTTTATACTGAGTGAAAGTTTTCTAGAGAAAGATAGTATTACTTAAGCTAGGAGTATGGATGTCAATCACCTACAGTTTCTATAGTTGCATTTATAGAAATGACGGAATTACATTAAGTGCCTTACTTGTGCCACAATTATATTTTTCTTTCCCTTCCTGTATCTCACCACCAGCGTCACCACTTTGCTCTCCTTTTTCGCCACAGAAGAAGCTATTAGAGGTAGTGTTAGAATGAGTTTGACAACAGAATTGCAAAGAATCACCGAAGTGGTGTCAGAGTCAGTCCCAAGTGCTGTGCACCTCATCTCAACTCTCTCTACAGGGAGAGACCCTGCAAGTACCAAGGACACATCTGGAAGAATATTGTGGAAAGAGTGGTAGGAATAAGGATGGAAATAACCAAAAGGCTGAAAACAGCCTGTTTAAATCTGGTAAGTATTAGGAGGAAGTGAAATAAAATACACCCTGAAATGGAGATGGGGCAGACCAGTTTCCCTTTACTTTGTTCCTGATGTGGAGATTACAGAACAGCAGCATGACCTACCTTGGAGCCGGAGGGGTTGGGGGGGGAGTAAGAGGGGCCAGTGCCACATGGAGAGAGGGAGGGGAACCAATTCGCTGTGTCCTATGCTCAACTGAACTGTTGGTCTGACCCACTTGGTCTGGCCAGACTTCAAGCATGGCCTCATTTCCCTTCCAGTGCATTAGAAAACTGAAGGGGAGCCCCAGACCAGGTTATTCCTGAAAGATTTCTGAAACTATACCCCACATGCTCTCTCATCCCATTGTGCTTTAGGTCAATGTCATGTCGGAAAACCAGGGCCCACCTTGGAGTCAACACAGAACAGAGATTCCCAGCAGATATGCTAACACTCTGTAGCCTCACATGGAAGTTCGCTCGATCGTGAAATTTGAACCCAAGAATTCTTGCAAGAAAATTTGGTCCTGCTGCTCCTGCAGGTCCCAGTGTCCCTGTGACTGTCCTCCAGTCTTTCTGGAAGCCAGGGCCACATGCTGCCATCTTTGTTTCTTGTCAGGACAATGCCAGACATTGTCTGGTAACATCAGCTTTCTCTAGGACAGATGGGTGGGTTCTTTCTGTTCCCTCCTGGAGAAGGGAAGTGAAGGGGCAGGTCCCTGAAGCGCAGGGGACTTTAGACAGAATCACAAAGCCCAGAAAGCGCAGTCACAAGCTGAGAATCTTCTTTTTGTTGGGTGTGGGAGGGACGGGGCAGTGTACAGTGACTACGCATATTTTTAATTTGAAAGAGACTAAAATAAGTAGCCATATGTGTTTGGGGGAAGTACAATAAACTGAGTGTCAAATACAGAAAAGGAACAGGACTGTGGTTCATTTCATTATCAATGATTCGCTTATGCAGTCATTCACTTCTCATCCATTTATTTATTCATTTCACATTCATGACTGTGTACCTGACATAGCTCTAGAGAGAAGGCAGAGAAAGACCCAAGGATGTGAGTACAATCCCCCTGATGTGTGGTAAGAGCTAAAGGAATCCATGAAGGGTTCACCTTCTAGCTGCTCTTTCCTCTTTCTCTCTCTCCTACTCACATCCTGCAAAAGTTTGATTGCTTATAATTTGCCTGAGCTTTTCTCATCCACTCTCCAGAGCTCTAGAAGCACTATCTAGAGCACCATTGAAACAAAAATGATGAAACTGATGATAATAGACAACACTTGTTGAGTACATTTTGTATGTGAAGTAATGTTTGAAGCATTTAAAATAGATTACCTTATTTATACATTATAAGAGTATGACAAGCTAGGTACTGTTAATATGCTTGTTTTTCAGATAAGAAACCTGAGGCATAAAGAAATTCATCAATTTGTCAGTGCCACACCTCAAAAAGGAGGGAGACTGGGATATGAAATGAATAAATGAATGGATGAGAAGTGAATGACTGTATAAATGGTTCATTGATAACGGAATGAACCACAGTCATGTTCCTTTCCTGTACGTGAGGCAGTCTAGTTCTGACGCCATTACACTATCTGTATAATGAATGAAGTTTTTGATCTCAGAGAAAATTTAAAGTATATGTAGTTTTCTTTGCTGATTTGAATGGTATAATTTTAAACATCCAATAGTGGTTTCTTGTGAAATCTACTGGAAGCCTGTTCAGTGCTAAGCCCAGTCATTACAGCCCCTCTTGAAGCCAGGCTGTGTTTAGTCCTCCCCAAGCAGGGAAGAAACAAATTTTACTGAGAAGGTGTCAGTCACAGAACTAATAAACCATGGGGCCAAGGTTCAAGCCTGTGCCTAGCACATGGTCTTCAATAAGTATTGAACAATGAATAAATAAATGCATAAATAAAATGAAAAAGCTAGCAAGCAAGCAGTCAGGCAGGCAGGGCTGTGTAGCCCAAAAGTTCATGCTTCATCCTCTGTACTGGTGGTTTTAAATTGTGTGCCACAAAGGCCTCAGGTAATGTGAGGAGGGGGAGTGGAATAGCTACCTGTGAGCCTGGAGCTCTGGGCCTCCGATCCCTGCTCCAATCAGAGCATTTCTGCTTCTATATGTGTTAGGTATCGGAGGACAGGTGTCACCAAAAATAGTAGGGAGACCCAAGTATCTATCCCTCCACTGAAGAAAACATTAAGCTGTCAAAAATGATCAGAATGAGGAATATAATTTTTAAAAAAGATTTGCAAAAACCAGGGAAATGCTAAATGAAGCAGCTGCTGCTAAATTTTAGTAAGAGCATGTGGTATTTTTCTCACCCACCTGTGATCCCCTATTCCCTTACTTGGCCCATGGCCATATTGATGGCAACTCCCATTCCTGTAGTTCAGTTTGTGGATGCCAGAGGGGCAATTCAAACTTTGTTATCAAAGAACAGTTGTGCATTTTGACCTATCTGGGCATTTGGTTCCCTGAGTCACTGGCTCAGAGGCTGCCTTTGTTTTGACCCTCTTGGAATTTTCTCAGGGAAGGAATGGCCTTCTGGGCAGCATTCACTGAAAGGATTTTAAGGCATTATACTACTGACAGTCCCCTGGGGCAAAGTATGTAGAATGGGACAAGCAGCTGACAGATTAAAAACTTGGGAAGGAGGAGCCTGAGGAGGAAGAGATCTAAAGGCATAAGGGCTGGGAACAGTTTCCAGTTATGCCAGGGAATTGGAGGCCATATACATGCCTAAGTCTGAATACATACTCAGAAAATGCCTGAGGTGATCAACTTCTAGATGATCTTTGGGTTCCATGTGAGAGTTAAGACAATTGTAGTGGTTTGGCTAAACACTGAAGGACTGTAGTTCAGAAACAATCAGCAAAGACTGCAAATACCACCAAATATTTTCCATTTTGTTTTCTTTTTGGTTCCAAACACATAAAGAAATATCTCTCAGGTTCCTGGCTGAATGCTGAGATAATGGAAGGGAGATATGCGTGACCACACATGACAACAAATACACTGTGCAAAATTATTTGGAAAAGTCACTAAATACGAGGATGATTGTAACTCACAATAAGCAACAATAGCACATCATGAGAAGGGGAAAGAATATGATTTCTAGAGTTATTACTTTATAATATTCAAAATGGCAAGTTTTCAACAAAAATTTAGGAGCATGCCAAGAAACAGGAAACTATAGTGCATTCACAGGAAAAAGAAAATAAATTGACAGAAACTGTCTCTGAGGAAGCCCAGACAGACAGATTATCTTGAAGGTGCTCAAATGAACTCTCTTGAAGATGTTCAAAGAACTAAAGGAAACCAGGAGAGGAATGTCTCAACAAAAAGAGAATTTCAATCAATAATAAAAGAAATGAAATAGAAATTCTGGAGCTGGAAAGTACAATAGCTAAAATGAAAAATTCACGAGAGGTGTTCAACAGAGGATCTGACAGGCAGAATAATCAGTAGCTTGGAGATAGTTCCATTAAAATTATCCAGTCTGAGAAACATAAAGAAAAAAGAAAGAAGAAAAGTGAACAGAGCTAAAGGGACATGTGGGACATCATCAAAAGTACCAACATACATATTATGGGAATCCCAAACAGGAAAGAGAGAAAGAGGCAGAACAAAATATTTGAAGAAATAATGTCCCAAGAGTCCCAAATTGATGAAAGACATGAATCTACACCTCCAAAAAGTTCAATGAGCTTCAGGTGGGAAAAATTCAAAGGCATCCACACTGAGACACATTGTAATCTTGAAAGCAGCAACAGAGAAGCAACGAGTTATATGCAAATGATCCTCAATATAATAACAGCTGATTTCTCATCAGAAACCATAGAGGCCAGAGGACAATGGGGTGACATATTTAAAGTAGTGAGAAAAAGAAAAAGAAAGCCTCTCATCCAATAATTCTATACCTGGCAAAACTATTCTCCAAAATGAGGGGCGTCTGGGTGGCTCAGGTCATGATCTCATGGTTCATGGGTTCGAGCCCTGTGTCAGGGTCTGTGCTGACAACTAGCTCAGAGCCTGGAACCTGTTTCTGATTCTGTATCTCCCTCTCTCTCTCTGACCCTCCCCTGCTCACGCTGTCTCTCTCAGAAATAAGTAAAACATTAAAAACAATTTTTTAAGTATTCTCCAAAATGAAAGAGAAATTAAGATATTCACAGATGAACAAAAACAGAGTTTATTGTTAGCTGACCTGCCTTAGAGGGTATAACAAAGGGAGTCTTTCAGAATGAAAGGACACTAGACAGTAACTCAAAACCATATAAAGAAATAAACATCAGCAAAGGTAACTACATAGGCAAATATGAAAAACTGTATTATTGTATTTTTTGGTTTATAATTCCTCTTTCTTTTCCTAAATGATTTAAAATACAAATGCTATGGATACTGTTTCATTTTATGGAATCATTAAGTTCTCTAAGTCTCCCCTCATGGTCTAATAATTTCCTCTCTCTTTCAGCTTCATTATTTTCCATAATTTTATCTTCTATATCACTTATTCTCTCTTCTGCTTATTCAATTCTCATTGGGACTGTATCCAGCCAGTACTGCATCTCCGTTATAGCATTTTTTATTTCAGCCTATTTTAGTTCTTCCATCTCTGCAACGAGGGTTTCTCTGGTGTCTTCTATACTTTTTTCAAGCCCAGCTATTAGTCTTATGATTGTTGTTCTAAATTCTTGTTCATATATATTGCTTATATCTGTTTTGAGCAAGTCCCTGGCTGTGATTTCTTCTTGACCTTTCTTTTGGGGAGAATTCCTGTCTTATCATTTTGGCTAAGTTTCTGTCCTTTTCATGTTTTAAAAGCTTGTTATGTTTCATGCATCTGAAATTACTGCTATATCAAAAAGGGACACTCTCTAGGGTCTGGCACTTCAGGAAGTGTTTCTGGTTATGCTGTGAACACTCTGCTGTTGAGTTTTGACTGCTCTTTCCTACTGGTCAGTCCTCTGCAGAGCTCCTCCTTGCTTTCAGTAGGGAGTGTTTAGACCTTTAACTAAGTGTGCTTTGATTTGTTTGTTGAAGTAATCCTGGGAAAAGGGCGGGGAGGAGACAGTCTGATCCCCCTCCCCCAAAAAAAAGAGAAAAGGAAAGAGAAAAAAACAACAACAACAAATGGAGAATCAAAAAACTATAAGGCTGATTCCACAGAAAAAGAAAGGGAAAAAAGAAGAAAGAAAAAGAAAAAGCCCAATTCAAAAAAAACGAGAAAAAAAAAACCAAACAAGAAACTATGATCCTGATTCCAAAAGAAAAAAAGGAAAAGAAAGAAAATTAACCCTATTTCTACCAGAACTGCAGGTATCATTTTGAAGGTTAGTATCCAAAACCCATAAAGAACTTACCAAACTCAACACCCAAAAATCAAATAATCCAGTGCAGAAATGAGAAGACATGAATAGACACTTTTCCAAACAAGATATCCAAATGGATAACACATGAAAAGATGCTCAACATCAACATCATTCATCATCAGGGAAATACAAATCAAAACCACAATGAGATAGCACCTTATACCTGTCAGAATAGCTAAAATGAACAACTCAGGAAACAACAGATATTGGTAAGGATGTGGAGAAAGGGGGAACCCTTTCTCACTGTTGGGAATGCAAACTGATACACTGTCTGGAAAACAGTATGAAGATTCTTCAAAAAGTTAAAAATAGAACTACCCTATGATCCAATAATTTCACTACTAGGAATTTATCCAAAGGATGTAAAAATGCTGATTCAAAGAGGCATATCCACCCCAATGTTTATAGCAGCACTATCAACAATAACCAAATTACAGAAAGAGCCCAAATATCCATCAACTGAAAAATGGATAAAGAAGATGTGGTATATATATACAATGCAATATTACTTGGCAATCAAAAAGAATGAAATCTTGTCATTTGCAACAATATGGATGGAATGGAGTGTATTATGCTAAGCAAAACAAGTCAGAGAAAAACATGATTTGAGTCATATGTAGAATTTAAGAAACAAAACAGATGAATATAGGAGAAGGGAAGGAAAGATAAGAGAAACAGAGAGGGAGGCAAAGCATAAGAGACTCTTAAACACAGAGAACAAACTGAGGATTGCTGAAGGGGAGTTGGGGGAGAGATGGGCTAAATGGGTGATGAGCATTAAGGAGGGAACATGTTAAGGATGAGCACTGGGTGTTGTATGTAAGTGATGAGTCACTGGGTTCTACTCCTGAAACCAGTACTACATTGTATGTTAACTGACTTGAATTTAAAAAAAAAATACAAATGGATAAAATAATAAGTTTATTTCTGGGAGCCGCACCGGTCTCGCTGGATGACAGTCACAGTGAGGAGATGGCAGCGTTTGCACAGCTCCTGCCATGAGAAACGAAAACTGGTATCTCTTTCTGCTACTACCGGCTCATGTTGGAAATGAGGCTGCTGGTATTGACCAGGCCTCACAATATTCCAGATCAGACCGATATTCCCCACACAGATTCCTCGTAAGGAAAAGCACCTTCCTGCCTTTTCAAAAGAGATTTCAGATGAAAGCACTGTGGATGATTGTCAAAAGGCTCTTCCTATGGGCCTTGCAGATCCAAGACTTAGACAATAAAGAGGGTTAAGAACACAAGAGTTACGATAGAGCCTGGCCCTGAGACAAAGAAACTAATTTAACTAATTTAGAGTTAAGGACAGATATCCACCCCCACCCAATTGTTTCTGCTTGGATCACCAACCCCCAAGGCATCTTGTGATCAGTATTCGGAGTGACTTATTTTGGCCTTGAATATGCTGATTGCACGCTGTGAAGGAACCTATTGTAGGAACTACTTCTTTTGTGATTATGGGAGCAACATTGGGTTTCCTGAAAGAGCTGTTTTTCTTAATACTTCTCCTTAAACAAACAAGCTATTGACCCCTGCTCACAAAGAACTAACTTCATGCTTTTTATGCTAAAAACATTGTCTTGTATGCTAAAGATACCTACCTTTCCCATAGGATAAGCATCTATATCACCTACCTCAATCACTATTGATAAAGGTTATGCATGAGTCTTCTGCAAATCTATGTTCTGGGAAATTCTTACATATCAAAGAAGTTTGTCATCAGAAATCATTGTCTAAGGCAAATGTCACTTCTGTGCCATCCCCCAAACATTTAATTATAAAATAAAGTTGAGCCCCAGTCAGAGCAGAGATGCCTGCCTGGTGACCAGAAAGAATCCTGGGCTCTCTCATCCCTCCCTCGCCAACACTGTCCATCCTTTAGGGTCCCCTGGACCTGCGGGAGCCGGCCTCTGGCAGTTTATGTTAACAGGAACACAATTTATAAAGATGTAATTTGTAACAAAAACAACATGAGGAGGTGTATGGACCTGTATAGGAGCAGATTTTTTTTTGTATGCTATTAAAGTTAAGTTGGTATCAATTCAAACTACATTGTTAGAACTTTAGGATGTTAACTGTAATCCCCAGGGTAATCATTTAGAAAATAACTTAAAATATGACAGAGAGAGAGAGAGAGAGAGAGAGAGGAAATCAAAATGGCACACAAGAAAAAAATGAAAGAAGAATTTAGAGGTTCTCTGGCTTATTCTGCCAAAAGATGCAAGGATTGTCTTTCGTGGAATCTGACATGTAGCCTGTGGGCAAAATGAGACTACTCTGAACAGAAATTCAGCCCACACAAGACTTTTAGCAAAAATATAATATAAATGTGAAGTGTTAACTAAGTGATAGGAAGGGCTCAGGCGCTTGATATGGTCTGAGCACTTTCCCCACTGCTGCTGGTGTGAAACTGATGCCCGTTGCCACATAGCAGCCCAGGACTTGCCTACATGTGATCAGCAAAGCACTCATGCTGTGATGTTGGTGGTTATAACACACACAAGGGCTGCTATGGTCAAATATGTTTGGAAAGTCTGGGTTAAGAGGAGTTCAAGAGCGGTCTTTATTGCAGGACACCTTGTTGTTATATATCATGTACAATGTTTTATGAAAGAATTTGTCATTTTGGAGATTGGATCTTCAGAGAACACCCTTTAGGAAACAGTTAAACATAGTATGTAGGTTTTCTATATCCCACGTTCTTCAGGACCGTAGATGGGGTGATGGAACTTAGGGTTGCAGTGTAATAACCTGAGTGACATGCCTGGCCCAATGCCTAAGCAGGCACTTAAGACTTCGCAGAATTTATTATAAGATTTAAGTGCCAAGGAATAATTCAACAGACTTTTTTTACTCCTGTTTAATGTAAAAGTGGAGAACACAGATTTTGAAGCTAGATAGACCTAGACTCAAATCCTTATTTATTCCTCACCACTAATCATGGATTTTAATAAGTTCTACAAAACACCTGCACAGCAACATCTAGATTAGTGTTACTGAATAATAGGAGATGCTAACCTAGACAAGCTGACATATAAAACTCACTCTCACAATCTACTCTTGTCAGTGTGGCACCCATACACATCTTAAACCATACTTCATCTCCAAGTAAAGACGATAAAGTCATACTTCCACATGATATAGTTATCCCATATACAACCAGTAATATGCTAATCCATTCCCCCAGGAGGATTAAGATCCTTGGGTGATATTTACTCTTTTCCTTTGATATCCTATAATTTAAATACTGTGATATAAAGTTAACAATTACAGGATACCTGGGGGGCTCAGTCGGTTAAGTGTCTGACTTTTGCTCAGGTCATAATCTTGCAGTGTGTGAATTTGAGCCCCACATGGAACTCTCTGCTGTCAACATAGAGCCTGGTTTGGATCCTCTGTCCCCCTCCATCTCTGCCCCTCCCCTACCTGTGCTCTCTCCGTCTCTCTCAAAATAAGTAAACTTTAAATAAATAAAGTTAACTATTACTAATACATCTTGGGTTAGATGATAAGGAGATAAGACCTTAAATGGCTTGTATAAGCTGTGTGAGGTCATCTGTAAAGTAAGTTTATAATACCTATGCAGGGTTATTTGCTCATTCATTCAGCAATCATTTGTATTCATCAGTACAAACTGTGTAGTATACAGTATTGAACTGGACACAGTTTTTGCCCCTGACTAGTAAATAAGGCAATGAGAGGAGGTCTATCAAGAGTTTGGCACAGGGCTTAGACCAGAGTAATGCTTGAGAAACCTTAGTTGACTTCCCATTCCTCCAGGAATGGGGAAGGCACAGTTCTCAGAATAACCAGTGGTAGATTGTGTCCCTTCACTCTACCCAAAAGGACCATTCATCCTGCAGTAGAAAACCCAAGAAACTTATTCTGAATCCAAACAAACCACTATGCCAGGGAATTTGGAGGAGATAGAGAATTTCCACATTTCTGTGAATATGTGCAGTGCTTTGTGTTTAAGGATAATACAGTAAGATGACTCAGTGGTTCCTCTTAAGCCCCAGTGTCCATAGCAACCAGACATTCCACAGGCTTTGATTAGGAAAAAACACAAAATAACAACAAAACCAGAATCATCAACTCATTATGAGGAGACATTTAGCAAATTAAAATTGAGTTTTGTAAACTAAAGTATTTGAATATTCATAATCATTAACATTTTTCCAGAGAGTTAAATCTTAAGTAAACATAATACATTCAAGAGCTCCTCATAATGTTATATCATAATGGTTTATAATAGAGGTCATGGAAGAATCACAAAATTCTCTTTTCTAGAAATGCCAGCCACTTAATCATTGCATTATCAGAAGGCAATTTACCCACAGTCTGTTGCAAAATTGATTTTTCTCATCTCTACCTTGTCATTTGTGGGCACAAGGGCATGAGGAGTCAAATATTTGCCAACTTCAAATGATTCACTTTCTACCACTTTCTTTCCACAAACAACAAAACACATGGTGGTCCTTCCAATCCTTTTGTGTATTTTCTCAGATATTTCCAATGTAAGACCAAGATCGAGACATAAAGACTAAAACAAATCTAGAATATTTATATTTATTTGTGTGTGTATATTTATTTCCTTTAGTCTATGAAATATAAGCTGATCCAATTCCATTCTTTGAACTTGAAATTGTGTACGTGACTTACAGAAAAACAATTCACCAGCCACATTTGCCAAAGCTCATTGCTAATAGAGCTATGGGGAGTCAAGAAGATGAGCCAGAAGAGACCTCCCAAGCATAGGTCATTTATTAATAAGAGATGAATGACAGGAAAACAATTTAAAAAAAAAAAGGTGGACATCCAATAGGCTTGTACACCACATACACATAACTCTTATAACTCTAACCGCAAAAACTGAGGCTTCCTAGAATTTGTCCTGGTATGCTTCTTAGTAAAACTGAATCATAAAAGAGACTCCTTCTTACCAAAAAGAATTACTTGTTCATTCAGTAAGCACCTAGTGAGTGTCTACCCTGCACCAGGCCCTCGGTTACAGCTGTGAAACTGACAGACACAGTCTCCCCTGGTCCAGGAGCTTTCAGACCAGTAGGAAACATGGAAGTCAGTAGGCAATTTCAAAATAGTGTGGCGTCATAATCAAGATCACCCACAGGTTGTGAGAGCACCAGGAGGGACACCTTAGACTTGGACTTCTTTGAATGTGTTATGTTTCAATCTGACACCTAAAAAATAAGGTGTCTGATAAGAGACGCACTAAGAGTGTTGAGGATAGGGGCAAGGTCCCAAGTAAAAGGGGACAGTATGTGTGAAGGCCTGGAGCAAGACTGACCACAGAATGTGGAAAGCATTAAAGATAGTTCAGTTTAGCTGGGGCTTGGGACTCCTGTCTCTTTTTCTTACCAGGAAAGAGAGGATTGTGGTTACAATTTTAAGGCTAAAACCAGCAGTGGCTCACATAGATGGTGAGGGAGGCACTGGGAAGAGAGCACAGTGGTGCTAAGAGTCATGATCTAAGCAGCTATGCCTGGACAGGACCTCTAAACCATATGTATTATATCCATGTAAATTTGTCCCAGTCTAAAATAACATATTTAAGAATGTTTCAAGATCCTCTGAGAGGAACTACTCATAGGTCTGTGTCTTTCCAAACAAATTTTCAATTTTAAATACACTAGGCAGGTGGGATGGGACATTCAAGGGATGAGTGCTGGATATTGGACCATAAGAGCACTGTCCACAGGCTCAGAAAGACTGGGTTCTACACACAGATTCAGACCCCTGTGGATTGTCAGATGTGGCACATACCACTCCATCATTTATTCAAACATTTAGAGGCTCTTACATACACCGTCAACTGTGCTGGGGGCTAGTAGCTGAAGGAGGAGATGAAGTCCTCACCCTCAGGGAACTCCAAATCTACAAGGGGAGGCAAGCAAATATGCAGGAGATTATACTACCCCGTAATAAATGCAATACTAAATAATAGTACAGAAAGCCATGGGAGTCCACGGAAGGGACCCTAACCCAGGGAGAGGCAAAGGCAGGCTTCCTAGGGATGCTGCTGCTTGACTGGAGCCCTAACAGAGGAGCACTTGAGTGAAGCAGCAGGGAAAGGTCATTCCTGGCAGATGCAGCTGTAGGTGCTAAGGCACAGAGCAGGAGCAAATTCAGACAGTGACAAGGGTTTCATCATGGCCCGTGTGTCGGGTGAGGATGGGATTGGGAGGAAGAGGAATTTCTGGAGTAACCAACTGCCAGGACATGAAGAATTCCCCATGTCACGTTGAAGAATTTGCATGAGGTGGGAGAGGAAAAAAGAGTCTAATACAACTCCTGGACCATGACCTGGATGATGAGAGGAATAGCGCCCCAGTAACCAAGATAGAAAAGCAGATTGAATGAAGAGCTAAGAACAACGGAGTCATATGAAGTGTAAGGTGCCTGTTGGAAATTCAAGTAACATACTCCTGCGCGTAGGTCAGTAGACACACGCACATATCTGCCATTGTACAGGTCAGGACTGGAGAGAGATTTAGGCGTTACCTGCGTCGAGGAGATCACTGAAGCTACGTTGGGGGTGAAGTTGCACAGGGAAAGTATGGACAGTAGAAAGAAAAGAGGCCTAAGGAGAGTGTTCAAAAAAACACTTAAAAATGGCAGGTGGAGGATATAGAACCTACCAAGGAGACAGAGAAGGAACAAGCTGAGATGTTGGGGGGAAACTAGCACACAGGAGAGCCCTGGGAATCAAGGAAGAGAGGAGTCTTCAGAAGGTAGGAGGGATTCTATTGGCCAAAGGCAGCTGAGAGTTCAACTATGATATGGAAAGACCCTTTCCATTGGGTAGAAAGTTTTGGAGGTTGCTAGTGAAGTTGGCAAAAGCGGATTCTGTGGGATGGCAAGTGGAAGCTAAATAGCAGTGGTTTAGAAATGAATGTGAGGTGACACAAAGAAGCCACAATGAACATCCACAGGCCTTTTAGGAAGCAAGGTTGGGAAGAGAGAGACAGGTTTGTAGCTGGGGTGAAACTTTGGATCAAGAGGTATTTTCAGGGAGGGATGTCAGGAGGATTGAAAGAGACAAAGTATTGATCTTGGCTGCACACTGTAAAACTGCAAACCTTAGTTATTTCTTAAAATCTATTTCCCAGACGCCCAGCAGCAGCCCAGTTTGAATGTCACAATGAGCAATGAGACACTGGCACTGGGGAGACGGTGTTGAAGAGAGAAGAATCTAGCAGCCTGAGAAGAAAAATAAATAGGAGAATAGACATTAGTTCTTTGTGACATACCTTTCTTCCATCTCGGATTTTCAGCGAATCACTTGCCGGTGGGACTTTGATGTCTTTCTCTGTCTCGACCTACTTGGAATCTCTTCAACACCTGACAGACTTCACACTCATTTCCTTTTGTTATGCTTAGACCTAGAAAGTGGTCTTTTCAAATGGTGATGAAATGGCCCAGCATTAGCACACTGAGATCTCACAGAACTCATCAGAAACTGCAGATGTTCCCATGTGGAAGTCAGAGGGTGAGGGAAGACAGTTGGAGGGGAAGGGAAGGCAGAGGGGGAAGAAAAGGGAGAGAGAGAGCTTGGTGAGGAGAGAGGACAGGACAGAAAATGAGAGGTCATTTTAGACGCCAGGTGAGGATGGAATAAAGGAAGGGAGGGAAAAAGGAAGGGCGAGGAGAGGGGGTAGCTCAGGTTTCCCTAGGGAAGCATGTAAATTAAAACAGTGTGGATAGTTTTATTCTATGCAGGTACTTTCTGCTCATTTCCTCAGCAAACGTGTTGACTAGCCACTCCGGGCCAGGCACTGTGTTCGGTACCGTGAGCACTCCTGTGGTAAATTCCACGACAGTGACAAGCATAAGACCCGCAAAGAACAATTCAACAACCCTGGGGGGAACCACACAAGCTCCCTGAGAAGCCATCTGTTTTCTGAGCTCAGGAGCCAGTAGGAGTTACTGGCCACAGAGAGCAAGCCCTGAGAGAACAGCCGGGCAGAGGAGAGCGCTGGGCAGTTAGGGGTGTGAGGGGTGAGAGAAGGGACCACAGGTTAGCATAGGAAAGTAAATGTGGACCAAATTTAACAGGGTTCTTATGACATGTTAAGGATTTGGGACTTACTTTAAGCCTAGAAGGGTTTTAAACATGGGAGTAGCTTAATCTTTACCTTCTTTTAAAAAGAAAGATTTAGTGTGTGTGTGTGTGTGTGTGTGTGTGTGTGAGAGAGAGAGAGAGAGAGAGAGAGAGAGAGAGAGGAAGGGAGGGAGAGGACACAGCAGGAGATAGGTAGAGAGAGAGGGAGAAAGAGAATCCCAAGCAGGTTCTGAGATATCAGTGCACAGCCAGACACAGGGCTTGAACTCACAAACCGTAAAATCATGACCTGAGCCAAGTGAGCCACACAGGTGCCCCGAATCATCTTAACGTTTTCAGATCATTCTGAAGGGAAAAAACCTGCAGGCAAATATTGAACTGTGGTTAATAAGGATGCACAAATTATTTAGGAGGAAGTATACTGATGTTGGTGACTTACTTTGAAATGTGTGACAAATGTGACAAAAAGGAAGACTGATGGAAGGCCAGAAGGCTGGAAGGCTAGCTTGTGTGGAACAAGCACAGTGAAAGGGTGATGATAAAATCCAAGTGGTGGGTATATGGGGGTTCACTGTAAAATTCCCTCAACTTTCTTTATGGTTGTAAACTTTCATAATAAAACACTGGGGAATTAGATCATTCTGGCTGCTGCTTGAATAAAGGTTTTAGAAAGGGGCAAGGGGAGCCAATTAATAGGTGGAAGCAGTAATTGAGGCAAGACATGGTCACAGCCCAGAAATCGGGGAGAAACAGGGATGAAAGAATTGAACTGAAGAGACCCTTTGGGGGTGTGTGTGCTTGGGTGGCTCAGTCGGTTAAGTGTCCAACTCTTGATTTCAGCTCAGGTCATGAACTCACTGTTCGTGGGATGGAGCCTGAACATTGGGCTCTGTGCTGATATCACGGAGCCTCCTTAGCATTCTCTCTCTCTGTCCCTCCCCTGATCATGCTCTTTGTCTCTCTCTCTCTCTCTCAAGTAAAAAAAGAGATACTTAGGACGTTTAATCAACAGTTTGGTGATGGAAAGGATGTGGGGGAAGGAGGGCTAGAGATAAACAACAAACCTGCCTTAGCCACAAACCAATTATGAGTCAAAGATGGCCAATAGATTTTGAGGTGAAAAGAAGGACTCATAAGACCCATTAAGAACTCCGAATCACTAATGTCCCCTTCAACTGGCCTCTGACTTCAGATTCTCACCAGGAGATTCCTGGCACGAATTCTCTGCCTTCTTAGTCTGCTGTCAGAAGTCAGTGGGGCTGGGCCCCTCGGGCGACCTCAATAGCAGGGGGAGAACTGGAGAGTGACTCGTGACCTGCATGCTTGTGCCTGTGGGGGCTGGGCCGTCTTGCCCGGCTCTCCCTCCCCTCGGACCTGAGAGCCGCTGTCTGAGAGCTGCTCTGTTCTCGGCAATTTAAGTGTTCTGTTTTGTTTCTTCAGAGCATAATTGTCTGGGGTCAGCAGCTTCAAATGGCTTCATCCACAGCCAGCTTTAATTTAGCAGCTTTCAGTTACAAAACAGATGTCTCTGGAAGACTCCATCACAATAAAGCAAAAATGAGTTTTCCTCAAGGGCTGCTAGCTGCCTCTGCTGGAGCAGGTGTTGGCCTGATGGTTCTCTGAGAGGCAGCTTCCATAATGCCTCCCTTCCCCCCCCACCTGCGCAGACTGTAATTTTAGCTCATTTCCGACAGCCTTGTCCTAGAGGCCGTTCGCAAGCCCCTCCTCGTCCTCCTTCCCTCCACGTGAAGGATGTTTATCAGAGGACCTGTTTTCCATTTCAGTAATTACTTTTGGGCTTCATTTCTGGATTCTTGTCCCTGTCACATCCACAGTCCTGGGAAACTCAATGTTAAACCCCAACGCTCTTTCCTCATCAAAGCTTACTGCCCGTGAGGGTTTGTTAGGACTTGGACAGGACAGGCCTCTCTGCTCTGCCCTGCTGAGTGGACACGGGTGGAAAGAGACCCAGGCTGCAGAAATGCAGTTACTATTTGGTATCGGAACCCTAAGAGGGGGACCCCTAACTCTGCTTACCGCAGGGATGTGGGAGGCTGGGCCAGGAGCCATCACTGTTCCCCAGTAAAGCTGGCACACTCCTCCAAGACACAATTTGATTATAGCATTTGACTTTTCAAAAAACAGACTTCACCTGGATGGCACCTAGCCCTTCAGTCTTGGAGGCTGCCCCCATCGGCTGGTCCTTAGGCATCAGATACGGGGTGCTGACCTGAGTTCAGATCCTAGCTCTCCCACTCCCCAGCTGAACCTCAGACTCCCCACAGTTAAGTCAAGGAAGGCCTTCAGCTTAGGGGTCATTTCTAGGGGTGAGTCAGACTATATAGCAAAGACCCCAGCCTAGCGCCTGGGTCCTTTGTGGTGCTCAGTCCTCAGTGTTTGTGATTAGCACAGTGTGGAGGACTCCATTTTCTGGCATGATGACTAATTCATGTGTGCACATCAATGACGTAGCTGAGCCATAGAGTGGGCTTTGTTTCCCTCAATTATAAAAATGCTTTTATTGTTCTCATTTCCTACGTATGGGTAATATGTCAGTCACTTTGGCTGCTTGTCCCTTGGAGAGGGGACTGGGCTCAAGAAACAGGCAAGAATCATGAAAACCTTTTCCAGTGTTTTCATTATCTTTTGGACTCTCCCAAAAGTCCAGCCAAGTTTCCCAGCCTCTGCTTGTTGAGAAGGACTTTCTTGTGAACATTATCATTGCTGAGGACGCTTGCAGAATATCTCACAGGACAGGGGTCTCTGCATGCTAAGGGAGACCATTCCATGGGTTGTGAAGGGACTTTTTTGGTTTTGGCTGTGGTCACACATTTCAATTCTTGGTTCTCCAAGGCCCCACTTTATCTCTGGATCACTGTGCTGCCACGTCTGTTCTCGGGCGGGAACCTTAGCTCCTGTGAGCTGACAGAGGTCACTGTTACTCAAGCCACCAGGGGGTACCTGAGCTGACAAAGGGGCAGGTAGAGTTGCCAAACAGGGCAAAAAACACAGCACAGGATAAAGGAAAAGAATTAAACTGTTAAGACTTACTCTGCGTCAGGCACGATGCCAAGTCCTTTTGGTGTATTTTCTCTTTCACTGCTTTCCGCCAGCCGTCCCTGTTATAAAACAGCCCTCTCTACAGATAGGAAAACTTAGAGAGTTTGCCATTTTCTCCAGGTCATCCATCTGACAAGGAGCAAAGCCGAGAGCAAAAGTCAGGAGCTGACTGGAGCCCGGGATCCCACCTACTACCTGGTCTCTCCTTCTCTGAGAAAGTGAAAGCCTCCGGCTGCAACAGAAGGCCCCTTGACCTCGGTGAGATGGAGGTGCTTAACTGGAGACACCTGGAGCTCTGTATTCGCACCTGGACTGGGAGGAAGAGGAGTGGGTGATAAATGGGCAAGATGGCAGCCTCCCGTCTCTGGAGGTGGGAGGGAGTGGCTCCTGCTTTGAAAGTAAGTATGAAGAAAGCACTAGAAGGGGCAGCATCTTTCCTTTCTTCCCCTGACACACCCGATTGTTTAAAGATACTGGGCGGCTGCCACTGTGCCTGAGACTGGGGAGGGCAGCCACAGATTTGAACTTGAGGGTGGGCTTAGAAGGTGGGATGGGGTCTCCATCCCCAGACTGCTTGATGCTCTAAACTCAGGTGAGGCCAGAGGTTTTCAGTTTCACTTTGATGGGTCCGTGGTCCCTCCTGTAAAGGCCTGGGGGACTGTGAGGCCAAGGGCTCCTGGGTGGGTGAAGGCTGAGGGAGCTTGGTTTCCCAGAGTGTTGGGCATTTGAGACAGGGTGCTCGTCTGCCTTTCTTCTTTTTGTCTCCTCTTCCCTTCTCTCCCGTTACCAGTACTGCCCAGAATAGAGTGGGAACACAGTGCTCAACAAGGAAAAGCCAGCCTTCTCACTGCTGTGGTGACGACCTGACTTCGGGTGTGCAAGACTGGCACATCGGACGGCCTGGGCGTGCTCCCTGGCTCGGAGGTGCCCGCAAGGCTGCTGGGTGCCCGGGCTGCTGCTCAGGAGGATTGGAGATGGGTTAGGGCTGGTGGAGGCAGAGGGGCTGCCATCATGGCTGGCCCTCAATGGTGTAAGGATTGTACTTGTGACACTACCACGTCCCACCATGCCCTCTGTCCCCTGTAGAATCTGGTCATTTGCTCTGTTCCTCACCCGGAATTAAAGCTCTGAATTCCCAGCCCCTATGTCACAGAGTTGGAAAGTCTGCCTTGGAAGGGGAGGGACCAAGAAAAGCTCCTCCATAGAATAGGCTGGAGCCATTCCATTCGACCCTCCCTTACCTCAGGGCTGGTCTCTTCCTGGGATTTCATTTATGTGTCTGCATCCATTGAGGGTGGGTGTCAGAACTCTCAGGCTTGTTCCATCTGCTCTGACATTTTATGATGAAGCCTCACATAAAGGTCCTAGGAGCAGCCAGAGTGTCCTGGTCACTTGAGGGAGCCTTGAAATCCATACTCACGCCCTGGGACAGTAGAAGGAATGGAGCAGGTATCTTTATCACACAAGCACGTGGCTCTCCTCTCTGCAGTAGGCCATGGAACGGTGGTGGCAGCTCCTGTTAGGGCTGTGGACAGTTGCGCCCATCTGGGCTGGGGAGAAGCTGCTCGATGTCTGCATGAACACCAAACACCACAAGCGGAAGCCTGGCCCAGAAGACAAGCTCTACGATGAGGTATAAAGGCCAGACCTTGCCTGGGGATGGGAGTGAGGCTGCTTTGGCAGATCAGGGAAGGGGCACAAATGCCAAGATGGTTTCTGAACCACCACCAACCCTGACTCATTTGGTTCCTTACTTTGGGATTTGAGTAAAGATCACTGGAGGAACACTTCGGCCTTTTGAGATCGTAACCGCTGAGTGCTTTCATGTTCCCATCTCTGAGCTGCCCAGCCACTTGGAGAGTAGGGGCCGATGGTCCGAGAGGCCCGTCACTCATTCAGCATACCTTCAAACAAACAAGGTCCTCCTTCTTTAGCCTTCCTACCCATAAGCCCTGGGGAGACATGACTCCAGTGACCCCTCCCCAGGTCCCTGGGACACAGGACGAGTCTTGGAGCTGACTTTTTTTTTTCTTTCTTCTTTTTTTTCTTTAGTTATGAGCTCTTCTCAGCTCTGGTGCCCTCCCGCCCTGTGCAGCCCCACCTTCCCCTGGGTCTCCTGGGGTTCCTCTGCTGCCCCTTAGGAGCTGAGATCCTGGAAATCCTGTTTCCGGGGAACTGCAGCGGCCTGTGGCAGGAAGATAGGCGTCCAGGTGCCCTGTGGCCATGAATATTGACATAGTATCAGCATTCCTTCTAGATGGGCATTGCTGGCCTGAAGCCATCCCATTTGCCCAAGCCTTCTTCCAGGGGACATTTTTACCTCTCTGCTCCGGACACTCCTCAATCTCCTGCCTCCTATCCAGCCCCTTATCTTTTGCTTCTTCCTCCACCTTCAGTGCATCCCCTGGAAAGACCACGCCTGCTGCACGGCCCGTACAAGCTGGGAAGCCCACCTCGATGTGTCCCTGCTTTACAACTTCAGCTTGGTTCACTGCGGGTTGATGATGCCAGGCTGTGAGAAGCACTTCATCCAGGCTGTCTGCTTCTATGAGTGCTCCCCAAACCTGGGGCCTTGGATCCGGAAGGTCAGAAGACTGGGCTGGGGAGTTAGGAGGCACGTCCACACAGTGCCCTGTTACTAAAAGCCTGAGCTCCAGGATGGTAGCTGGAGCAGGACATGCTGTCCTCCTATGGACCAGAGCAGAGTCAGAGGCCGGGTTCAGGGAAAAAAGTGGAGAGAAAGCCACCTCTGGCCCTGGGGAGCAGCAGAGGGGAGCACAGATGAGAACTTTAGGATAAGGGACTGGAGTAAAACCTTGGTTTGCAAGAATAATTCATTCTGGAAACATGCTTGCCATCCAAAGCACTTGTATGTCAAAACAGGGAATTTCAAGAACCATTTGCTCAGTTTTGATCATGTCACATTCCATGTCACATACTACTCATATTGCAAGACATCACTCATTTATTAAGTTAAAATTCATTAGAAATGTTACTTGTCTTGTGAAACACTCACAGAACAAGTTACTCGCAATCCAAGGTTTTACTACATTTGAATCCCATCTTTTCTAGGTAGCAAGCTGTGTAGCCTGGGCCAAACCATTTAGCATCTTAGCCTCATTTTTTTCATTTGTTTTCTTTTTTTTTTTTAAGTTTATTTACTTTGAGGAGGGGAGGGGCAGAGAGAGAATCCCAAATAGGCTTCATGCTCTCAGCACAGAGCCCAGTGCAGGGCTCTATCCCATAAACCATAAGATCATGACCTGGGCCAAAATCAAGAGTTTGACACATAACTGACTGAGCCACCTAGGTGTCCCTCATTGTGCTCATTCGTAAAGGAATGCTTAGAGACTTCCTCAGGGAATATCTTCCACTAGTAACTGCCAGAGTACCATTGTAGCTACTGATCACCTTCAAATCCTTGCTATTAGCGTTCTTGTCTCTTGTTATGCCTGCACCCAGATGGACTTGAGTGGGCCAGGAGAGCGAATTCTAGATGTACCGCTCTGCCAGGAGGACTGTGAACAGTGGTGGGAAGACTGTCGCACATCTTACACTTGCAAGTCCAACTGGCACAGCGACTGGAACTGGAGTCGGGGTGAGTGGTGCTCGATGGGACCCCTACCTGGCAGCAAGCATGAGCTCCCTATGCTCCCCTAGGGCAAAGGATGGGGAAGTGAGAGTGGGAGTCTGAGGAGGTAAGTGTGTGCCTCAATTCCCCCTCCCCCCAGGGAAGAACCGTTGCCCCGCAAGGGCCGTCTGCCATCCTTTCCCCCATTACTTCCCCACCCCGGCTGACCTGTGCGAGAAGATTTGGAACAACTCATTCAAGGCAAGCCCTGAGCACAGGGGCAGTGGGCTGTGCCTGCAGAAATGGTTTGAGCCTGCCCAGGACAACCCCAATGTGGCTGTGGCCCGCCTCTTTGCCAGCACTGCCCCACCCTGGGAAATCTCCTACATTCTCCTGGCTTTCCCTCTATTCCTGTCATTCCTATCTTAAAAGCCCCTTCTCCTTCCCACATTCCTATGCCCCACCCCCACCTCACCCCCAGCTATGGGTCAGGCCAGCCATTGAAGTCTTCTTTCTTGGGTCCTTCCTTAAATGGAGCAGTGCAGGCCAGGGATTTGGTGGGATGCTGAGGCTGCAGGAGCTGCTCCGGAGCCATGAACATTCAGTGCTAGGCCCCCTCCACAGCTCTGCTCTGCTTTCTGTGCCTGGAAGGCAGCCAGGGGCTGGGAGAGTCAACGTGACCTGCTCCCTCCTGCCTTTAAGGCTCGCCGGGGACAGGGAACTCTGAGGTGGGACTCTAGGCCTATCTCACCCAGTGCGTGCCCACTCTCTTCCCTGGCAGAGCCGATGGTGCTCCCAATACAACAGCAGTTGCCCCTTCTCTCTGTGGGACCCACTCTGTCCTAGCTCTATGGTCAGGGAATCAAGCTGCCTGAAGAGGAAGCCAGTTTGCTGCACTGAAGTCTCAAAGTTGGTTGCTACTTAACTAATAATGATTAGCTGCTTAACACGTGCTTGGCCCTCTCCTCCTATCCTTGCAACACCTCCTGACGGAAAGACTCTCAACCTCCTTTGCTTTCAGTAAGCAGTACACCATACAAAAGACCCAGAGCCAGAGTAAGGACCACCCAGACCATGGTCTTTATTCTGGATACCAAGGCTGAAGCCATTGCCTCCATTGCTTTAGGAGTTTCCTGTTCTGATGAACCCCAGAATCATAACCCACTGCTCTGGAATTTTGGAAGTTAGGGCTCTAATCCAGTTTTTACCACTTTCTATGTGACTTTTGACAAGTCCTTTGGCCTTTATTTAAGACTATCTATACTTACCTCTCCCCTGAGAGGAATGAGGGAGTTGAACCCCATGCTTTTAACTTACACAAAAAAAAAAAAAAAAAAGGAAAAAGCCAATGCCAGGATGCCTGGGTGGCTTAGTCGGGCAAACGTCAGACTCTGGATTTTGGCTCAGGTCCTGATATCATGGTTCGCGGGATCATGGTTCACGTCAGGTTCTGCATTGACTGGGTGGACCCTGCTTGGGGTTTTTCTCTCTCCATCTCTCTCTGCCACTCCCCTGCTTGTTTACCATCTCTCAAAATAAATAACTAAACTTCAAGCCAATGCCATTATTTGTTGGGATCTAGTCTGTGACTCTCAGGCAATGCCAGCCCCTAGAGAATAAGACTGAAGAGTCAGAACCGAACTCGAGAAGGGGCAGCAGGGCAGCCTTCAGGTCCTCTCTGTAAGTGGACTGGCCAGCCAATCTGCCCACTTAGAACCTTCTGGAGGCTGAAGGCCAGCAGCTTCTCAGCATAGATGGTGCCTTCCCTACAACCTTTTCGTTGACAAAGAGGGTTCCTAATAGGTCTGTGTCTGAGGTAGTTGGCTTTTCTGACAATTACTCATTCTCACCACACACCAGCAAGCCTTGCTCATCAATTAAATTCTATCTCCATTCCTCCCATGCCTCCCCTGAATGTGCTCCTTCACTGAGCAGAACCTGGTACAGGTAGG
The DNA here is from genome assembly GCF_008692635.1 of Crocuta crocuta. NCBI lineage: Eukaryota > Metazoa > Chordata > Mammalia > Carnivora > Hyaenidae > Crocuta > Crocuta crocuta. Next base: position 182,241 of record NW_027532617.1, on the reverse strand, counting down.
GCACGTGAGTTCTAAAACCAATGAGGATGGTCCTCCTAAGTGAGATGCTCAGAGTCTGGAATAAGAGACTGATGCTGGCAACGGAGACCAAGCATTCACTGGAGGTCTGCAAGAACAGGGCCTGAGCTGGGGGTTCTCATAAAGGGGGTGATGTTTGAGCCCCAGTGAAAAGGGTCACTTCATTAAGAATAGAAAATAAAAGGGGTGCCTATGTGGCTCAGTCTGTTGAGCCTCTGATTTTGGCTCAGGTCATGGTCTTGTGGTTCGTAGATTCAAGCCCCACATTGGGCTCTGTACTGACTGCTCAGAGCCTAGAGCCTGCCTCAGAGTCTGTGTCTCCCTCTCTCTCTCTGCTCCTCTCCCATTTGTCTGTGTGTGCTCTCTCTCTCTCTCAAAACTAAATCAGCATTTAAAAAAAAAACCTAGGGAAAAAAAATGGTGAACAAAAATCAGGGAGTCCCTAAAGCACTTAACTATCTGAAGCTCCAAAATGAGTCAATAAATTGTGGCTTCAAAAATACATATAGGTAAAGTTTCTTAAGAACTGAGGAGTGGGTGCACCTGGGTGGCTCCATCAGTTAAGCATCCAACTTTGCCTCAAGTCATTTGATGGTTTGTGAGTTGGAGCCCACATCAGGCTCTCTGCTGTCAGCATGGAGCCTGCGTCAGATCCTCTGCCCCCCTCTCTGTGTCCTCCCTTGCTCACTCTCTCAAAAATGAATACACATCTAAAGAAAAAACCCAAGGACTGAATTAAGTGAGGGTATGTGTGTGGTAATAAAGCTGAGAGTTTGATGACTTTTTAAAAACTGTTTAGTCATTTCTGAGAGACAGAGTGCAAGCAGAGGAGGGGCAGAGAGAGGGAGACACAGAATCTGAAGCAGGTTCCAGGCTCTGAGATGTCAGCACAGAGTACAATGCGGGCTCAAACCAACAAACCATGAGATCATGACCTGAGCCAAAGTTGGATGCTTAACCAACTGAGCCATCCAGGCAACCCAAGTTTAATGACTTCTTAAAAAGGATTTTTAGATAAAATACAAAAATAGAGTAGGGTTGAAACTGAGCCAAAACAATACTAGTCTAAACAAAACAAGACAACCCTAGTAACTGTTACTATATATTGATCACTTACTCTGTGTCTGGGGCTCTGCTAAGCTCCTAACATGTATTAGCTGATCTGATGGTTCTGAAAGCTTTGAGAGCCACTCTCATACCCATCTTTCTTTCTTTTTAATGTTTATTTGTTTTTGAGAGAGGGAGAGACAGTATATGAGAAGGGGAGTGGCAGAGAGAGGGAAACACTGAATCCAAAGCAGGCTCTAGGTTCTGTGCTGTCAGCACAGAGCCCAACTCAGGGCTCGAACCCATGAACTATAAGATCATGACCTGAGCTGAAATCGGATGCTCAACCTACTGAGCCATGCAGGTGCCCCCCCATCTTTCAAATTAAGTCAGATACATGTGGGTTTGAAACCATGTACGTCTGACCCCGCAATCCCAGTTCATGAAGCTTATACAGAATACCTTGGCAAGTGGAGCTGGAGCAAATGTAGGGAGGGGTGGGGGAGGGGAAGGGGGCAGGCTATGGCAGGTAATGAGCAGGAAATGGAGACTAAGCTTTCTCCCCATAAGTGGTTAGAGGAGTAATGGTTTTCAGTAGTGGAATGGAATGATCAGATTTGCAGTTAACTGATTTGCTTTCATCAGAGTGATCTATGCGTGTGACTAAAACGCAGGTCAGAGGAGCTCTACCACAGAACAACAGAGCCCCAGACATCCAGCCCCTTGGCATCCACTTTTGAATCATTTCTGGATTTAAAGCTATGAAAAAGTTACAAAAGGTGGCTTATCTTTTCTGCCACACAGGCTATCTTTTTGCTCTCTGTTCAGTTAGTTTCTTAATCCTCCAATCTTTTTAATTTTGGAAATTCACTTTTAATTTCCAGGAGATTTTTTTAAATTTCCTTGTTCTTCATAGTCTGCTGTTTTTGGTTTTATGTTTGTAATATCTTCTTAACTCTCACTGCAGATCTAATTAGAATTTTTTTAAAGTCTTTTTTCTAGTGTCTGAATGACCTATTTCCTCCAAGGGCAATCTGTTCTGTTTATCTTCATCTTCTCCTGTGTGCTGCTGGTTCTCTTTGTGTCTGGTGACCTTGGCTGTGTATCTGTATTTGAGAATGACAAACTGTGTTGATTTTTCTAGCTAGCTGGTATAGGTGTCCTGTGGTTGTGTCTGTAGCTCTTCTTGCCCCTGAATAGCAAAGCTGATGGGAATTTCTGGGTATGTGGGGGAAGGCTTATTGGCTAGCAAACTCCTTCCTAATGTGGAAGTAAATGAGAACAAGCAAGTCTATTTGGTCAGAGCTTGCTGTAACAAGGGAGTCAGTCACCATCACTGGTGAGTTCTGGCAGAGACCCAAAAGCAGAGAGAGAACTTTAAAGTGAAAAGCTTCAGGTATGCCCTAACTGACGCTGTTGGCATGGGGAAGCTGTAGGCAGGCTAATTAGAAGCGGGGCATCCTATGTGGTTGGTTAATGATGTGTATTTTGCTTTCTCTGGTTGATCCTCCATCGGAAGCAGGGATAAAAATTAGGAGAGCTCTCAGTCATTAATCAAGTCCTGCCTATTGGGGCCAATTGTTAAATGGATAATTGGTTGGCTTCCAGGGCTGGTTGTTAGAATAGCAACCTAACTTCCTGTAACTTTAATTACATAGTAGGTTGGCTTTCTGGGCTGATTACTGCAGGTAATGGGCTAAAACTCTATATACACCCAGCCATTGTCCATTTATACATGTAGTCTCTCAAGACTGAGTTGGCAGGAGTTATATTGGAGTGCAGACCTCTCAAATATTGGAAAAAAGATGGTTTCCTTTGGGATAGCAATACCATGTATTTCATGATGCATGAAATTTCAGCATTGTCCAGAATTTAACTTTAGGGAAGACCCTCTCCAGGGGTTAAAGTTGGGGTACCTTAGCTCCAGTATTGGGCAGAAGACATGGCGGCAAGTACATATAGACTTTTTCCCTCTGTCCCCTATGCCTGCCTTCCACTACAGCTGTCTTTTCCATTTCTTCTGGCCACCAGTGTTCCCTTTGTGTGTTTTCATATGCTCTCTAGCTTCTAAATATTTATTTATTTATAAAATTTTATTTGAGAGAGGGAGAGCAAGAAAGAGATTACGAGTGGGGGAGACGGGCAGAGGGGGAGAGAGAGAATCTTGTAGGCTCCATACTCAGCATCCCATGATGCTGGGATCATGACCTGAGCCAAAATCAAGAGCCGAACACTCAACCAACTGAACCTCTATCTTCCTAATATTTATTGAAATCTCTTGTTCACTGATGGTTTCCTTCACACTCTTTAGTAAAGGAACACTTAGAAATAAACACTTTTGTGAGATCCCAGGAATTCATTCTATCTTCTGTAATGAGAAACAGCAGATTTAAAAAAAGATCTCATTGTTATATAAAGAGAAGATTAAAAGGGGACCAAACCAGAGACAAAGAGGCTAAGAACAACATAGAGGATGAAATTTATAGGAGGGGAATGACATAAGAAATGCATATGGTAGGAGCTTAACTGTGAGTCAAGCTATAGGAGGCATTAAGTCAGGCTATAGAAGAGACAGTGAACCAGAATGTGGCAGATTCAGGAACAATTAGGAAAATAGAACCTATGAAAATTTTGATCATACTTTTGTATATAGTGCCACAAGATACATAAAAATGAAATGTGGGTGAGAGAGAACTATCACAAAGGAAACAACCTTGGATAACTCAACTCTGATGCTCGCATTTGTACTTTCCCTAGTCTAGACTGTACCAGGTCTCAGGTGGAGGACACTCCTTTCACTGGATGCAATCCATTCACTTTTCCACTATGGGAACATTATATCATGTTCAAGTCCTTTCTCAGAGAATTCTGGGAGGTTCTGGGTAGCAGGTGGAAAACAAAAACATGTATGCTTCCTTTACTGTAAGTCTCCTTTTTGAGTAACTTTCCTCAACAGGACTTCATACCAAAGTGCAGAATTCACTGCAGCCTGACATGCATGCACTGGGATCAGACCACCTCTGCTGCCAAAGAAAGAATGCTGAGCACCCTTTCTATTCCTCTCTCACAGTGATCTTGCCCACTCCTTTCCAACCCCATCCTCACTGACCCCCTCCACAGTATTTCCCACTGTCCCATTGCTTTTGTTGTGGGGGAGGATGAGGGGATGCAGATTTGGAGACTATTCTGGTGTCCAAGGCAGGGGTCTTTCACACTGGATCACAGTCCCCAGCTCTAGCCTGTGAGACAGCTTCAGCGTCCAGTCTCTTCTTGCATCTCAAAGGGGCAGTATTGCTACCAACAAAACCAATCATTTGCATTTTCTACCTTTCCTTCTGTTCTGCTCACAACCATCCTCAGATTTACCCTTCCACAGAAGCAGAAACCACTTTTCTTAGTGCTTTTGGTAGAAATGGACTGAACAGAAAACTCCGGAGAAAGAGAGAGGACTTCCCAGAAGGTAGAGGCTGGAGAGGTGTCAGCATAGAGCTGTTTATCAAACAATTGGTTTGGGGAACATAAGAGAGGTCAGAGCTAGAGATAAGAATTTTGGAGTCACTTCTCTGGAAGTGTTACTTGAAACTTTGGAAGTAGACAGATTTTCTAAGAAAAAACAAAAAGCTTTTCTAACTTACCTAGTTTGGAGGTGACTGGGAAAATCGAGCTAATCAAGATGCAGGAAAGCAGAAACTAGGGGTAGAAGAGAAATGAACTATATCTCAAAGGGGCAATATCAAATTCCGAGTTGCTATCCATATGTAAATTAATTCATGAAAAACTACTGAGTTATTACTCTATGCTGGACACTGCTAGTCCTGAGAACTGAGTACACAATGAACAATAACTAGACTATAAATATAGGGCTCTGTTCCATAACCTGTAACAATCAGCCCAGGAAACCAGCTATTATCTGCAGGAACCAGTCCAAGAAGTCAAACTACCATCCATAACAACCAACCCAGGAAGTCAAATAATAACCCCTCTAATAATCAGCCTCAAATGGCCAGGACTTGATTAATTACTGAAAACTTCTCTAGTTTTGGCCCCTGTTTCCAACTTAGGACCAATTGGAGAAAGCCAAATACGTATCCCTAACCAGTCTCATGTGATGCCTCGTTTCTGCTTGGCCACCTAAGCTTCCCCATGCCAACAGCATCAAATCAGGGCATACCCAAATCCTTTTCTTTTTTCCACCCTTCTTTCTGCTTTTAAGTCTCTGACAAAATTCAAGTGATGATAACTGACACCTTGCAAGTTTGAGTAAATAGTCTTTGTTTGTACTCATTTGGTTGGTCTTCATTGATTTTCATGGATAAAATAATGAGTGAGACAAACATGATTCCTGTCCTCAGGGAAATTATATAGTAGTGAGGAATACAGTAAAAATATGAGTAAACAATAATAAATAAATACAAATGTGATAATCATTTGGAAGGAACAATAAAAGGGACTCAGAGAGGATTGGGAGAGGTTGCTAATTTAGATAAGGTAGCTATTTTATTTTTATTTTTTACCTGTGTTAACTTATTTAATGTTAATTAATTAAGAGATAGCTACTATTATTATCCAGAATTTGCATATGAATAAATAGAACCAACGAGAGATCAAGAAACTTGTCCAAGTTTACACAGTTAGTGGCAGGTACAAATCCAGGCAACTTACTTCCAGAATCCATACATTAATCATTAAATTCCATTGACAATTTACAAGACAGATAAGGTAGCTATTTTAAAGGAGTAGGCAGCCTAAGGAACATTTTAAGGATTGAGGTGCATGTTTGTAGAATAAATGAAAGTGTTACTGGAGGTGAAGTTAAAAGAGTTCAACGTGGAGTGGGTGATCCATGGCATAAACACAAAGATCGGCCTTGGCAAGAGGTGAGATACTTTTTTCATTGAGACAGAGGAAGGGAGAAAATATGAAAAAATGAGTTCAGAATTAAATTATTTAAAATATAAACCACTGACTAATATATATATTTTTAATATTTTTATTTATTTCTAGGGGGAGAGAGAGAGAGACAGCGTGAGCAGGGGAGGGTCAGAGAGAGAGGGAGTCACAGACTCTGAAACAGGCTCCAGGCTCTGAGCTGGCAGTCAGCACAGAGCCCGACGCGGGGCTCGAACCCACGAACCGCGAGATCATGACCTAAGTGAAATTCGGACGCTTAACCGACTAAGCCACCCAGGCGCCCCAAACCACTGACTAATATTAAGACTTTGTCATCTGCTGGGAGTTTAGAAGCCCAGACCACTGGACTAGTGGGAGCATTCTGGCCAAAGCATGGAGTCTGAGCCAACTGCTCCTCACAGCTAGCTTTCCAAATTCACAGCTTGGGCAATTTGTCTATCTCAGCCATATGGTTAGTGTAAAATTTCCAGAAGATTAATATTTGCCCAAGGGTGAGATTCAAAAACCTGAAACAGGATTATCTTCAGGGTCAGAACATTTTATGAATAGAGTGGCTAAGAGTTAGTACCAGCAACAAAAAAATCAAAAAATTTTAATTCATCCTGGCTTTTTTCAGAGTTCTGCATTGTGTCTGCAGAGACAGGGGTTATTTCTGATCCCAGAACAGCCTCTGATTGTGAAGCTGCTGGTCTAGGGTCCTTTGTTTCCTGCTTCACAGAGGAAAACTCTAGAACTTAGAAGGCTCTGATTATTTTGAATCCAAGGTGAGCTTTAAAAGGAAGGAGTAGTTTTCCCTGGGGTGGATTCTGGGGACTTAGCAGAGAACCCCAAAAAGCTGGATCATAGAGGTGCCTAAGGTGCTCTGCCTGTTAAGTGTCTGAAGAGTCTTGATTTCGGCTCAGGTCATGATCTCACAGTTTGTGATTCAAGCCCCACATCAGACTCTTTGCTGACAGTGCAGAGCCTACTTGGGATTCTCTCTCTTCTTCTCTCTCTTTGCCCCTTCCTCATGCTCTAAATACATACATACATACATGCATACATACATACATACATACTTAAAATCTGGATCATAGATGGGAACAAAAAAGGCAATGAGAAGGGGAACATTTCTCCCCAATGGCTAGGTTTAGAGTTTAACTTCCATGGAGATAAGCCAAATATGGTTTTTGGCCCTCTGAGATCATCAAAATAGCCATATCAAGATATTAAATAATATATGTTGCTATGTTTTCATTATTAAGAGGTATAATATCACCCAGTGCTTAATCCATTAGCCTTGGTCCCTCTAGGGAGACTCAGAAGTGGGATAAAAATATTTGTCTTACACATGACTTAATTTTAAAAAGTAACTAAAAATTGATGATGTGTGAAAGTAATGAGTGAGATGGAAATATGGGTGAATATTTTTATAATTTTGGTGAGAAGAACTTTCTCAACCAAGAGCTATAAAGGATTAATAAAGTTGCTATTATTTTTAAAAGGCACAATAAAAAAGAAAGAGAAAGGGATTTTTAAAAACACTGTAATCAAAGGTAAAAGACAAATGAAAATAGAGGGAACTATCTACAACACACATATGTATAGATGTTAATATTTTTAATACAATAAGAGTTTTAAAAAACCAATATAAAAATATAACCACTCTAATTGAAATATGGGCAAATGAGTTGTATAAGTAATTCACATTCAGAATAAAATCTAAACACGTTACAGGAGTTTACAGGCCTCCTTTGGCCTTATAGATTCCACAGATCTGTCACTGCCTACCTCTCTGGCCTTAGCTCCTGACTTTCTCCCTGGCGTACTAGCCCTTACTAGCTCTCTAGCCACCTGGGATTTCTCCTAGCCCTCAAATAGATTAAACTCCTTCCTGCCGCAGAATATTTGCACTTGCTGTTTCCTATTCCTCTGATGATTTTGCCCCGCATCTTTCCATACCTAGGCCTTTCTCATAATTGGGTATTCAAATATCACATCTTTGGAGGAGCCTTCTACAATTACCCAATATATACTGCATTACATCATCTTGTCTTATTTTTGTATAGCTTGTATCACCATATGAAATTGTGTGTGTGTATGCTTTCCTTCTCCCACTGTCATTTGAAGGCAAGCTCCCTGAAAGGAAAGCTCCCTGTCTCCTTTTTGTCTCACTATCCCTAGCGTATAGAATGCTTCCTGGTGCAAAGCAGGTGCTATGTATAGCAGGAGCTAAAATGACTAAACCAATTAATGAAGAAAGATTAGAACACATGATCAATTAACATGAACAAAGGTTTGATCCCACAGGTAATCAAAGAAATGCAAATTAAAACAATAGGAACTTTTATAACCATTTAGATTGACAGTAATAAAAAGAATATGATACTGTCTGCTGATGGAAATGTAAAGTGGTTGACATTTTATGGAAGGTAAATTGGTAAAATCCATCAAAATTTTAAAATTTAAATCTTTTGAGCCACAATTCTATGTCTATGAAGAGTCCTAAGAAAAGGTCACTTTCACTTCAGACCCAAATGATAAACTCTTAGACCCAAGAGGCTCAATGAATCTCCAGCACAAGAAACATGAAGATAGCACCAAAACAAATAATAATAAAATTGCTCGAAATCTTGTGTAAAGAGAAAATCTTAAAACAGCCAGAGAAATAAAAGATTAAATATATTCAGAGAAGCAAAATTAAGGGTGACAGCATATTTCTTATGGTAAACAGTGCAAGTGAGATGATAATAAAGCAACATCTTCAAAGTGCTGAAAGAAACTGTCAACCTATAATTCTATTCCTGGAAAAAGTCTGTTTAGGGCTGAATTGTGCCCCCTCCGTAAGTTTGTATGTTGAAATCCTAACTTCCCAGTAGCTCAGAATGTCACAGTATTTGGAGATAGGGCTTTTAAGAGGTAATTCAGATAAAAGAAGGTCATATGAGTGGGCCCTAATCCAATATGACTGGCATCCTTGTAATAAGCCTTATAATAAGAGATTAAGGAGGTACCTGGGTGGCTCAGTCTGTTAAGTGTCCAACTCTTGATATTGGCTCAGGTCACAATTTCCCAGTTCATGAGATGGACCCCTGCTTGGGATACTCTCTCTCTTGCTCTTATATTCCTTTGCTGGCATGTTCAATCTCTCTCTCAATCTCTTTCTCTCTCTCTCTCTCAAAATAAAAAAAAAAATAAGAGATTAGGACACAGATGCAGTCTGAGAGCTAACCATATGAGGACATACAAGACAGCCATCTGCAAGCCAAACTGAGAGGCTTCAGAAGAAACCTAAACTGTGAATACCTTGATCTGTAATTTTTGGCCTCCAGAACTCAGGGAAAATAAATTTCTTTTGTTTAAGAAACCCATTCTGGGTATTTTGTTATGGTAACCCTAGAAAACTAATATGATATCTTTTAAAAATGAAGACAAAATACTTTTACAAAATATTTTTTAGGAAAATCTGAAAGAAATTACTAGCAGAGCCACACAATAAAAAATGTTAAATAGGCAGAAGAAAATGATAGATTAAAATATAGGTCTTCACAAAGGAGTGAGGAACATTGAAAATATTTGCTACATGAGTAAGTATGTAAGAGCTTTAAAAATTACTTAAATCTCTTTAAAATATTACGTAGTGGAGGAGAAATGGCAGTATGTTCTTGTAAGGTTCTTATACCATAATGAAGTGGTATACTATGACTTCAATGATTCTGAACAGAATTTCAATGTGTTTGTGTAGAGTTTTCCCCATATCACCAAGAAATTCTACAACACCAGCTGGATGTCCTATTATTCAACTCAATTCTGACACTATACCTGAAGATAGTCCTACAAGACTGTCCCCCAACATACACACATTTGAGATGCCATTCACAAGACCAGGTTATCACCTGCTCTTCTGTTCACCTGGCCACAGATTGGAGCTTCCAATGACTCCCTCCTTCTGTTCAGTTAATTTGCTACCATGGCTCACATGATATTGATGGTGGATTCAGAGAAATATTTACTTACCAGATTACTGGTTTATCATAAAAGAATATAACTTAGGAACATCTGGATGGAAGAAATGCATAAGGCAAGGTATGGAGAAAGGGTGAAGAGTTTCCATAACACTCTTCCTGTATGTCTATATTTTCACCAACCTGGAAATTCTCCAAACCCCATCCTGCTTCTTTCTTTTTTCTTTTTCTTTTTTCAAATGGAAGTTTCATTACATAGGCATGATTAATTAAATCATTGGCCATCGGTGACATAATTCAATCTCCAGCCCCCTCTCCCCTTTCTGAAAGTAAGGTGGTGAGACTGAAGGTTCCAACCATCTAATAACCTTGGTGACTCAACTGGCAACTAGCCTGTATTCTTAGATGACTTATGGGCTTTTAGAAAGCCCACCTAATTAACATAACAAAAGACCTTCATCACTTTCATGCTTAGAAAATTCCAAGGGTTTTAAGAGCTCTGTGTCATAAATGCGGGTGAAACCAACTATATATTTCTTTTTTTAATTCAACAATTAAACTTTAATTGAAGTTACCTTCAATTAAACTTAATAACCTGATCATCTTATTAAATAACACTTTGAAATTTCTTAATTCTGATTTTAATATCATATTATATATTCAAGCATAGAAAAAAGCTCAAAAATCACTTTAATAACTTAAAAATATTAATACAAGAACTATTTTAAACCTTTGAGTTGTTTCCAATAACTTTCTTCTTCTCTCATAAACTGTGTATATGTTTTCATTAGGTAGACATAAAAAAAGAATTAAGAATTCAAAAATATGCCTCACTTTAGAACTAGCTGAGTAATTTCAAAAAGGTTTAATAATTCCTACTCATTATATCAAGGCATATGGTAATATATGTAATGAGCAGTGCTAGACATCTAAATTCATTCGACTTTGCTCCATCCAAATATTCTTAGTTTATTTACCTTCCTTTTCCCTAATGGTTATAGATTTCCTTCCTTTCTCAACTAAAGAGCTTTCCCAAGACTAACTTTTCTAGCTTGTGTTTTTAATCATATACTTTTTTTAAGCTGTATTGTTAGCCTTCAAAAAGTTCAAACCTCCCATAGTTTAAAACCAAAAATCAATTATTACTATTACCACCACCAATACTACCATTAGTAATAAATCTACAGACCCAGTTTTCCTTTGTCCTCTAAAGGCAGTGCTTCTCAAAGCCAGCTCTTTATTTAGGATATATTTCTACCTGGAATGTCTTCCATCCTGCCACTCATCAAGGCTCATCCTAAATATAACCTTCTCTCTTATTTGTTCATATATTCTTTCATAAAGGATGGTCACACTAATCATAGCAACCTAAAAATGCATGTTTCAATCATTTTTTTCCTTTTCCCTTTTTAAAATTTAATTTTAGGGGCATCTGGTGGCGTCCAACTTTGTCTCAGGTCATGATCTCATGGCTCATGAGTTCAAGCCCCACTTCAGGCTCTGTGCTGACAGCTCAGATCCTGGAACCTGCTTCAGATTCTGTGTCTCCCTCTCTTTCCCTGTCCCCCCCTCCTCTCTCTCTCTCACCCTCCCTCAAAAAATCAATATTAAAAATTTGAAAACATAAAATTTTAATTTTAGTTAACATGCAGTACAATATTGGTTTCAGGAATGGAATTCAATGATTCATCACTTACATACAACACCCAGTGCTCATCACAAGTACCCTCCATAGTACCCATCACCCATCTAGACCATCTCTCACCCACGTCCCTCCATCAACCCATAATTTGTTCTCTACCACTTAAATCTCCTGTGGTTTGTTTCCCTCTCTTCTCTTTTTTCCCCCATTCCCATATGTTCACCTGTTTTGTTTCTTAAATTCCATATATGAGTGAAATCATATGGTGTTTCTCTTTCTCTGATTGAGTTATTTTGCTTAGCATAGTACATTCTAGCTCCATCTACGTCATTGCAAATGGCAAGATTTCACTCTTTTTGATGGCTGACTAAAATTCAATTGTGTATGTATGCCACATCTTTATCTATTCATTAGTCGATGGACATCTGGACTTTCTCCATAGTTTGGCCATTGTTGATAATGCTGCAATAAACATTGGGGTGATATACCCCTTTGAATCTATATTTTTGTATCCTTTGGGTAAATACTTAATAGAGTAATTGCTGGATCATAGGGTAGTTCTATTTTTTAACTTTTGAGGAACCTCCATACTGTTCTCCAGAGTGGCTGCATCAGTTCCCATTCCCACCAACCATGCAAGAGGGTTCTCCTTTCTCCACATCCTTGTCAACACCTGTTGTTTCTTGTGTTGTTGATTTTAGCCATTCTGACAGGTGTCAGATGGTATCTCATTGTGGTTTTGATTTGTATTTCTCTAATTATTAGTGATACTGAGCATCTTTTCATGGGTCTGTTGGCCATCTTGATATCTTCATTGGACAAGGCCAACTATATATTTCTTATTTTGAAATCACATTATCACAGACTTGAAGGTAAGCTGTGATCAGTTAAATATATATAATACAAACACTAAAACAACCACCACAATAACATAAAAAGAGTTCTAGTTATTTACAAAGTAAATAAATGGGGTCATAAAAAATAATCTAAAATAAGGCACACAAAGGGATAAAAGAAACAAAGTACAGGTGGGACAAACAGAAAACAGTAAGATGGTAGACTTAAATCTCATCATATCACTAATCACATTCAATATAAGTGATCAAACACTCCAGTCGAAAGGCAGAGATTGTCTAGCTTTGAATTAAAAAAAAAGAAAGAGGGCCCAACCATATACAAGGAATATATTTTAAATGTAAATACACAAATAAATAAAAGGTAAAAGAAAGATATATCATGTTAACTCATGAAAAAGAAATCTGTACTGATATAGTAACATCAGACAAAGTAGATTTCACAGCAGAGTATTACCAGGGACAAAAGAGCTTATTTTATAATGGTAAAGGTTTAATTCATCATGAGGACATAACAAGCCATACAAATGCTTGTATACAGAATAACAAAGCTATAAAACACATTAAGCAAAAGCTGATAGAACTGCAAGAAGTGGACAAATTCATAACCTTAGTCAAAGATGTCAATCCCCTATCTCAATAATTATTACAACATGTAGATAGAAAATGAATAAAGTTATAGAAGACTTGAAGATATTGAATACTCTCAATATATCTAAAGGGATTATTAATAACAGGTTTATTCTTAGATCACAATAGAATTAAATTGGAAATCAATTATTATCTCTGGAAAATTTCAAAATATTAGGAAACTAACTGATGCATTTTTAAATAATGGATCAAAGAAGAAATCAAAAAGCAAATTATGCATTATTTTGAACTGAATGAAAATAAACATAATATACTAAAAATTCGTAAGATGCTGGTAAAGCAATACCTAGGAAGATATTCATGACACCAAATATCTATATTAGAAAACAATAAAAGTCTCAAATCAATAACTTCAGCTTCCACATTAAGAAATTACTTTTTAAAAACATCAAATTAAACTCAAAGTAAGCAAAAGAAAGGAAATAATAAAGAGCAAATGCAGAGATCAATGAAATAAAAAACAGAAGAACAATAGAGAAAAATCAATGAGATGAAAACCTGGTTCTTTCAGATGATCAATAAAATTGAAATTCTCTAGCCAGATTGATAAGGAAAAAAAAAGAAATACACAAATTGCCAGTATCAGGAGTGAGAGAAGTAACATCACTCTAGAGTCTACAGATATTAAAAGCATAATAAAGGAATACTATAAACAACCTTATGCTAGTAAGTTCAACAACTTAGATGAAATCAACAAATTCCTTGAAAGACACAAGCTCTCAAGAAGACACAAACATAAGAGGAAATAGATAATCTAAGTAGTCCTTTATCTATCAGAGAAATGAACTTCTAATTAAAAAACATTCCCATAAAGAAAACTCTAGGTCCAAATGGCTTGGCTGATGAATCATACCAAACATTTGAAGAAGTCATACCACCTCTACACAAACTTTCAGAAATTTAAAGAAAAACTATTTTCAAACACATCCATTTTGTTATTATTTTATTTTAGAGAAAGAGTGTGTGCAAGTGGGAGAGAGGGGCAATGAGAGAGAGAGAATCCTAAGCAGTGTGGAGCCTGATGCAGGGCTCAATCCCATGATCCTGGGATCATGACCTGAGTTGAAATCAAGAGTCAGATGTTCAAATGACTGAGCCATCCATACAACCCAAAACATCCATTTGACTTAATAATATATTATGTATAATTCTAATCAATACCTTCTTGTTAACACATAACATGTACATGGAGAAAATAGAGCTCTGAAGAAACAACAGAGAAAAGTGGAGTTTGATAAAGGAGAAAGAAATGGGAGAAGATCCCATGCAAAGAGCCCTGCTACAAAGGAGAAAAGAGATGCTTGTAAGGGAGAGTCCCTCTCCCAGATGCTCTCAACAACCCAGTAGCAAGAAGCATTGCCTATGTTTCATTAAGGTTATACTAATATTTCCAGAGCACTACTGAATAAAGGTTGTAGCCAATAATGTTTCATTCTACATCAGCATCTACTACCGTTTACTGAGGTTCACCCATATGCTAGGTTCTATGCTGGAAATCTCTGTGAGTAATATTTCTTCCTATCCTTACAACCACCCTCTGTTTTAGGAACACCATCAAGTACAGCACACTCCTGCCAGGGTTCTGAGTTTTTTAACCAGTCAGGAGAAGCACAAGATGAAATAATGGAAGGCAAAGAAACCATGAGAAGAATCACGTTACCTAAAACTAACTTGATGTAACCCATATGACAAGTTCCTCCTTTCTTTCTTCCACAAATGATGCCTCTAATCACCTTCCTGGAAGGGATAGATAGCAGCGAGAGGTGGGGGACAGGGACAGAATCCATCTTATTGTGTCTCCAACTGGGCCATCATTTTCAGGGCATATCCTCATCCTTTGTGGTCTATAATGAAGTCGTTTCCTCAGCCTAATAGATGAGCTCTGGTAATAACTCTTTTTCTGTATTCCCACCTTTCTTCCATTGAATTCTGATGAAAAGTTATGCCAACCTTTATTGCCAAATCCACATGGGGTTGGAGAGGAGTGATGAAAAAAATAAATGTTTTGTCCCTGATCCAAGCTGCAGTTCTTTGAATAAAAGAAAAAAGCTTTATTAGCCAGAGCTTCAAAATATATGCCAATTTCTAACTTTTCCTTTTCTTTTCTTCTCATAGTCCTTTCTCTTTTAAGCCTCAAATACCCCTGTCTGACACTCCCTTCAGAATAACCAATCCCTGGTACCCTTGTTGGGCATTAGAATTCCATAACTGCAGGAATTTGATGAGTGACAATGACATTATCTGATTTAGCAGAACTGTTGGCTGAACTCTGGTTTTACCATCTTCTGGCTCTGCTAGGAAGTAAGAAGTGGGAGAGGAAGCTTTGGGGCAGTGGAATGTTGGAAAGATAGAAAAACAGGGAGGGGGGCACTCTTCCACTCTGAGTTGCAGCTATTTTTTCCCCCTCAAAGGCATCTGAAATGAAACATATTTTACCACCATGAGGAGCCATTTCCTTCTTCAGACTTTCCTATCACCCAGTATGAGAACTTCAAATTCCTTCTTTTGGCCTATGTCTAGAAAACAGTAACACAAGCTATGGATAGAGACGGCGCCTTTCCACCCTCTTTAAAGCTGTTCCACACCTTTCTCTCGCTGTCTGACACTTCGAGCTCCATAACTTCATTTTGAACCAATGTTTCTCTTTTGAGTACTGCAGTGAGAAAGAAAGGGGAGTTTTGGTTCGTTCTACCAATGCCCCTCAGTTTGGATACATTAAAGGCTCCAGTTCACAAGCAATTAATCACAAGGTAACCTACGGTGAATGCTAACAGATAGAGTGGAGAAGAAGGGAGAAGGTACCTGCTTGTTAGCCTCCTGTGTTACTGCCCCTACAGTTTCTGCAGGAACATTTAGAATATCTTGGTCCTATAGGTAGGAGGGAGTGGAACACATATGAATGGAGAAAGAGGGTGCATGGAAATAAATGAAGATTACCTAAAGGAGAACAAACAGGGGCTACTTATTCAGAGCTTGCTATAACAGAGGAGTCAGCCACCATCATTTGCCATTTGGTAGAGATTCAAAGCAAGTAGGGAGCTTTACAGTAAAAAAAAAAAAAAAAAGGGCATGAGGATAGCCTCATAAGCTCTGATTGGAGTTTGTTAGCATAGGGAAGCTGGACGCCAGATAATTAGAAGTGGAACATGTTATATCATTGATTGGGAAAGCATACTTGGCTTTTTAAGCTTGGTTCTGAGTTGAAAACAGGGGCAAAAAAGAATCAGGAAATTGGCAAGGTCAATTGGGAAATGGTGGAGTAGAAGGACCCTAAGCTCACCTCGTCCCATGGATACAACTAAATAACATTCATATCAGCATAAATAACTCAGAAAATGACCTGAAGATTGACAGAACAAATTCCACAACTAAAGATAGAGGAGAAGCCACACTGAAGAAGGTAGGAAGGGGGAAGATGTGGTCTGAGACTGAAAGGGACCATGAGGGGAGGGAGCTGGTGGTACAGAGAAGGGTGAAAAACAGATTTTTCACCCCAGGGAGCCTACGGATGAACAGGGAGGATGAATCCCCATACTATTTGCCTTTAAAAGTGAGAGGGGCCAAATTTCACGAGTTCTTACAACCAGCAGGACTTAAAGCCTGGAATTTAAGTGGCTCTGTTCTGGGAGAATCTAGAAGGTGTTAGGAAGCAGAATTCCCCCTGCCCTTAAAGACACAGCATGACCAACAGCCTTTGCAGATATAGTGTAGAGCCAGCACTTTGAAAAATGCCAGGGGCAGACAGGAGGGAGAATGATTTGCCAATCTCAGAGCATGGCCAGAAGGGGCAAGGATGATGGGGGAGCCCTCCAGGAACAATGAAGTAATTATTTCAGGAGTAGAATTTAGGGATTCATCACTTACATACAATACCCAGTGCTCATCCCACCAAGTACCCTCCTTAATGTCTACACCCATTTAGCCCATCTCCGACCCAATACCCCTCCAGCAGCACTGGGGGTTATAAGTAAGTGATGAATCACTAAATTCTACTCCTGAAATTGTTATTACACTATAGGTTAACTAACTTGGATTTCATAAAATTAAAATATTCAAATAAAATGAAAGTGAGGGGATGGAGAAACATGTATCATGCAAATGGATGTCAAAAGAAACCTGAAGTAGCAATACTTATATGGGACAAAATAGACTTTAAAACAAAGACTGTAATAAATGATGAAGAAGAAAATACATCATAATAAAGGGGACAACCCAACAAGGGGATATAATAATTATAAATATTTATGCACCCAACATGGAGGCAAATACATAAAACAGTTAATAACAAACATAAAGGAACTAACCGATAGTAATACAATAATATTAGGGGGATTTAACACCCCACTTACATCAATAGATCAATCCCAAACAGAAAATCAATAAGGAAATAGTGGCTTTAAATGACACACTGGACCAGAAAGACTTAACAGATATTCCATTCCAGATATTAACAGGACATTCCATCCTAAAACAGCAGAATACACATTCTCTTCAGGTGCACATGGCACATTCTCCAGAATGGATCACATATTAGGCCATAAAACAAGTCTCAATAACTTTAGAAAAAAATTAAACCCATACCGTGCATCTTTTCTAACCATGGCATTCTGAAACTGGAAATCAACCATAAGAAAAAAAATCTGGGAAGAGCACAAATACACGGAGGTTGAATAACGTGCTGGTAAACAATGAATGGATCAACCAAAAAAATCGAAGAATAAAAAAAATTACATGGAAACAAATGAAAATGAAAACATAATTGTCCAAAATCTTTGGTATGCAGCAAAAGTTGCTTTTTTTTTTTTTCAAATTTCATTTAAATGCTTGTTAGTTAACATATACTGTAATATTGGCTTCAGGAGTAGAATTTAGTGGTTCATTACTTACATATAACACCCAGTACTCAACACAAATGCCCTCCTTAATATCTATCATCCATTTAGCCCATCTCTTACCCACCTTTCCCATCAACCCTCAGTTTGTTCTTTATACTGTCTTATGACTTGCTGGCAAAAGTGGTTCTAAGAGGGAAGCTTATAGCAATAGCAATACAAGCCTACCTCAGGAAGCAAGAAAAATCTCAAATGAGCATAATTTTACACCTAAAGGAAATAGAAGGAGAATAACAAATAAAACCCAAGCCCAGAAAAGGAAGGAAATAATAAAGATTAGAGCAGAAATAAATGATATTGAAACTAAAAATGGAATGGAACATATCAATGAAACCAGGAGCTGGTTTTTTTTAAAAGATCAATAAAATTGATAAATGTCTAGCAAGACTCATCAAAAAGACAAAGAAAGAGAGATACAGAGAGAAAGGACCCAAATAAACAAAATTACTAATGAAAGAGGAAATAACAACCAACACCACAGAAACAGTTAGAATATTATGAAAACCTATATGCCAATGAGTTGGGAAACTTATAAGAAATGGATAAATTCCTAGAAACAAATAACCTACCAAAACGAAAGTAGGAAGTAATAAAAAATTTTAACAAATCAATTACCAGCAATGAAATGGAATCAGTAAAAAACAAAACAAAACAAAACAAAACAAAAAACCAACTCCCAACAAAGAAAAGTCCAGGACAAGATGGCTTCACAGGTGAATTCTACCAAACATTTAAAAAGAGATAATTCCTTGGGGCGCCCGGGTGGCTTAGTCGGTTAAGCGTCCGACTTTCGCTCAGGTCATGATCTCTCGGTTCGTGGGTTCGAGCCCCGCGTCGGGCTCTGTGCTGACTGCCAGCTCAGAGCCTGGAGCCTGTTTCAGAGTCTGTGACTCCCTCTCTCTCTGACCCTCCTGTTCATGCTGTCTCTCTCTCTCCTAGAAATAAATAAATAAAACATTTAAAAAAAAAAAATAAAAAGAGATAATTCCTATTCTTAAACTTTTCCAAAGAATACAAAAGGAAGGAAAACTTCCAAATTTATTCTTTGAGGCCAGTATCACCCTGATACCAAAACCAGAAAAATACACCACCAAAAAAGAAAACTAAAGGCTAATATCTCTCATGAATATAGAGGCAAAAATCCTCAACAAAATATTAGCAAACCGAATCTAACAATACATTGAAAAAAATCATACACTAGCATTAAGTGGGATTTATTCCCAGGATGCAAGGGAGGTTCAATATTCACAAAACAATCAACATGATACATCACATCAATACTAGAGAGAATAAAAACCGTATGATCATTTCAATAGATGCAGAAAAAACATTTGACAAAGTACAACATCCATTCATAATAAAAACCCTCAACAAAGTAGGTCTGGAGGGAAACTACCTCAACATAATAAAGGCCATATATGAAAAACCTACAGCCAACTCAATGGTGGAAAACTGAGAGCTTCTTCCTTAAGGTTAGGAACAAGGCAAGGATGTCCACTCTTACCACTTTTATTCAACATAGTATTGGAAGTCCTAGACACAGTAATCAGACAACATAATGAAATAAAAGGCATCCAAACTACTAGAACTGATAAATGAATTCAGTAAAGCTACAAGTTATAAAATAAATGTACATAAATATGTTGCATTCCTATACATTAATAATGAAACAGCAGAAAGAGAAATTTAAAAATGATCCCATTTACAATTGCACCCAAAAACAATAAATTATTGGAAGAGGGCAAGATGGTGGAGGAGTAGGGAGCTCCATACATTTCACTCGCCCCCATATCTCACACGGAGAAGGCCTGAAGCCATAGGAACCCTTACAGAATCCAGGAGTTTGGGAGGAAAAGGAGACAGAGTTCACTGAGAAAACCTTATAGCGTGAGTGAGAAATGAGGAAGATAAAACTGGGCCAGGACCAGAGACACAGCGGGGGAGGGCGGGGAGCTCCCTTTGCGGGGAGCTGCAGTGAGTCTAGGGGGAAAAAAGAGTGGCTGAAACTGCTCAAGACACTGTCCCTGTAGCTGGAGTAGAGAAAAACCTCCACAAGGGACACAGAGGAACCCGGTTTCCTGCTGTCCAGCTGACTCTAGGCAGGATGCACTTGTCCCAGGCGACCCCCGGGAAAACTCCCCGCTCGCCAGCTCGACCTGGAGGGGACATGTGGCAGCTGCGCCTTTGTGCTTCTGGCTCGGCTGGATCCCTAGGAGGGAGGGGAAAGGCTTGTAACTGTTCTGAGACATTTGCCTGCGAATTTATATTTTGGGCGACGGGACACAGAGGGACCCGGATTCCTGCTGTCCAGCTGACCCTAGGCGGGACGCACTGGTCGCAGGTGACCCCAGGTGAAACTGCTCCTCGCTCACCAGCCCGACCTGGAGGAGACGGGAGCAGCGGCTTCTGGCTCCATCCCCAGGGGGAAGGCGAGAGGCTTGAAACTGCTCTGAGGGGTTCCCTGCGAGGTTATATTTCGGGCGATTTCAATGGGGTGCGCGGACTGAGATCTGGAAATGAGGCCTGGCTTGGAATATAGAGCATGGCCCATCTTGGCTATGCCCCTGGCACAGGGAGTTTACACACCCAAAAACAGTGAGTTGCAATGCATGGTTCAAGAAGGAACTGGGGCGCCACCACTCTTCTCCCCGCAACCACCAAGGCAGGACCCCTGCAAGACGCACTGGACCAAACCACGCCCATCCTTGCTAGAGAGCTGCCCTCTTCTTCTTCTTCTTCTTCTTCTTCTTTTTTTTTTTTTTTACCGGAGCAGGGGCAAGACCAACATGGATGCACTGCCTTGATTAATTCTGGTCACTGGCTTGCTTAAACAGTCACATTTAATCCATTCTCTAGATGTAAATTCTACACCTACCTACCTTTTCATCTCTTTCTGGAGTAATCAGACTATAGAGTTACTCTGGATAGCATCATCGTCATTTCTTTCTCCTCTTCTCCAACCATAATCCACTCTTTCGCTCTTTAAAAAAAGCCTTTTATTCCTTCTGCCTGCTCATTTCATTTCCAATTTTGCTTCATCCCCGCCCTGTCCTTTCTCTCTTTCTCTATGCTCTTCCACCAGCACTGCATACACCCAGCTATTTGATTGTAGCTGGGAAATCTGGTTACATGCTTTAGACTGTTCTTTGTCTGTTGGGTTTCTTCTATTTCCTTTTCTTTTTTTCTTTTTTATGTATTTTTATTTCTTATTATTCGCCTTCCCTCCTTCCTCTTTTCTCTTTTCTATTTCATATTCCCTTTCGGTTTGCATGTTTGTTGGATTTGTCTGTGCGTTTGTGTGCCTTTGTTCCCTGTGTGTCTGTCTCTCTGTTTTCTTTACCAGGGCTACCTCAAGAAACAAGCCAAAGTACACATGGTAGAGAGTCCCAATACCACTACAAGTAGGAACATAAAATAACCAAGGTCTCAACAAGAGAGACCAAGAGATACCATTCAAAGAACACTTTCTGAACGGACAGGCCATGAACAGTCAAAGGGCCTTCTTTGGTATAGCAGCACTCAACAGGTGCAGAGTGCATAACAAGCTTTTAAAACTAACAAGAAATAGAAAGCTAACCAAAATGACAAAACGAAAGAGCTCTCCTCCAAAGAAATTCCAGGAAGAATCGACAGCTAAAGAACTGCTCAAAACAGATATAAGCAAGGAGGGTGATGGGCATGGAGGAGGGCACTTGTTGGGATGAGCACTGGGTGTTATATGGAAACCAACTTGACAATAAACTATTTAAAATTTTTTTTAAAAGATGTGTTTTTTTTCCAGCTAGTCAATTCCTCCTAAATCTTCAGCAACTGTATAATCAATGCAGCTGCTTAAAAGCTTAAGGCAGAGAGAGTCAATAAAATTTTCTAAAGAAAAAACCCAATAAATTATCTAGGAATAAACTTAACCAAAAAGATGAACAATCTGTACTCTGAAAACTATAAATCACTGATGAAAAAAATTGAAGACAATGCAAAGAACTGGAAAGATGTTTCATGTTCATGGGTTGGAAGAACAAATATTGTTAAAATGTCTATACTACCCAAAGAAATCTACAGATTTAATGCAATCTGTAGATATCAAAACATCAACAGCGTTTTTCAAAGAACTAGAACCATCCTAAAATTTGTATGAAACCAAAAAGACCCCAAAGGGCCAAAGAAATCTTGAAAAAGAAAAAACTGGGGTATCACAATACCAGGTATTAAGTTCTATTACAAGGTAGTAGTAATTAAAACAGTATGGTATTGACATAAAAATATACATATAGAGCAATGACATAGAACATAAAACCCATAAATAAACTCATAAGTATATGGTCAATCAATATTCAACAAAGGAGGAATGAATATACAATGGGGGAAAAGACAGTCTCTTCAACACATGGTGCTGGGAAAACTGAACAGCCCCATGCAAAAGAATGAAGCTGAACCCCCAAATAAACTCAAAATACATTAAAGACCTAAATGTGAGATCTGAACCTATAAAAATCCTTGAAGAGAGCACTATTGGCCATAATAATATTTTTCTAGATATACCCTCGGATGCAAGAGAAATAAGAGAAAAATAAGCTACTGGGACTACATAAAAATAAAATATTTCTGCACAGTGAAAGAAACAAGCAATAAAACTGAAAGGCAGCCTACTGAATGGAAGAAGATATTTGCAAATGACATATCTGATAAAGGGTTAGTATACAAAATACATAAAGAACTGATGCAACTCAATACCCAAAAAACAAATAATTAAAAAAAAAATAAGCAGAAGATATGAACAGTCATTTGTCCAAAGAAGACATCCAGATGGCCAATGAACACATGAAAAGATGCTTAACATCCCTCATCATCAGGGAAATGCAAGTCAAAACTACAATGAGAAATCACCTCACATCTGTCAGAATGGCTAAAATCAGCAACACAAGAAACAACAGATGTTGGCAAGAATGTGGAGAAAAAGGAACCCTAGTGCACTGTTGGTAGGAATGCAAAGTGGTGTAGCCACTGTGGAAAACCGTATGGAGGTCCCTCAAAAGTTAAAAATAGAACTACCCTATGGTCCAGCCATCACACTACTAGGTATTTACCCAAAGAATGTGAAAACATGAATTCAAAGGGATATACGCACCCCTGTGTGTATAGGAGCATTATTTACAATAGCCAAACTATGGAAGCAGCCCAAGAGTCCATCAATTTGATGAATGAATAAAGAAGATGTAATATATATATATATATACACATATGCATATACATACACATATATGGAATATTACTCAGCTATAAAAAAGAATGAAATCTTGCCATTTGCAATGATATGGATGCAGTTAGAGTATAATGCTAAGTGAAATAAGTCAGTCAAAGAAAGACAAATACCATATGATTTCACTCATATGTGGAATTTAAGAAACAAAACAACTGAGCAAAGAAAAGAGAGATAGACAGACAGAGACAGACCAAGAAAGAGACTCTTTTTTTTTTTTTAAACTTTTTTTTTTTAATGTTTTATTTATTTCTAGGAGAGAGACAGCGTGAGCAGGGGAGGGTCAGAGAGAGAGGGAGTCACAGACTGAAACAGGCTCCAGGCTCTGAGCTGGCAGTCAGCACAGAGCCCGACGCGGGGCTCGAACCCACGAACCGCGAGATCATGACCTAAGCGAAAGTCGGACGCTTAACAGACTAAGCCACCCAGAGACTCTTAACCACAGAGAACAAACTAATGGTTACCAGAGAGGAGGTGAGTTGGGGGATGGGTAAAATAGGGGCTGGGGACTAAAGAGTACACTTACCATGATGAAATGAAATGGAATGGAATGGAATGGAATGGAATGGAGTAGAATGAAATGAAATGAAAAATCAGGAAGCTAACAATTATTGACCAGTTCCTGATCATTCTGGGACAATTAATGCAGAGGCTGTTGTTTAGTTTCTAGGCTGGTTATTGCTGACTTCTCTTGTAATACATGGTCTGGTCATTGTCCATGTATGTATTTAGTCTCTCCATGCTTAACCACTATTTTTGGTCTGATCTTCCTATAGCTACTTGGGAGACAACCTTTATGTCACCAGGTCCTGGACCTCCATGGAGGAGTCCTATCATCAACTTTGTACAGTTATCTACTGCTGTGTAATAAATTACCCCCAAAATTTAGTGGCTTAAAACAATATTCATTATCATAGTTTCTTTGGGTCAAGAATCCAGGTATAGCTTGAGGTGCCTGGGTGGCTCAGTTGGTTAAGCGTCCGACTTTGGCTCAGTCATGATCTCACGGTTCGTGGGTTCGAGTCCCGCGTCGGGCTCTGTGCTGACAGCTAGCTCAGAGCCTGGAGACAGTTTCGGATTCTATGTCTCCTTCTCTCTCTGACCCTCCCCTGTTCATGCTGTCTCTCTCTCTCTCTCAGAAATAAACTAAAAAAAAAAAATAAAAAAAAAAGAATCCAGGTATGGCTTATCTGGTCCTCTGATTTAGAGTCTCTTAGAAGTATGCAATTAAGTTATCACCTGTGTCTTAGTCTATTAGGGTTGCTGTATCAGGATACCATGGACTGTACGGCTTATAAACAAAAGGAATTTATTTTTCACAGAGATCTTGGAGAAGTCCAAGATCAAGGTACAAACCCAAGATAATTTAGTGTCTGGTAAGAATGTGCTTTCTGAGACAAATATCATATGACTTCACTCATATGAGGAATTTAAGACTCAAAACAGATGAACATAAGGGAAGGGAAGCAAAATTAACATAAAAACAAGGAGGGGGACAAAACATAAGAGACTCTTACATACAGCGAGCAAACTGAGGGGTACTGGAGGGACTATGGGTGGAGAAGGATGGGCCAAATGGTTAAGGGGCATTAAGGAAGACACTTGTTGAGACGAGCACTGGGTGTTATACACAGGGGATGAATCACTGGAATCTATTCCTGAAATCATTATGGCACTATATGCTAACTTGGATGTAAATTTTTTAAAAATGTGCTTTCTGCTTCATGGGCTTAAGTCTGTTTGCTGTAACTTCACATGGCAGAAGGGGTGAGGGGTCTTTCTGGAGTCTCTTTTATAAGGGTACTAATCACATCCATGAGTGCTACATGATCTAATTATCTCCCAGAGTCCCTACCTAATAATACCATCGCTTGGGGGGGGGGTTCAGATTTCAACATATAAATTTGGAGGGGAGAAGATACAAATATTCAATCCCTAGCATTATGGTTCTTTAGTCATCTTAAGGATCAACTGGGGAAAGATCCACCTCCAAGTCCATTCACAATAATCTTGCTCACATGGTTGTTGACAGGATTCAGTTTTTTGAGGCTTATTGGACTGAGGACCTCAGTTTCTCACCAGCTGTGGGTCAGAGGTGACTTTCAGTTCCTTGCCCTTTGTTTCTCTCTATGGGTCTCCATAGCCCACAACATGGCAGTTTCTTTCATCAGAGCCAGGAAACCAATAGGAGCCAGAGATAGAGAATTCAAGCAAGACAGAAGTCAGAGTCTTTTGAAACCCAATATTAGAAGCGACATCCAGTTGCTTTTGCCATATATTCTATTCATAGAAGTGTCAACTTTAAATTGTCGGGAGGCAATAGTTAAGCAAAAGCATTTATGTGGGATCAAAGAATTGCAATTCAGGATTTGGGTAGCAATCCAAACAGCAAAAGCCAGAGACTTTTAAAGGCAAAAAGGGAATGCTTGTTTAAGTTGTTTACAAAGAATTTTGATTGGTGTTGGCAGCAGAAAACTAATCTTGGCCAAACATAATGGGTTGCTAAGGCTATCACTAAGCAAAAGTCTGTTACTGTAGCAAGTGGCAAGCCTTCTTGCTTGCAGAGTCCTTGGAGTATTTGCAGTTTGGCTCTGTTCAAAAGTTCATGGTGCCACTAGTGAGGATATGCATAAGGCCACCTCTTTAATGGCCTCCCAGCTCCACTTTAAAATCCCTTGACATAGGGGTGTCTAGGTGGCTCAGTCAGTTGATTGTCCAACTCTTGATTTCCACTCAGGTTATGATCTTGCACTTGGTGAGTTGAGCCCCTGTTGGGCTCTGCATTGATGGTGCAGAGCCTGCATGGGATTCTCTGTCTCCCTCTTTCTCTCTCTCTGCCCCTTCCTCACTCACTCTCTGTCTCTCTCAAAAATAAACATTTAAAAAGATAAAAAATAAAATCTCCTGAGATAAATGGCTACATTTTATTTTACCTTTCTCAGAAGCAAAGTACGAGGTCCAGCATACACTCAAGGGTGGGGATGATGCAAGAGAGTGAATATCAGGGTTGGGGATCATTGGGGGCCATCTTGGAAGCTACCACAAAATTCTGTCAAATCAAAATCATATCCAGACTAGTAAGAGACTTCATTAGTAGGGATCATTGCAAGAGTGGGGGAAGGATTATTACAGCAAGGAGAACACTGATGGAGAGATCAGCAAGCATCTCAAATCTGAAAGAAAGTTTTCTTCTATAAAGCAGAGTATACAAGGCTATTGAATGAAAGGAACCAGTACATGCATGGTTGTGTAGCAGTTCATAGAATGTCTTACCCTGAGACTGGCCTCTTTTCCAAGGAAGGCTATAGGCTGGCTCAAACTAAGGGTGGGCCAAAGTTCAATCCCCTGAGAGAAACAGAGAAGTGTATCCCGGGTTCAGTCAACAGCATTTTGTTCCTATTGATCAGTGGGGACAAAAACAGTTCATCTAGGGGCGCCTGGGTGGCTCAGTCAGTTGAACGTCTGACTTCCGCTCAGGAAATGATCTCATGGATGGTGGGTTTGAGCCCCGCATCGGGCTCTGTGCTGACAGCCAGCTCAGAGCCTGGAGCCTGTTTCAGATTCTATATCTCCCTCTGTCTCTGACCTTCCCCTGCTCATGCTGTCTTTCTCTCTCTTCCAGAAATAAAATTTGAAAAAATTTTTTAAAATTTTAAAACAAAAACAGTTCATCTAAACATTGATGAGGCCAAGAATGGGAGTTTGGATAATGAAGAGGCTACCCAGGAGCCTTATCTAACTCATATGGGAAGGGTGCTTCTTTCGTAAGCCATTTCCCAGAACACAAAGGGCAAGGAGATTCCTTAAGCTTCCCTGTTTTCCCTGCTCAGGTCAAATTCAACAACATCATTTTCATTCCCATCCCTCCTGATTCCAGCATGGGGGTGCTTCCACAGAAGCTGACCATCCTTGGTTTGGCTCTGCACCCCAGTTCTCCACCCAGTGGGCTGTCTCAGTCAGGGTGAGGAGGAAGAGGGGCAATAAGAGGAAAGGTGAGAATAGAAAATATTTACTAAGCAGTTGCAGATGTCAGGGGTGTCCTAAATGCTTTCTCCACATTATCTCATCAAGTTTCCATTTAGCCACTTCTGGTTCCTTCCC
>NW_027532617.1:137307-154758 GCF_008692635.1 Crocuta crocuta | reverse complement strand
GCTGCACTTGCCACTCACATGTTTCACTGCATTACTATTATTTATAAATAATTCTTAGACTGCAGGCTGAGTGCCCCCCTCACTTTTTTGAGTTCCTTGGCCTTCCATTTTTTATCTGTAAAAACTGGGACTGGAGAAATGAACACTGTATTGGGTTTACAGAATCTTAGATTTTGTGTTTCTCAGGTGACCACAAACCACTGGAAAACAGCCAAGCAAAGTCTCAAATCCATCTCAGAGAAGGAAACTTTGCCAAAATGGTACTTACCAGGATCTTCTCTTTGTAACAGAATCTTCTGCAACATTCTACCAACACCACACCTCCTCTGATCCCACCACCAATAGAGCTCCCTCCATCCCATAACAAACGCTTCTAATACCTGGCTGCTTGAGGAATGTCTTATCTTCTTTCCATAGTATTATAAAACCCCTTGACATTCAAATAACTTCTTTGCTTCTTCAACCATTCCCAACTTCCTGGCCTCTGTCATAGTATTTCAAATTCAATGTATCCAGCAATGGAAGCCATTTCCTATCAGAAGGGCCAGAAAACACTGCGGATTAGAGGAAATACAGGTTTGCCACAAAAGAAGGTAATTATATAAACAAAGCTAAAAGCTGCTTGGCCTTGAGGAGAATGACTCACACAATCTGCAAAATCACTTGTTAGAATACAGAAATGGAAAGAAAGCATATATGGAACCCTTCTGTTTTTTAGGGCAGTAAAAATCTAGTGTGTTAGGAAATAGGCTTCTATAAAGGTTATCCCTTAGCTTCTATAACATCAGTATAAGTGACTTTTTTTCATTATGCTATGCAAATAAATTGCGTTTTTTACAAATTGAAGATTTGTGGCAACTCTGTGTCAAGCAAGTCTATTGGCACCATTTTTCTAACAGCATTTCCTTACTCTGTGTCTCTGTGTCACATTTTGGTAATCCTCATAGTTTTCCAAAATTTTCCATTATTATATTTGTAATGGTGATCTGTGATCAGTGGTCTTGGGTGTATTGTAATTATTTGAGGGCACCACAAACTTTGCCTGTATAAGACGGTGAATTTAATAAGTGTCGTGGGTGTTCCAACAGCTCCACCAACCAGTCGTTCCCTGCTTATATCTCACCTCTTTCCCCTCTCCTCAGGCATCCCTATTCTCTGAGACACAACAATATTGATTTAGGCCAGTTAATAACCTTACAATGGCCTCTCAGTGTTCAAGCGAAAGGAAGAGTTGATTGATACGGCAGATTTCATTGTTGTCTTATTTTTAGAAATTGCTACAGCCACTCCAGCCTTCAACAACCACCACCCTGATCAGTTAGCAGCCATCAGCATTGAGGCAAGCCTTTCCACCAGCAAAAAGATTATAACTCACTAAAAGCTCAGATGATTGTTAGTATTTTAAAACAAAGGTATTTTAGCATTTTAAAATAAAAACATTTTTTAAAATTTTATTTCATTGTATTGTATTGTATTGTATTGAGAGTGAGTGAGCATGTATGAGCAGGCAAAAGGGAGAAAGAGAGAATCGCAAGCAGGCTCCACACTGTGCATGGAGCCCAATGCGAGGCTCCATTCCACAACCTTGGAATCATGATCTGAGCCAAAATCAAGAGCTGGATGCTCAGTCGAATGAGCTACCCACAAGCCCCACAATAAAGATGTTTTTAAATTAAGGTATATGCATTGTTTTTTTTAGACATAATGCTATTGCACACTAAATAGACTACAGTATAGTGTCAACATAACTTTTATGTACACCAGGAAACCAAAAAATGCATTCAACTCACATTGTAATATTTGTTTTTTTGTGGTGGTCTAGAACCAAACCTGCAATATCTCAAAGATATGTCTGTACACAGTAACAAGTGTATTATTGTCTCCATTTTTGTGAATTAGATTACCAAGTTTGGGAACATGCTGAAGTTTACAGAGCATGCAGAGTGGCAGAGTGGTTTACAAACCAGCCCCATTTCAAAAAGTAAGCGATGAGCTCATGCACCCTGAACTCTTCTATCTACCTTCTCCCACCCCCCATGTCCTGGAAGGCATGACTATATTTAACAATTATTTGTGCAACTTATACAATGCTCTGTATATTATTAGTCTTCAATAAGTATTTAGAATTCTGGACCTATGAAAACCTACTTGGAAATGGCTTCAAATGCATATAACAAAAAATCTAACCAACAGGGGCTCGGGTAAATAGGACCTTGTTTTACTCACATAACAATGTTTTACTGACATAGAGGTGCTTGGCTTGCTTAGGTTCAGCAGTTTAGGTCAGCATCTCTAGAATTCTCTTAAATTCCCAGAATGAGTGTTGGGATAGCCAACATGAAGTGTTGGACACAGGCCTTTAGAGGGTATCTGGTCTCAAACCTATATGTTATCAGGAGGGACTACAGCCTAGAGGAGTTGCCCAAGATCTCACACCTAAGTGGCCAAACTTGGGTTTAAACCCAAAACTCACTAAGCCATGGCCTTTTCTCTTTCTAAGAATTGATCCTTCTGGGATCCTGATATCTACTAGAACTAACCTGATAATGTGTTATGAATTAGTCTTTGATCACCCATATGCTCATCAGATTAAGAGATGTATTTATAACATAACCTGGGATTTCAGTGACATCCCTAGGTAGTGGTCATAATGGAAATTATAGTTCCCGTGTCACTCAGAGTGAGGAGAGATGGTTTGGAAGCCAGGTTGGCAGTGCCTCCTCAGTCTTATAGAAAATTAGTCACTCACTTAGGTTGTCCATACACTACTACCAACTTTTATTCAACTTTCTAAACCCAAGCATGCTATAATAATTTGTCTCATCTATGTCTGGATTCCTGGCATGGAGTTCCTAAAGCCCCTGGAATTCTCTGAGTGACAATAATGTGTTCTTATGCTCCAGAAGTGACTCATGGTGTACTCCTAGATAGCTTCAGGCTGGGGCTGATCACCATGAAGTCCAACCACATGATTAGAAGGTTGCAACTTTGGGCCAGCCTAACCTCTAGGGAAGGGAAGGGGGCTGGAGATTGAGTTCAATCACGTGCCAATGATGTAATCAACCATGCCTATATAATAAAACCTCAATAAAAACTCTGGACACCAAAGTTCAGTAGAGCTTCCTTGTTGGTAAATAATTGATATGACACTGATATACACTCTGACTTCATGGGGAGAGGGCACAGGAGCCCTGCATCCCTTCCAAACCTCACCCTATGCATATCCTTTCTAAAAAAATTTTTTAAACATTTATTCATTTTTGAGAAATGGAGAGAGACAGCATTAGTGGGGGAGGGACAGAGAGAGAGAAAGGGAGACACAGAATCTGAAGCAGGCTCCAGGCTCTGAGCTGTCAGCAAAGAGCCCAATGTGGGGCTCAAACTCATGGACCAGGAGATGATGACCTGAGCCAAAGTCAGACACTTAACTGACTGAGCCACCCTGGCACCCCACCCTATGTGTATCCTTTATATTAAAACTGTAGTCATAAGTATAGTCCCTTCCTGGATTCTATGAGGATTTCTAGTGAATTATCCCACCTGAGGGAGCTGTGGGAAACCCTGAATCTGTAGCCAGATAGTCAGAAGTGTGGGTGGCCTGGAAGGCCCCAGACCTTGTGGTTAATATCTGAAATGAGGGCAGTCTTGTAGAGGGGCTTGCCCTGAACCTGAAAAATCTGTACTAGGTCTGGGTACTTAGCATCAGAACTGAATTATAGCATACCCAGTTAGTGTTAGACAAGTTGCGGTGGAAATGAAACACCAACTCAGATTTACCCCCTCCTGGATGCCTTTCCCTCTCCAGAGAGAATAAACCTTCCCTCTCCTGTGCTACCTTAAAATATACTGTATTTATCACACTGTATAATGATATATTTATATACTTTTTAATATCCTCCAACTAGATCACTAGCTTCTAGAAGAAAAAGATTCTACCATATCAATTTTGCATGTGTTTCCATAGTGCTTGGCAAATGTGCTCAGGGCATTTTTAATGAACTAATGGATCAATGGGTGATTGTGTGACACCCTCTATTCAGCACCTCCATCTCTCTGCACTTGTTTTGTTCCTATGCTGTTCTTCTGCTTCATTCTTTCTTGCACAGAGCAGGGTAATTGTTCCACACAAGCACCATTCTACCATAGCTGCTCTTTGTTTTCTAATTTAGAACAGAGGCTGCCTGCTGCACAGGAGTTTAATTTATTTGTATCTCTGAGCCCAGTACCCAAGTGACAAATGACTGGTGGGACATGGCTAGCTGAAGAGCTGATGGGTTCACACATTTTGAGCATTTCTCAGGACCATTCCCTGCTCAATCACTATCCCCAACCCCTGAAAATGTCATGGGATTGTTTATAATATCAGGTACTGTAAGAAGTAGATGCCACCAATAAAACATCTGTTATGCAATAAGAAATAATTAAATAATCATATCCTAATCTCACAGAGACCCCCCCTCACTCCAGATTGGCTGCTCTTCTGCTCCCTTGCCATGTGTGACTTGGAACATGCCTCTCTCTGAGGCTCTAAGTCTCCTCAACCCCCATCTGAGAAAGCAGGATGCCAGGCTAGGTATTCCTCAATCCCTTGATGTTTCTAGCATCAGTTGCTTCAAGGCTTGAGGAGAGAAGCATAGGTTGGGAGAAATCTTGCTCCTCTCTCTCCTCTTCTCCCTTCCATCTTCCCAGAACCACAGGGGCTTCCTTCTTCCTCTTTCTATGTGACAGAAGCTTCCTTTTTTGTCATTTGTTCCTTCTTCCTTCCTCTGTAGGTTTCTTTCTTCTAGGTGATGTTTACAACCCCCTTCTCTGAAACACTAAGTCTTATGGCCAAGTCTTACACTCTTAATGGCTATTGGGGATAGAAAGGAAATCTCAAAGAGGAGAAATACAGAAGTCTTTGTAAAATATTATCTTCATTACAGAGACATCTAGCCAACATTTATTCCTGGTTATTCTGTGCCAGTCAAAAGTCTAACTGAAAGGTAAGGCATAACTTCCTCCCTCAGGCAGCAACCAAGTTAACTGGAGAGACAGACAAGCAAAGAAACAATTACAATCCAAAAAGTTTAAGGAAGATCAGAGTTCTGAGCTTTCATAGAAGAAGGGCTCCTTAACCCAGACATGGGTGCCTTGATGAGAGGGACATGATCCTGAACTGATACTTGAAAGTAACTCATAGGAGTTAAAGAAAAAACCTTGGCTAAATAAGGGATAACAGCAGAAGGATCTGCCTGTGCAAAGGTCCAGAACATTATGAATTTCAAGTCAGTAGTTTGGCTTAGCTGAGGCTGAAGCAGGTAGAAAGGGAAGAGGTGAGTCTCTGTGGGCAGGTAGGCTTTTGCAGTCAATGAGGGCCAGTGAAGTGTTTCAGTCAGGAGAGGACAGGCTTGGCTTTGAGTTACTTTAACCCATGGCATAAAGAATTAATTGGGTAGGGTGAGACTGCCACTTGGAGGCCAGTTTGGAGACCATTGGGTTACCCAGGGTGAGGCAAACAAGGTATTGATGGTGCAAAATTTAAGAAGTCATTCACTTTGGGTGTAGGGGGGAAGAGGGTGATGGGCATGGAGGAGGGCACTTGTGGGGATGAGCAACTTGACAATAAACTATTTGTAAAAAAATAAAAATAAAAAAATCTTCTTCCTTTAACTTTCCTCAATTCCAATAAAAAAAAAAAGTCATTCACTGTCAGAGCTGTGCAACTGCTTCATTATACCTGTGACTTCAGCCCCTCCCTTGCCTCGCCCTCTTCCAAGCTCTAGCTGAGAATATGAACTCATGCATTGATAACTGATCACTTATGTGTTCACTGAGGCATTTGCTTTTGTAAAAAGGACCCTCAAGCTAGAGGAATAATTCCAAAAAATGAGATCGTATGAAATTCTAATGTACCCAACACACAACAACAGGCATAAATATGTCCATGAGTGTGATGAAAAGAGCTCCCGTGGGTTTGATTGAGACTCTTGAGAAAGGGTCATAACAAGGAGAGAAATTTTTTTCCTCTAATGTGAGGGCAACTTTAGCACACAAGAGGTATCACCTCAATGTCAAGGTGGCTCTGTTTCAAGAGCCAAGGTAACGTTGAGGAGCATGGTGTCCATATGTCCAAGGCAACCTCACTACAGAGTCTAAATCCCTTGGTACCCACAGTGTGCTCCAAGGCAATGGCCTTCAAACACATTTAGGCAAATGCCCCCTAAACAAATCAATCACAAACCAAAACAAAAGCCTCAAGAATGGGAACAAAAGTGAAGAATGGGAAGAATAAAGCTTCACAAGGCGGTTGTAAAATTAGGTGAGAGAGTGAATAGAAAGTCCTGGTAGCATAGTATCCACTGGAGTCATTGTTCCATCAGTGTTAATTCATTTCCCCTTCCTTTCTGAGCTCTGTATGGAATCTTATAGATGATAACAAGAGTTGCCATTGATCTTACAAAAGAATAAGCCCTTTACATGCATTATTTCCTCTTTACAACGGCCTCATTTTACAGATAATGAATTTGAGGCTCAGAGAAGTTAATTTAGTTGCCCAAGAGTACACAAGGGTGAGATGGATTTAAGCCCTAGGTTGTCTAGCCCTAGCAGAGATGAGGCATGAACTACACCCTTCTGCCCCTCCTGGCTTCGGAGTCACAGAATGGGACAAACACCCAGCAATGGACTATTCACTGAGCCCTACTTCCCAGATGAGCACTCCCCAGGAAAGAGATTTCTCAGCCTTCCTGAAGAAACAATTCCATGTCCCAAAGCCTCACACTCAGACTGCCTAGAGGACTCTCCTCTGTCAAAACCTCATTGCTTCTTGCTGTAATTTCAACTCATCACTTCTTTAGTTTAGTTGGTAAGATTTAGAATAAAATGAAATTGAAGTGTTATTTCAAAATACTTCTGTCTCCATCCTTTATAAAAAAAAAACTGTTCCATTTTTTTTTTGGACTGTAGTAACAGTGATTTATTTCTTACTTTCAAGACCATGCTCTAGCTAGTAAAAATAAAATTTAGGGGGAGGGGGACAGCAAAAATAAAAATTATTCTTTGCCAAGGGACTGAAGCTCAAAAATTATTTTTCTTTGAAGAGAATTTGAAAAAAACTACCATGCTGTCCAAGCTATTGGCTTCCTCTTCTTTGTACTTTTTTTCCTCAAGCTGAGGTTTGACGGCCACCTTACATCCTACAAATCCTCAGATGAGTCTATTTCTAGGGCTATACAGTTCTAATGAAA
The DNA here is from genome assembly GCF_008692635.1 of Crocuta crocuta. Classification (NCBI taxonomy): domain Eukaryota; kingdom Metazoa; phylum Chordata; class Mammalia; order Carnivora; family Hyaenidae; genus Crocuta; species Crocuta crocuta. The sequence continues at coordinate 147,529 of NW_027532617.1, read as the reverse complement.
AATATTCACCAAACAATATATACTGAGTTTTCATTATTTTACCTGAAAAAGAAGAAAGAACCTGCCGGGGTCTCTCTGACACAGGACAGCAGATCCTTGACATTTTCAAGGAGTTTTCCCAAGACTTTGGCAAACTCCTAAGAAAGACTTTTGTAAAATGTTTAGACTGGTACTTAATTGCCCTTTAAATTACATTGTAGTCCAAAGTCACATGTTTCCTCTATACAACCTCACAATCTAAGTTAATTAAGTTGTTATTTTTCATTCAAGTTTTATCTTCCATTTCATAAACAAATTTGGGCTGACTGGACACTCACTGAAAGTGCCCCCAAATCCCCTTTGCCTTTTTTGTTCGGATGGATCCTGTTCACATTAAAGACTTGAGTCTTTTTCCTAATGCATCCCTCTTTCAAGCAGGCTGAACTTCTAATCTCTAAACAATCAGACTACTTTCTCTTGGAAGTAAGTGTAAGGAGCTACTTTGGTCATTTTTCATGGTAAGTAATCAAAATAAGTGGTACAAATGTAACAGAACAAGAAAGGGATGTTTAAGCAAATCATTCACTAGTTATGGACTGAATTGTGTCCTCTCCAATCCCTGTGTTGAAGTTGTAACCCCCAGTGTGACTGTAGTTGGAGACAGGGCCCTGGAGGAGGTAATTCAGGCTAAATGAGTCATAAGGGTGGGGTACTAATCCAATAGGACTGGTATGTTTATAAGAAGAAGAGGAGGGGTTCCTGGGTAGATCAGTGGTTGAGTGTCTGACTTTGGCTCAGGTCATGATCTCATGATTTGGGTTCAAGTCCTGTATCAGGCTCTATGCTGATGATGTGGAGTCAGCTTGGAATTCTCTCTCTNTCATGTTTTCTCTCTCTCTCTCTCAAAAAAATTAACTTTTTTAAAATTAAAAAGGGCGAGAGACGTTTTCAGTCTCTACCTTCACCCTTAGCTCGAGCATACAAAAGAAAGCTTTACGTGAGGACACAGTGGAAAGGGGGCTATATACAAACCAGGAGGAGAGGTTTCAATAGATTCTTGATGGCACCTTGACCTTGGACTTGTAGCCTCCAGAAAATTTCCTGTCAGGAAATAAACTTCTGCTGTTTAATCCAGCCAGTCTGTGGTATTTTATTATGGAAGTCCTAGCAGACTTAGACAATACCACTAAATGGAATTAAAATGATTATTTAGCCAACAAAAGTAGGAAGCAGTGAGGGGCTGGGAAAGAGTCCAGGAGAAATGAGGAAGTGGGGAAGTTTAAGTGAGCTGATTACTTACAGGGAACCAATAGATATTGGAGAGAATTCATAATTCAAGAAAGGGGAATTTTGAATATATTATTTAAAATTACAGAGGTAAACCATTTAAGAATGCTTCCACTTTAATTAATAGAAAATCTGACTATTGTGAATTGAAGAAATAGTTGTTTTTTCTCCCCATCCCTCATGCCAAGCAGTGCAGGGGGAAGTAGATGCTGGCATTAGTTCAGAAACACCCACTGATGGGGCCCACATTGCTGTAATTCTCTTGGTTTTCTCTTCATGATCACAAGTTCGATGTTGCAGCTCCAGCCATTGAGATTTCATTCCAGACAGGAATAAGAAGTAAGGGAGAAAGGAGAGCACCAGCAGACTAGCTTATATTTTTGGCCAGAACTGTAACATGGTCACCCTTAGCTACAAGAAAGAAGGGAATCAGGAAGGGGTATTGTGTTAACCTGACCTATATGTCTGTTACCGAAATGGTTAAAAGTAGCTGCCTCTAAAGTGTGAGGCAATTGGGTAGTCAGAGACTTTTGTTTTTATTTTTATATTTTCCATGTTCAATAATTTTTAAAACTTTAAAATTTTAAAAGCTTTGAAGGAGGAAAAGAAATCATGCCTCAGGTTTGTAAATTACTACATGTCCTGGACACCTTGGGGGGTGACTGTTGAAGCCACAAATTTTGATCAGTGACTGCTAAGAATCTACTTGATGTGATCCTAGGGTAGCCCATGGAGGTTCCAAATTCATTTAGCATCTCTGAGTCTCATAGCTAGGTATTTAAGCCATCCTCCTTGAGCTATCTACTCCAGGCCTTACTGATGGCTACTAAATGATTTTGGCAAGACATACAACTGCACAGAATAATGGTCAAAAGCATGGCCAGTGGAGGGGCACCTAGGTGGCTCAGTCAGTTAAGCATCTGACTCTTGATCTCAACTCAGGTCTTGATCTCAGGATTGTGAGTTCAAGCCCTGCATTGCACTCAGCACTGGGTGTGAAACCTACTTTAAAAAAAAAAAAAAAAAAAAAAAGCATGACCAGTGGAGTTAGAAACTCCCACTACATACTTCCCACCAATTGTGTGAAGTTGTACAGATTACTTTATCCTCACTTTTCTGAGTCTCAGTTTCCTTGCTTTTAAAATAGAAATAGTAGGGCACCTGGGTGGCTCAGTTGGGAGTTTTGATTTTGGTTCAAGTCATGATCTTTTGGTTCATGGGACCCAGCACTATGTTGGGTTTCATGCTGAGCTTGGAGCCTGCTTAAGATTCTCTCTTCCTCTCCCTCTGCCCCTCTGTCTGGTTTGCATTCTCTCTCTCTCTCTGTTTCTCTCTCTAAATAAATAAATGAAATGAAATGAAATGAAATGAAAAATAAAATAGAAAGAGATAGTAGCACTTCACAGTCCAGTGTTTGCAGTGAGAATTCACTACTGTATTGCCAGCACTTAGAATGCTTGACTCACTAAATGCTTGTTGAATACTTTCTGAACACCTTCGTTTATATTTTCCCTATGAATTGTCATCATGTCTGAAGTGTGCACCTCATTTTTGGTTTATGGTGACTCTTAAGTCAGCTTTCAACTTTAAATTCAACCAAATTGCATCTCTCAAGTAGTTAATGCATAATAGAAGCTGGAATTTGAAAATAACTTCACGAAATTCTCGTGCAAAGTGAATTATTGGACTTTTGTTCAGAACGTGTATGGGGGCTGATGGGGCATGCTATTGCAAACACTTAGCGATGTTGTTCAAAGTGAAGAAATGGGAAAACCCAACTTCCACAAACAAGAAGTTAACTAAAAGCTGAAGTGGTGAGTAGGAGTTGATAGTGGAGCCACCCACAAAAATATCAGGACTGACTATCCATTTTAGATGCTCAGGTTGTGAATATGAGGACACATTCGCCATGGGAGGGGGGTCAGGGCTGGAATTTCCTGCCTAGTGCAGAAAGCCTATCTGTAGCTTTGCTGTCAGACTGGGTGGTAGAAGTCAAACTGAAATACTGAGTGACCAGGTGAAGGGGTGTGGGAACTTCCCACTCATTCTGGACCGCAGGTGGAAAACACAGTTACCCACAAGAAACTGGAAATCTAGGGGCGCCTGGGTGGCTCAGTCGGTTGGGTGGCTGACTTCGGCTCATGTCATGATCTCACCGTTTCCTGAGTTCAAGCCCTGCGTGGGGCCCTGTGCTGACAGCTCAGAGCCTGGAACCTGCTTTGGATTATGTGTCTCCCTCTCTCTCTGCCCCTCCTCTCCCCCCCTCCCCTGTCAAATAATAAATTCAAAAACATTTAAAAAAGAAAAAAGAAATTGGAAATCTAAGCCAGCTGTATACTTGGATGTGGGGCCAGATTTACAGCATTTGTGGGATTTGGAAAGCCTAAGGTGAGAAACAACCTTAAAAACTCATTCAGAGTCGTAATAGCAGAAAAGCTAGGTCAGGCTAATCTTTTTGTATTAACAACTAAAAATCTGGAAAATTTTTTTTTTTTACCATTTCTAGAGATAGAGAGAGTGAGAGACAGTAAAAATACATCTTTTTTTACTGTTTTGAGAGAGAGAGTGAGTGAGAGTGAGAGTAAAAAAAATTATTTTTTTTACTGTTTTGAGAGATAGACAGAGTGCCGGCGGGGGGGAGAGGCAGAGACAGAGGGAGACACAGAATCCAAAGCAGATTCCAGGCTCTGAGCGGTCAGCACAAAGCCCAACTTGGGGCTCAAACTCATGGACCATGATGATATCATGACCTGAGCCAAAGTTGGACGCTTAACTGACTGAGCCACTCAGGCGCTCCCAAATTGCATTTAGATTTAAACTAGCTAGAGCGGGTTCTGTTTTCCGTAACAAAGGACATTGGTTAGTAAAGAATTTGTTCCAGAAATGGTGGCAGGCTACAGACTTTCAAAGAAATGGGAATCTGGAATTAGTTGTCTTATGTCATAGAATTTGAAGGCAGTGGGGATTTGGGTTGGCATTAGAAGAAAAGACACAGGTGTTGCATGGCATGTTTTGGCTGAACAGTCATTTAAATGATCCACCATGGTCACTTGGAATGAAATGCATATTGAAGGCAAAACTTCGGTGCCCACAGCAATGGACCATTATCACAGACATAAGAAAGACATGAGTTGTAATGTGGGATGACTGCTTCTAACTAAGCTGTAATAGTTTCAAAAAGAAAATGACAGGCTGAGAATTTGCAAAATTCTCTGATGCAATCAGAGAGTGAAGGATATTCTGTGATTGTCCTGATAGACTTTCCTTTATCTCAAAACTGCAGAATTAATGTAGCTAGTATAGTGGTTAATCAGACATAGTGGGCTGCCAAATTACAACATAGGTTTAATTCATAGCCTCCTTTGGTCTCTAGTATGAACGTTAAGGCATTTATAAGGGAAATATGGCACCCTGAAAGTTGGAATGGGAATTTTTGTGGGTATTCAGATGACTCCAATAACCCCACATTTCACTGAGCCTCCTCCCCACCTGATGAAGATGGCCCACCCTAATACAGAGTCAGAATAACCTCATCAGAGAGCACCTGATATGAAATGTCAAGCCTCTTCAAGTTCCACTGCTAACTCTAGAACCCAGGGTGCTGTTAAGGGGCCATTTACAACATCAAACCCAGAGGAGATATTGCACACCAAACCAATTGTATGATTTAAATAAATGGAATATAAAACATGTAGGTAATATATGTGAGAAGGGATTATCAGAGTGTTAGAACAGGGAGGAAGGAATAAAAATGTTAATTAGCCTGAATTTATCAAATTTGGAAAACACACCAAAGATTCTGTAGCCAGTGGATTAAACGTGGNCTCTGACCCTCCCCTGCTCACGCTGTGTCTCTCTCTCTCCTAGAAATAAATAAAAACATTTAAAAAAAAAACAAAAACAAAAACAAAAACGTGAGCTGCTGAGAATGTTTTTTTGTTTCTGATGTGCAGTTTACATTTAAAAAAAAATTGTGGTTAAAACACATATAACATACTATTCATTATCTTAACTAAATTTTTTTAGGATCAAGAACAAGAGCATGTAGTTTCTTTTTCTAAATTGAAGTATAGTTGACCTATGATGCTATATAAGTGTTAGGTGTACAACACAGTGATTCTTCAATACAATCCTCATATATTATGCTATGCTCACCACAATAAGTAATATTTACCATCTTAATCATTTTTAAGTATACCATTCATTAGTGGTAAACACATTTATATTGTCATACAACTAATCTCCAGAACGCTTTTCATTTTGCAGAACCCCAAACTCTATACCCATTAAACAATTCCATAGTTTCTCCTCCCCACCCCCATCTCCTGGAAACTACCATTTTACCTTTTGTTTCTATGAATTTGACTACTCTAGGTCTCTCATAGAAGTAAAATCATACAATATTTGTCCTATCGTTATTGGCTAACTTCACAGAGCATAATGTTCTTGAGGTTCATCTATGTTGTATCATGTATCAGAATTTCCTTACTTTTTGAGGCTGGACAATATTCCATTGTGTGTATATACCACATGTTCTTTATCCATTCATAGACTGAGGGACAATTGATTCGATTCCACCTTCTGGCTTGTGAATAATGCTGCTATGAATATATGTGTACAAATACCTCTTGACAAGACTCGACTTTCAAATCCTTTGGGTTTATAACAAAAAGTGGAATCTCTGAATCATATGGCAATTCTATTTTTAATTATTTGAGGAATTCCCATAAGAGCTTTTCCATTTTACATTCCTACCAACCATGGCAGAGTTCTAATTTTCCTNTGTTTTTTTTTTTTTTTTTTTTTTCTTCTACATATATAGACCAGCCATCCTAATGGGTAGGAAGTGGTATCTCATTGTGATTTGGATTTACATCTCCCTAATGATTCATGATGTTGAGCATTTTTTCATGTTTTTTGGCTATTTGTATATCTTCTCTGGAGTAATGTCTATGCTAATCCTTTGCTCATTTTTTAATTGTTTTTTTTGTTGTTGTTGTTGTTGAGTTGTAGGAGTTCTTTATATATTCTGGCTATTAACTCCTTATTAGATATTTGATTTGTAATTATTTTCTTCTATTCCATAGGTTGCCTTTTTATTGTCAATTGTTTCCTTTGATACACAGAAGTTTTAAATTTTGATGTAGGGTGATTGATCTATTTTTACTTTTGTTGCCTATGCTGTTGGTTATTCATTCAAGAAATCATTGCCAAATCAGATGTCATGAAGGTTTTTTCCCCCATGTTTTCTTCTAACAGTTTTATAGTTGAAACTCTTATATTTAGGTCTTTGATCCATTTTGCATTGATTTTTGTATACAATATGAGGTAAGGGTCCAACTTCATTCTTTTGCATATGGATATCCAGCTTACCTAACATCACTTGTTAAAAAGACTCCTTTCCCCAATTGGTCTTAGCACCCTGGTTGAAAATAATTTGACCATATATGTGGGATTCCAGGGTGGCGGAAGCCAAGCATTAGTACTCACCTCTAGTGGCACAGGGGGTATGATTATTATAACAATTAGTAGGATAAGTTCAGTAATCAATGATTTGGCCCACAGAATCTTCATGGTGACTAAATTATCACAGGGACCTTGAATAAACAGAAGAACATCCTACTATGGTACTACTTGATTTTTATAACAAACAAACAAACAAACAAAAAAACAGCTGTAGGTCTGGCAAATTCAGCCCTAACTTTAGTCACCATATTTGAAATTCAGAGCCCTTTATTTAATTTCCATGTCCAAGTTAGTTTACAGACCATGGGTCCCTTGAATAAAGAGAAGACTGCAAAAATATCACCGTAAGTATTATAGTTTCCCAATCAGCTTCTCTAAAGGGGCTTATAGAATGATCATATCTCCAATTTAGGGATAAGTGGATTGGCTTTTGGTCTACATCAATTCTTTTTTTTTTTTTAATGTTTATTTATTTATTTTGAGAGAGAGAGTACGGGGTGAAGGCTGAAAGAGAGGGAGAGAGAATCCCAAGCAGGCTCCATGATGTCAGCACAGAACCTGATGTGGGGCTTGATCTCATGAACTGTAAGATCATGACCTGACCTGAAATCAAGAGCTAGATGCTTAACCCACGTGCCCCTACACAAATTCTTAGAGATGAAAAAAGCCACTGTGGTCCATAGGTGAGAGTGAAGACTTATAGAAGTCAAATGATAAATGGAATCTTGCCTTGGGTCCAACTCATATGGACCCATGAGTCTATTCTGTGGGTAATTCCTGAGTTACTAAGTAAGATTTAAAATACTTAGCAACTTAAAAAATCTACACATGAGGTCAGTTATAGTAGTGTCAAATAGAAAGCCCTGAAGCTACTCCTTCCAGTGAAAATATAGACCAGAAGCAATGTTACATATATGTAGGAATCACATTAGTTGGCGCCAATATTAAATACTTCATAGGTGCAGAGGCAATGATTCTTATTTTAGTCATCCACCTCATCTACTTGGCCTCTACCTAAAATAGATCATCCTAGGCCACATACATAGGACTAGAAATCTCGATACTACCCAAACCAATCTACACATTCATTGCAATCCCAATCAAAATTGCACCCTCATTCTTCTCATAGCTGGAACAAATAATCCTAAAATTTGTATGGAACCAAAGACCCTGAATAGCCAAAGTAATATTGAAGAAGAAAACAAAAGTGGGAAGCATCACAATCCCAGACTTTAGCCTCTACTACAAAGCTTATCCTCAACACAGTATGGTACTGGCACAAAAACAGACACATAGACCAATGGAATAGAATAGAGAACACAAAATAGGACCTACAAATGTATGGCCAATTAATCTTTGACAAAGCAGGAAAGAGCACCTAATGGAAAAAAGACAGTCACTTTATCAAATAGTGCTGGGAGAATTGGGCAGCAACATGCAGGAGACTGAAACTAGACCACTTTCTTCAACCATACACAAAAATAAACAAAATTTGATGAGAAATAAGCAAAATTGATGAAAGACCTAAATGTGAGATAGGAAACCATCAAAACCCTAGAGGAGAAAGCAGGCAACAACCTCTTTGATACCAGCCTCAGCAATTTCTTGCTCAACACATCTTCAAAGGCAAAGGAAATAAAAGCAAAAATGAAGTACTGAGACCTCGACAAAATTAAAAGCTTCCGCACTGCAAAGGAAGCAATCAATAAAAATAAAAGGCAACCAGATGAAAGGGAAAAGATATTTGCAAATGACATATCAGATAAAGGGTTAGTATCCAAAATCTATAAAGAACTTACCAAAGTCAACACTCAAAAAACAAATAATCCAGTGGAGAAATGGGCAGAAGGCATGAATAGACACTTTTCCAAAAAAGATGTCCAGATGGCCAACAGATACATCCAGATGCTTAACATCACTCATCATTAGGGAAATACAAATCAAAGTTGCACTGTGATACCACCTCACACCAGTCAGAGTGGCAAAATGAACAACTCAGGAAACAACAGACACTGGCGAGGATGTGGAGAAATAGGTACCCTCTTGCACCGTTGGTGGGAACGCAAACTGGTGCAGCTACTCTGGAAAACAGTGTGGAGTTTCCTCAAAAATTAAGAATAGAACTCCCCTATGACCCAGCAATAGCACTACTAGGAATTTACCCAAGGGATACTGGAGTGCTGATTCATAGGGGCACATGTACCCCAATGTTTATAGCAGTGCTTTCAACAATAGCCATATTATGGAAAGAGTCCAAATGTCCATCAACTGATATATGGATCAAGAAGATGTGGTTTATCTATACAATAGAATACTACATGGCAATGAGAAAGAATGAAATCATGCCATTTGTAGCCATGTGGATGGAACCGGAAGGTATTATGCTGAGTGAAATAAGTCAGTCAGAGAAGGACAGATATCATATGTTTTCACTCATATGTGGAACTTGAGAAACTTAACAGAAGACCATGGGGGAAAGAAAGGGGAAAAAAATAGTTACAAACAGAGAAGTAGGGGGCAAACCATAAGAGACTCTTAAATAAAGAAAACAAACTGAGGATGGTCAGGGGGTGGGAGAGAATCTGTTTTTTTCCTTTAATTCCACATATGAGTGAAATCATATATTTATCTTTCTCTGACTGACTTATTTCACTTAGTATAATACACTCTAGACCCATCCATGTTGTTGCAAATGGCAAGATTTCATTCTTTGTGATCACTGAGTAATATTTCATTGTGTATATATATACACCACATCTTCTTTATCCATTCTTCAGTCGATAGACATTTGGGCTCTTTCCATACTTCGGCTATTGTTGATAGTGCTGCTATAACAATTGGGGTGCGTGTGCTCCTTTGTTTTTTTTTTTTTTAAATGTTTTATTTATTTCTAGGAGAGAGAGAGACAGCTTGAGCAGGGGAGGGTCAGAGAGAGAGGGAGTCACAGACTGAAACAGGCTCCAGGCTCTGAGCTGGCAGTCAGCACAGAGCCCGACGCGGGGCTCGAACCCATGAACCGCGAGATCATGACCTAAGCGAAAGTCGGACGCTTAACCGACTAAGCCACCCAGGCGCCCCTGCATGTGCTCCTTTGAATCAGCAGTTTTGTATCCTTTGGATAAATACCTAGTAGTGCAATTGCTGGGTCATAGGGTAGTTCTATTTTTAATTTTTTTGAGGAACCTCCATACTGTTTTCCAGAGTGGCTGCACCAGTTTGTATTACCACCAGCAGTGCAAAAGCATTCCCATTTTCTACATCCTTACCAACATCTATTGCTTCTTGAGTTATTCGCTTTATCCATTCTGACCAGTGGGAGGTGGTATCTTGTTAAGGCTTTGATTTGTATTTCCCTGATGATGAGTGATGTTGAGTGTCTTTTCATGTCTGTTAACCAACTGGATGTCTTTTTTGGAAAAGTGTCTGTTCATGTCTTTGGCCCATTTCTTTACTGGATTATTTGGGTTTTTTTTTTTTTTTTTTTTGAGGG